>NW_022145612.1:20623646-20973646 GCF_000002235.5 Strongylocentrotus purpuratus
TCCCACCCTTTCTTTCTTTCTCTCTGTCTCTCTTTCTTTCTTTTTCTCTTTCTAATCCGAATATATCAAGCACGATAAAGGAGGAAATGATTTATTCACAATTATGTTTGAGCTAAACGTCGGTTCCATGTTGAATAGGTTAATCGTTAGGGCAAGTAAAGGAAAACAAGATATTGAAAGTCCTTTAGGATTTTTGTTGTTGAAGGTCTTGTTTTGTTGGTTTTTGTTTTTGCTTTTGTGTATTTTTGTGATCATGTCGATGAAGATATAATTTTGTTAGCAATAAAAACGTTTTCCTAAATTGGCATAGCTCATAATTGAATAATAATTTGCATAAAATATCAGAAGAATGTTTGACTTTGTTGCGATAGCAACTGAGGAAAAGTTGCATTGTTTTTCGTTTATTTGAAGAAAAAAATATTTACAAAATTAGCAAAACGAGACGTTAGGTGGACGAGGGTGGGAGGACGGCGGTATCCGCTGGCTCTGCACCACGACCAAGTATTCATGCGCAAGTACTGATATATATAGTATGACAGACACTTTGTGCAATTTATCTGGTTAAGAACAAATTGAAACGAGTTTAATGACAAAATCATACATCGTGTATGACAATGTTACATGCATAACAATGGTAAATATTTTATCAATAAATTTAGAAAAGATATTTAATTATTGATAGACTCAAATTAATCTCAGTCGTACATTTTCAAACCAGATTGGAGATTTCTAAGAAGCATGTGACAAAACGTTAATGAATATTCAGAGTAATACTATTTCTTTGTAGTCCTAAAAGTGGGGATTCCCAAGTTTCACGAGCACGATGATTCAGGCATCAGGCAAAATCTACTTGTTATCGTCGGCATTACAATAACGAACGCCATCTACGTCTCAGTGAAAGTTGATATCAATATGTATAGTAAAATAACACCATTGTATTTCAGTTCATCTTTTCCTTGAATTATGAGGTATATAATATATATACTTCCCTAAATAAAGCTGAATGTAAACGCTGAAAAGGAGATTTTCTTCTCCTTCTTCTCTTGCTTTCTCTCTCTCTCTCTCTCTCTCTCTTTCTCTCATTCTTTCTCTCCCTCTTCTTCTCTCTCTCTCTCTCTCTCTCTCTCTCCTTCTCCCTCTCCCACCCTTTCTTTCTTTCTGTCTCTCTTTCTTTCTTTTTCTCTTTCTAATCCGAATATATCAATCACGATAAAGTAGAATATGATTTATTCACAATTATGTTTGAGCTAAACGTCGGTTCCATGTTGAATAGGTTAATCTATAGGGCAAGTAAAGGAAAACAAGATATTGAAAGTCCTTTAGGATTTTTGTTGTTGAAGGTCTTGTTTTGTTTGTTTTTTGCTTTTGCTTTTGTGTATTTTTGTGATCATGTCGATAAAGATATAATTTTGTTAGCAATGAAATCGTTTTCCCATACTAGCATAGCTCATAATTGAATAATAATTTGCATAAAATATCAGAAGAAAGTTTGACTTTGTTGCGATAGCAACTGAGGAAAAGTTGCATTGTTTTTCTTCTTTTTTTTGAAGAAAAAAATATTTACAAAATTAGCAAAACGAGGCGATAGGTGGACGAGGGTGGGAGGACGGCGGTATCCGCTGGCTCTGCACCACGGCCAAGAATTCATGCGCAAGTACAGATATATATAGTATGACAAACACTTTGTGCAATTTATCTGGTTAAGAACAAATTGAAACGAGTTTAATGACAAAATCATACATCGTGTATGACAATGTTACATGCATTTTTTTTTTTTTTTTCCCCATTTTTTGGACCCTCCAACAGGCCATTTATTGAAAATAAATCTCAAGATAACATATTTGAACACATGTTCCAATGAATATCATACAATATTTCATAATAAGATATACATAACGAATATCAACCATAATACTGTATATACAGAACATACATGTAGATAAGGGAAAGAAAAACAAATATTTAATAATAATGCAACATCATGACTGAAAATGATATGGGAAATTCAATATACTCCTATTAAAGGATCAAAATCCTCTCAAAATTTATCCATTTTTTATCGAATTTGTCAGTTTTGTTAGCAAATATACTAACTTGCCTCTCATTTGTGTAACTATTCTTGATATATTGTTTTATTGTCCGAAAGGACGGTACAGACTTTTGTATTCGAGAAAAATATAATTGTTGTTTAGTCCAAATTATTATACAGTTTAAAGCATCATTTCTTTTTTCAATGAAACCTAACAAAACATGTATTAAGGACAGTTTTATTCTACAGCGTGTTACAATAGTTAACCAGTCAGTCAAACGACTCCAAATCAATTTGGTCACGTTACAGGAGTAAAAAAAGTGTACCATATCTTCTTCTTCTCTTCCACAAAGGGAACAGTT
The DNA here is from genome assembly GCF_000002235.5 of Strongylocentrotus purpuratus. Lineage (NCBI taxonomy): Eukaryota > Metazoa > Echinodermata > Echinoidea > Camarodonta > Strongylocentrotidae > Strongylocentrotus > Strongylocentrotus purpuratus. The sequence goes on from NW_022145612.1 coordinate 20,626,038, forward strand.
CTTATTTAAAATTATGTTAATTTTCACAAGATCTTTATTCAAATATAGTATCTTATTCAAAAGTCTGTACTGAAAGTACCGAACTGTTGTATGCGTTGTACAGCGAAACATAACCCTGAAATAATATTGCATATATTTATCATCAAATAATACACCATCTGCATGCCATTTATTACATAATTTATTCAAATGTTCATCCTTTTCTTTTAACATAATTTGATAAATATGTCTACATCCTTTTTCATCTTTCAATAAGCATGAAATATATGCAGGGCACAATGGTCCATTTACCTTCATATTACAACTTTCCAATTGGGACTTGTATTTGCATTTAATTATTTGACAGAGTGCATAATAATAAAGAAACTGTATTTTGATTGAAAACTTTTTTTCACACTCTTCTCTTGCTAAGATGTGTCCTTGATCATCTAGTAAATCGTTTAAAAATCGAATACCTTTATCACACCATTCTTTTAAAAATATACCCTTTCCTCCAATTTTAATCTCAGAATTATACCAAATAGAAATAGCTTTCCAAAAAGGAGTAGTAGTACATTGAACCTGGCGGACAAAATAAGCTAGTATTTGGAAAAGTTCTTTCCAAAAACAGTTTCTTAGCATAAATGATAATTTAGTGAAATATATATAACCTTTACCCCATTCCAATGATGATAGTGGACGTAAGAAAGCGTACATTAAATGGGTAACGTCTTCACATGAGTTCAACAATATTCTTCTAATCCAGGTCAGTTTCAAAGCTCTAGAAAATTGTACAACATCAACCATTTTCAATCCACCATTTTCGTAAGAACAAACCATCTGTTTTCTGCTAATCTTATCAGGTTTCCCTTTCCAAATAAATTTTAAAAAAGAGACATTTATTGCTTTTAAAAGATGTTCAGAAGGGTTAGGAATGGACATAAATAAATGGTTAAATTGCGAGACTAGCAGTGATTTCACCAAGACCACGCGACCAAAAACAGAAATGTTACGTTTCGACCAAGATATCATTTGCCTGTTTAGTTTATCAAATATTCTGTCGTAGTTGAAATCCGGAAGCTTTTCTAAATCAATACCAAAGTCTATTCCCAAATACCTTATGAATCCCCCGTTAACCAACGATATGTCAGTCCCATGAACCTGATGTAAATCAATATTTACAGTTTTTTTCAAGGAACCGATACACAATATCTGTGTCTTATTTATATTAAGATTTAAACCTGAATACTGAGAAAAGAACTCCAATAACTCCAGAGCATAATGTAAACTTTCTGTACTATCGAGACACAACACTGTATCATCAGCGTATTGTAATATTCTATATTCCTTGTTTTCTATAACTAAACCTTTTATCTTGTGGGATTTTCTGACCAACATGCCTAAAATTTCTGCACATAATAGAAACAAATATGGAGAAAGCGGATCTCCTTGTCGGCAACCCCTTTTAATATTAAAACGCGAGGTTAAACAACCGTTAATTAACACATTTGAAGCAGAATTTGAATATAGTAATTTGATCCATTGGATAATTTTATCCCCGTAATTAAAGAAATGTAATACATTCCATAGAAAATCATGTGAAACACAATCGAACGCCTTTTCAAAGTCAATAAAAAGTAATATCCCAGGAATATTTTTATGATCTGCATAAGAAATTATGTCATAAATTATTCTGATATTTTCTCCGATGTATCTACCGGACAGAAAGCCTTTCTGATCTTTATGTATGTTTTCGTCTAACAATGGTTTTATTCTGTTTACAATGCAACTAGAAAGAATCTTATATTGGACATTGAGCAAAGATATAGGACGCCAGTTTTTAAGTAGATTGCGAGGTTTGTTACCTTTAGGTAGTAGGGTTATAATTCCTAAATTTTGGAAATGTGAAAATCTTCCACAAACATATGCTGCGTTCAAACTCCTCATTAAATAAATCCCTATATCTTTAAGAAAAAACTTGAAAAACTCTGCAGTAAACCCATCCTGTCCGGGTGATTTACCAAGTTTTAAGTTACCAACAACTTTGCTAATTTCTTTAAGGCAAATTTCTTTACCCAACTCCTCTACTTTTTCATCTGAAATCTTGTTATGATCTGTTTCTTCCAGATCATGTAATATATCTTGAAAATCTGATACCTCTCGAAATCCATAAAGGTCTTCGTAAAATATTTCCACCTCGTTCTTAATTTCCTCTTCCGTATTCAATATTTTATCATTTTTATCAACAAGTTGAATAATTCTCTTTTCTACACGCCTTTGTTTCATAAGGTTATAAAAATATTTGGAGGGTTTTTCACCATATTGTAGTTCTTGTAGTAAAATACTTTCCTCCTTTCTTTTAAGCTTTTCCTTTCTTTTTGTCTCCAAATCTTCTTTGAGGGATATAATTTGTTCTAATATACTATCTTTATCACTAATGCCCAAATTTAACTTCAATTCCAACTGTTCGATCTTGTCCTCTAATTGTTTTTCTATTTTATCAATTTCTTTTTTCTTATTTACTCCATATATAATAGTACATGCTCTCAATTCCATCAAAAGAATTTCAACAAAAAAATTGTTCATTGAGAATAAATTTACAGCTGTTTTTGTCAATATCCTCAAACCTTGTATCATCTTGTTCATTTGTTTCAATATACTCTAAAGTGATTTCTTTTATTTTATCCTTTACAGTTTGTACATATTGATCTTCCTTTAAGAGAGAATTGTCAAACTTCCAATATTTGTGTCTCTTTAGACCAGTACCGAACATAAGATCCAAACTAATCCCTGCATGATCAGATCTATAGCTATTATTAATTTTACAATCTGATACTAACGAAAATAGCTGGTTTGATATCAAAAAGTAATCTAGTCGCCCTTGTTTTAAAGGACTAGGTTGTCTCCAGGTAAACTGTTTTATGTCTGGATGGGTACAGCGCCATGGATCAATTAAATGAAAACTGTTCTTCATTTCCAAAACTTTGCGCTGAGCATTTTTATTATTTAATCTAACGTAATTACAAGAGTCCGAATCAAAATCTTGAAGTAGGTTCCAATCCCCACACATAATTACAAGAGGATCATTAAGATCTAATATAATATTCTCCAATTCTTGGAAAAAGATGGGACAGTCATCATTTGGGGCATAAAGTGCAATTAAAGAAAACTCCAACTGTCCCATACAAATGCTTAAAGCAATGAAATTACCATTTTTGTCACATATTTGTTTTTTAACTTCGCATTGAATATTTACGTCAAAGAGTATCGCCACCCCCCGAGCGTTTGAGCATTTGTTTGCAAAAAAACAAGTTCCATCCCATTCTTGCTTAACAACAGATTCTATCTCAGGCACAAAGTGGGTATCCTGCAAACAACAAATGCTAGCATGTTTTGCATTTAAATAGTTTAGTACATCTTTTCTTTTCTGAGAGTTTCCCAGACCTCTACAGTTCATAGAAATAATCTTCAACTTATTATACATCATGATAACCAATAACTACTTTATACATATAAGGCCATTGGAGGAATTTTTTAACATTTACAGTGTACGAGTAACAGTAAACGACAACGAGCAACACAGACAAACAAAAAAGCAAGACATAGAAACAGACAAACATGCAGAGAGAGCAACAACGCCTCTCACTAAGGACCACACCCAGGTCCCAAAAACTTAACATATGATAGCTTGAGGCAAACATGAGAAATAGTTTACGGAGCCTTGTGGGGCTTATCTGGCCACCACCAAAAAAAAAGAATAAACGCAAGATTTTAATCTATGCGCTATAGAAACAATTATAGTATCGTGTATGTACACAGCATAAACACAATCATCTAGTGCCATAACCACTAAACAAACGATATCACGAGGGAAATTTCTCAATACGTTCAAAGTGAGTGAACAAGCTCAATATTTATACATAATTAATACATATTGTTGTATAAGAGTGATCGAGTCAAAGCAGTGGTTTTTAACTTACTGTTAGATAGATTAACCAGAGCACAACTGCAGACAGACAATAAATACATGTTACATGCATAACAATGGTAAATATTTTATCAATAAATTTAGAAAAGATATTTAATTATTGATAGACTCAAATTAATCTCAGTCGTACATTTTCAAACCAGATTGGAGATTTCTAAGAAGCATGTGACAGAACGTTAATGAATATTCAGAGTAATACTATTTCTTTGTAGTCCTAAAAGTGGGGATTCCCAAGTCTCACGATCACGATGATTCAGGCATCAGGCAAAATCTACTTGTTATCGTCGGCATTACAATAACGAACGCCATCTACGTCACAGTGAAAGCTGATATCAATTTGTATAGTGAAATAACACAATTGTATTTCAGTTCATCTTTTTCTTGAATTATGATGTATATAATATATATACATCCCTAAATAAAGCTGAATATGAACGATGAAAAGGAGATTTTCGTCTCCTTCTTCTCTCTCTTTCTATCTCTCTCTCTCTCTGATTCTTTCTCTCTCTCTCTCTCTTTCTTTTTCTCTCTCTCTCTCCCTCTTCCACCCATTCTTTCTCTCTGTCTCTCTTTCTTTATATTTCTCTTTCTAATCCGAATCTATCAAGCACGATAAAGGAGGAAATGATTTATTCACAAATATGTTTGAGCTAAACGTCGGTTCCATGATGAATAGGTTAATCGTTAGGGCAAGTAAAGGAAAACAAGATATTGAAAGTCCTTTAGGATTTTTGTTGTTGAAGGTCTTGTTTTGTTTGTTTTTTGCTTTTGCTTTTGTGTATTTTTGTGATCATGTCGATAAAGATATAATTTTGTTAGCAATGAAATCGTTTTCCCAAACTAGCATAGCTCATAATTGAATAATAATTTGCATAACATATCAGAAGAATGTTTGACTTTGTTGCGATAGCAACTGAGGAAAAGTTGCATTGTTTTTCGTTTATTTGAAGAAAAAAATATTTACAAAATTAGCAAAACGAGACGTTAGGTGGACGAGGGTGGGAGGACGGCGGTATCCGCTGGCTCTGTACCACGACCAATTATTCATGCGCAAGTACTGATATATATAGTATGACAAACACTTTGTGCAATTTATCTGGTTAAGAACAAATTGAAACGAGTTTAACGACAAAATCATACATCGTGTATGACAATGTTACATGCATAACAATGGTAAATATTTTATCAATAAATTTAGAAAAGATATTAAATTATTGATAGACTCAAATTAAACTGAGTCGTACATTTTCAAACCAGATTGGAGATTTCTAAGAAGCATGTGACAGAACGTTAATGAATATTCAGAGTAATACTATTTCTTTGTAGTCCTAAAAGTGGGGATTCCCAAGTTTCATGAGCACGATGATTCAGGCATCAGGCAAAATCTACTTGTTATCGTCGGCATTACAATAACGAACGCCATCTACGTCACAGTGAAAGCTGATATCAATTCGTGCAGTGGAATAACACCATTGTATTTCGGTTCATCTTTTTCTGGAATCATGATGTGTATAATATACTTCCTTAAATACAGCTGAATATAGACGATAAAAAAGGAGATGTCTTCTTCTTCTTAACGCTCTCTCTCTCTCTCTCTCTCCTCTCTCTCTCACTCTCTCTCTCTCTCTTTCCAATCTAAATATACCAAGCACGATAAAGGAGATTGTGATTTATTCACAATTATTATATTTGAGCTAAGCGTCGGTTTCTTATTGAATAGGTTATTCGTGATTGCAAAGGAAAGGAAAACGAGATTTTGAAATCGCTTTAAGATCAACATTTTTCTTGTTTTGTTCTTGTTTTTTTATGTTGGTTTGTTTGTATTTTTGCGATCGTGTTGATACCAATCTAATTTTGTTAGCAATGATATTATAATATTTTCAAACTAGCATACCTCATAATAAAACAATAATTTGCATAATACATCAAAAGAAAGTTTGACATTGTTGCTCCGCAGCCCCTTGTTAAACAGGTTATTCGTAAGGGCAAAGGAAAGCGATTTTTACAAATTTGTTTAGGATTCGTTGTTGTTGAAGTTCTTGTTTTTTTTGTTTTTTTTGCCATCGTGTTGATACCAATATAATTTTGTTAGCAATAATATCATATTTACAAACTAGCTTAACTGCTTCATTAATCAATGATTTGCATAATTCATTGAAAGAAAATTTGAAAATGTTGTGATAGCAACTGAAGAAAGGTTGCACTGTTTTCGTTTATGTAAAGCAATACAAAACAACAAAAATAGCAAAACGAGACGATACGTGGCCGACGGTGTGCAGACAGCGAATATCACCGATGACACCGCGGCCAACTACCTCCCCCCCCCCCCCCCCACTCATTACATGCACAAATACCCGTTATATAAAGTACTCTAAACACTTTGTGCAATTAAGCTGGTTAGTCAAAAATTGCAACGAGTTTAATGACAAAATCATACATCGTTTATGAAAATGTTACATGATGAACAATGGTAAATATTTTATCAATAAATTTAGAAAAGATATTCTATTATTAATAGACTCAAAACAATCTGAGTCGTACATTTTCAAACCAGATTGGACATTTTATAAGAAGCGTGCGACAGAAGGTTAATGAATATTCAGATCAATAATTTGTTTACATATGATAAAAGTGGGGATTCCCAACTTAGTTTCACGACCACAATCATTCATGCATCAGGCAAAATGTTGTTTTTTTTCCGTCGGCAGTACAATAGTGAACGCCCTCTACGTCACAGACAACGATAACATCCATCAGTATGGAAAAATAGCCTCATTGTTTTTCCAGCGAGGTGTTTTAACTCTCATATTCCTGGTTTTTCGGTCCATTTTTTTTTAAACCATGAAAAAGGTATCATAACCAGGGCCGTAGCCAGAGTTTGATGTTTGGGGAGCACATATACATGTAATTGATCGACGTCCTGGGGAGGGGTCTAAAAAAGTTCAACCGATCTTGGAATTTGTTGGGGCACGTGCCCCCCGTTCCTCCCCCCCCCCCCCCCCCGTGGCTACGTGCCTGATCATAACTCTTCTTCTGAATAGAAATGGTAATGGGCAAAATCGACCATCTGATGGTAGTTTGACATCAATTGAATTTTCTCAAAATCGCCACCAGTATTGGTATTAATTTCGCCTACCCTCGATGATAAGGCCTAAAAAAAATGTTGTTTTGCCCTTTAGGTGTCAAAACATGGGTCGGTTGGTCCGATTTTTTTTTTTTAACTTTTTTTTCTTCTCCTTCTTTTGGCTGATATTTCTCAGTATATGTTGTAATTCAATAAACCTTTTTTCTTCTAAAAAAAGGTAATGAAAAAAAAACTGTTTTTAAAAGCCGACTGTATAGATTTCAAGATTTTGGGGTCGGTCGCAAAGGGCAACACAACATCTTTTTTGTTAACGCCTAATGGTGATCATTATCGTATCCCATTGAACGACATGGTCAGTACGTCTAGGCCCCTAGCATTATTCTCGTGGTTCACTTATGCTTTTTATTTCGTTTATCCTACTCTAGAAGCGGCTCCTTCGAAAGTTCAAGATCTACTGCAAATTGATTACCTCGTTCCATAGACTCTGCCAGGCTTATTTTCTCAGGTAAGTTTGGTAAATAAAAGATGAAGGTGTTTTGTTCAGGACCCCCCCCCCCCCCCCCCCCCCCCGGTAAATAACTGATTTGTGAATCAAAGGCCGATTTCGTTAAGAACATTTCTAACGTGAAGTATCGTTGTATTTTGTATTCATATCCCAATTAGTTGCATCTGGAGGAGAGCCCCGAGGGTTACTTTGATTAAATATTCAAAAATGAATGATACACGCCAATAAAAACTAAAACAACAACAGCAACAACATTACGTTTGCTTTTCTCCGCCCGGGTAGAGTATTGTATTGTGACCCCGAAACAGCAAACTCACACGAATCACTTTGATTAAACAATTACATTTTCTTTTATCAATCATTTGATAGTGTGAACGCAAATAGTTCCGACTTTCAAGGGATCCATGGGTTGCTTGATGAACCTGAGCAGGAACTTCTCTTCGATGTCAGGAAATTCAGAGCCAATAAAGAAGTGAGTCTTTTAACACAATTTAAATATAAGATGTAGAATAAAAAGGAAAAGGTGAGAACTTGATGATTTGCGGAAGTGAATCTTGATTTCTTAAACCGCAATATTGTGATCATTACTATTTCGCCGTTTCGAAGCGTCATTTTCTACCAAAGAAAAGCACATTTTATACTAAAAAACTTTCACATGGGAATGCTGTAATTTCATTCCAATAGCATTCATTTGTATTAACATGATTTAAAAGTACAAGTTTCTATCATTCGCATTACAATAAAAATTGTTGGGACTGGTCGCTATTATTGGTTTATTTAATTCTTGTCTTCTTATTGAAAATGATAGATAATTAGGATCCGGAGAAGAAAAAAAAAATCGCATTTCAAGTTCTCTTCTTGGAAAAAACTGTGTGTCGAAATGTTAAAGGGGCTTGGTAACAGTGTTTAGATGAGAGAAAATGGTGCTAATTAAGACAGTGTTTTCAATGCTAGATGTAAAGATAATCTGAACGTTTGAGTGAAAACAGACCATTATTAATGATAAAATTGGGGAAAACTGATCTGATCGATTCCTTAATTCTCCCAAGTCCCAGCTATATTATTACAACTTAATTACATTTTTGGTGAATGTAAATCGTCACAAAGCGATGGATTGGCTCCATATACCATTCCAGATATTTAAGTGTTGATATATTTTTAAAAGCCTGTCTTATGTATTATGTTCTTGGCAAAACGGTTGGGAAAATGTTCAAGAGTTAGTAAGTAGAAGAAATATAATAAGTAACATTTCATACAAAAATTACGCAGTCTTTTTATCAACCTTCAACAATGTTACCGAATCACTTTAAACTGAATGCTTAAAGGCCATTTGTACTAGTTTGGCTAGGAGGGATTAGACCACCCAGGGTGGTCACTGACAGGTGGCTATCTCATCAAACCAGCTCTCAATAATAACAAAAGAAAAAGAGGATCATGGGGGACGAATGATCACCGATTATAGGCATTGTTTTCTATATAGAGGGAGCAAGTAGCTATAAGTAGTATAGTGGGGCTTTAAATTGTCCGATTCGCCTCTAAATGTTGTTGGCATGTTTCAGTCTGGAATTTCAGCAGAAGCTAGAAGGATTCTGTCAACAAGGCCATCGAGCAGAACGGAGAAAGATACGTACCATGTAAGTTCATCGTCAATTATTTTACTTCGGACGTGTTCATGATTTATTATTCATTTCCTACAAAATATTATCGAAACACATTCAAAACACTCCATCACTAAATCAAAAAAATATATAGCCAAGCTAGTCTGTCGTTCTGTCAGGTTATTCTCCCCTCTTCCTCAACCAACTGTTCACTCACTCTCTCTCTCTCTCTCTCTCTCTCTCTCTTTCTCTTTATCTTTCTTTCTTTCTTTCTTTCTATCTTTCATTCACAATTTGTCTGTAATATATTCATGTTCTTGTTCAAGGACACCTTTTTATAAGTTTTGTTTTCTTTCTAATTGTTGTGATGATGTGTCTTTCATATTTGAATGATATATCTTATTATTATTCATCCCGCTACGTCATTCAAATCGCCACACCGACTTCCAACCAACAGATGGCGGCCTCGTCGGTGTGTCTGGAATATGAATATACATGGGGTTATTTTTTTGTGACCATCCCATTAAATCTATTTTTTTCTCAATATGCCTTGTTCATGATGATGATGATATCTCTATACCAAGGTCCTGATCTCCATGAGGAACTACCCGACGTTTTGTGAGTACCCTCTAGCCATGCAGCAACAGATCGTAGGTGTGGGGTGGTATGCCTCCTACCAAGCACAAAGGATCATCCTCAGACAAGGCCATTGGGCAGAAAACTTCTACTTCATCCTCTCAGGATCAGGTAAGTTTGTAGATGTGCAGGAGGTCCAGCCTCCTCTTAACTCTTTTCCTTTCTCCGTCTGCATACTTTAAAGCCCCACTGCACTACTTATAGCTAATTGCGCCCTCTATAGCCAATAATGCCTAAGCGGTTCATTGATCCCCATGATGCCCCTTTTCTTATGTTGATTGAGAGCTGATTTTGATGAGATAACCACCTGCCAGTGACCTTGCAGGGAGGTCTAATCCATCCATGCCAAACTAGTGCAGAGGGGATTTAAACAAGAGCGTGAATAGTTAGAACTCTCGTAATGCTATGTTTTGATTGGGTGATGGAATTGAAATTATTTGAATTTGAATTAAATCGGAATAGAAAAGCATTCGAAAGAGTGGAATCACTGCATAACCGTCAGCTGGTGCGAGAAAAACCAAAGAGGCACATTTAAAAAAAAAAATTTTACCCGAAATTTGAAAATTTGACCGATCGCCATTTCGTTCCGTTGGGGGAGGGGGGGGGGGGGGTAAGGTCACCCTTTTAGGTCTATCATTAGCATTTTTTTTTAATTAAACAAAAAAAATGAGGGGGGGGGTTCCTCCTAATCACACACACACACACACATAAATATTTGAGGGGGGTTCGACCCCAACCCCCCCCCCCTCCTTCCCCCTGCGTACGCGATTGGCCTATGCTGTGAACAATAATTAAAAAACCGGTTGGTCAAATAACCCCCCAAAATAAGACTTAGTCATAATGGATCGAGTACCGGACGAGGAACATTACTCCAGACAAGATTGATGTTACCTTTTATAAACTAACTAAGACGATTAATATACATTCACGAAACAAACTCATATTATTTTCATTATTATTCTCAAAGTCGTTGTGAGTGTGATGGATGAAGGGACCCATCAGAACAGAACCGTAGTCTACCTGAACAGAGGTGAAACATTTGGAGTAAGTTATCATGAAAAGGTCAAATTGACATTCTCATTAATAATCTATGTATTATCAAGGAATCCCATTTGATGGCTTTTGACGTCTGGACATCTACATATAAGTTACGGAGATATTGTACAGGATAAAGCTCCAGATAGATGAATAGGAAAAGCTCTTGAGATACACAACAACGGGTTGAAACGCCATAGCCTGAACAGCCTTTTCTTTTGTCATTGTTTTGTCTATTTGTCTTTTGGGTTTGTTGTTGTTGTTGTTGTTGTTGTTGTTGTTTACGGGGGTTATAAAGGGGCTAAAAGCACATCGAAAGCACTCTTTAATGGTTATTCAATACAGTCAATTCATTATTATTAGCAGATAATCATTCTATTGCTCATTCAAACTCTATTCAAACTATTATGTAATTTCATAACACATTTCTGTTGGAAATTAAGAAGAATATGCATTTAAGAAAAGAGTTTGAGTGACAAAACATAATTTTACGTCTAAAAGGCCAACAAACATGATGATTTTTTTTGGTTTTCTGCTCCTCAAACAGGAACTTGGCCTCGTGAATAGAGCCAAGAGACAAGCTACGGTCATTGCCAGAGAGCGCATAGAGATGATCGTTATCAACGCAAACGTAAGTTCAATGTTTCATATTCTTGTTTGGCTATTATTTTGTGAAAGACTGAAGTAACTATACATTCCGTTCAGTGAAAGTCATTCTGTTATGCCAGTTAGAAAAAGGCAAAGTGCGTCTACATCTCTGCGAATATTGGCATTTTTTCTAGTTAGCCCAAGTTATGAAAACAAAATAAAAAGCGGAAAAGAACTGATAATAACCTTTTAATAAGTGACTTGTTGGTTGTACTACCACATTAATAATAGGAGGGAGAGGGAGAGGGAGAGAGAGAGAGAGAGAGAGAGATAGAGATAGAGAGAGAGCGGGGGTATAGAAAGAGAAAGACAGAGAGACAGATGGAAAGAAAGAGAGAGGGGGAAAGAGGAGGTGGGAGAAACAAAGAGAAAGGGAAGTGGACATAAACATGATTGATAAGGGAAAGAGAGGGGGGTAATTTGAAAGAAGGGGTATAAAAAAAGAGAGAAGGAAAGATAGGAAGACAGAGGAGGTAGACAAAAGAGGAAAATAGAGAGAATAAACTGGAATTGACTTTAAGATGATGGAGTGGCATTTTAAATTTCGATTTTTCTAGGATTACACACGAATCTTCATGGCTGGTGGTCTATCAACTCTACTCAACCCACAGCAAAATGACAATGCTTTCGTCAGGTTAGTCATTCAAACGCTCAGACGATTCTTTAGGCAAATTTTTCTTTTTTATTCCCAAATTAAATGTTCTTTTTTTACAAAGGAACCCTTTTTCCCTACAAATTCTATCAAAGTCTTTACTTTATTATCCTATTGATGTACTATTTATTTTCTATGAATGTGAAATGTTTTAAGTCTTAGATATCGAAACTACGATAGATTTAGTTATTCGATCAATCGTCACATTTTTTATCTATCCCAATTTATTTCATCATGTTCATAAATGTTGAAAAAGACCATGCAACCTGAAAATCAGGCAAACTTAAAACATTCCCAATATTGTTCAAGGTTGTTTCTGTAATATTGTTTATCACACATAGGGGATACAGTATATCCCAAATAAAAATGAGATACATCACTTTAATTTATTGTGGATTTATTGTGCATATGATAGTTTACTCGTTCCAAATGAAATGGCCATTTTCAGTCTTAACAGTGGTTTTAATCACATTCCTACTGTATCACTGTGTCTGGGGTTTTTTAAACAAAAGACTAAGGTAAATATCAAATGTTAATCAACACACTTCCGAATCAGAGTAATCAAAGTTGATAATGATTCATTTTATTTAATAGAAACTTGCGCTTCTTGGAAGGATGGCCTCTTCATCGACTAGCAGAGAACCCGAAGAAATGTGTCTTTTCTTACTTCAAGTAAGTTGTTTCCAACCTTTAAACAATCCTATACAAATCACAAACATCTCATCTACCCATGGTCGTGAATGTATGATTGTCATCTTCAATTCATGCTTATACTTGATTTTAGAGTTATCAAAATGAATTGTGGTCTTATCATAATGTTCTAAATAATGTCACCACACGCCCAGGTTAAAATCTACTTGTGTATAAGTAAACACGTATTACTTGTATTTTGATTGACAGGAGATCAATTACCCTCCTAAGAGGTGCAATAACCATATACACGATTGTCTGTTTTTTTTAAAGTTGCCTTTACTTTTATTAATGTTTTAAGAGGTACATACTTCGAATCAGATTCATGTTTACAGATCGATGCAGAATTAAAATTTCTAACGTTTCTTTCCCTTTAGACGTGGAGACGTTCTCATTCGGGAGAGTAGAAGATCTGACTGGATCATCATAGTGAAATCAGTGAGTAACGACCCCCCCCCCCCCAAACTCTCTCTCTCTCTCTCTCTCTCTCTCCCTCCCTCCCTCCCTTCTCCACCTCTCGCTCTCCGCAACAATAATTTTATTGCAAAAGTACATGTTGTGAAGCTAAGCGCGTGGGGGCAGTGGCATATTTCTCCAGAGTTAACGAGAGGGATGGGGACAAAAGGCCGACCAGGGTGTCCAGGGGTTGTACCTCACACAAGCTATGGTTTGTAGAGCGTTGGGAGATTTTGAAAGCTATGTGGGCCTGCTATTAAAAGCAATAATAAATACCAGTCCATTGCATGTGCAGTGTGGTAGATGAAGAAATGTTAGTATAGTCAAGAAGTTACTAGCCTCAAAACTATAGGTCCATGCTATAATGTGGAAGTTTGCAGTAGCGGTTTCTGTGTGTGGGTTGGCTTTTTCGGCTTGAATGAATCGCCTACCGAGAGGGTTAAATCGAGATGCTGCCGACAGAGGTAGCCAACGAGACATAATTATTAGCAATTTAGAATTCGGTTTGGTACTCACCCGACTGTTGACGAAATCGATGTTCATTTTTTTTTTTCTCAGCAATTTTACAATTTATTTCAAATCTCTTTAGCAAGAGTCATTTATTTGAATTTGAATAGAAACAGTTTCACTGTTTCTTTTCACCATTACCAGCACTCAACGTTAAGTATGGAAATGTAAGCCAATTTTTGTGGCTAAACTTATGATTTTACTACACAATAACAATTATCTTACACGCCTATCATTTTAGCCAAATGACTGATCTCATATAGAACACGTTCCTCACAAGTCGATATACGTGCCTCTTGACATGTTTCAGTATAGCTACAGTTATTTGTTTGTTTTTCAAGAGTGATATAGATTTTAAAAAAGAACTTTGTCCTCTTAATCAGCAGTCTATCACGTTAAATGAATATTCATAACATACTTCTACCGGCAATCGATTATTGAAAATTTCAAATTTCTTCACCATGAATTCAAAATGTATCCACTCTTATTGCAGTTCTTACAGATCAAAAGTCACGAAAATGAACTTGTCTTTTAGCGTAGTTTCCGTCATCACAACCTTCTTCAAATCATATGAACTTTACTCTATAAATTTCGAGAAGAAGATTGTTATCGACACTTTGTAACCGTCAATCAACTTTGTATCATGGACTTGGGGTAGATAAACAGTTTGCCTATGCATAATTCACGGCGGTTATATGCCGTGTAGTGTGAATCCGGCCGGGATGTCTATTAACAGGGATGCTCATTTTAGGAATTATGGCTCAATGAAGCACAAGTACTTGTGAGTCCAAAATTCCAAAGGTAAGTATACTGTCAATGGAATTCATCACGCTACATGTACCTCCTCGACCGTCTTTTTTGTTTTGTTGATAAATAAGCTTTACTTTTTATTGAGAAATTAATTGGTAAACGTTAATTTTGGAATCCCTGCAAAAACCACCGGTTAAAAAAATAAATAAGCATAAGAGCAAGCGTAATGATCTCGGGTGTCTTAACTCTGCTCCTTATTGCATAATATATCTCCAAACACTATACCATATATATGTGTGCTCTCTATTAAAGGGGATATAAAAGAATATTCATCCATTAAATTCTGGTCTAGCCAATAGGCAGTTCAATCGGAGAGATTTCAATGCACTTCCCCCGATTTGTGGAACCCATATCGAAGAGGGCGCAACACATCTTTTGGCTTAATTATGTTTGGGCTTGGGGTATTTCTGTTCTTTGGGTATTCCCCACCGTCATGGAGCAGCATGATTTTTGTTCTGACTACATATTCATATAAAGGTTATGAATATGTATGAGACTCAATACAATTTTCATTTATGTTGAAGTAGCACATTGAATCTGTCTGATTGTTGTTCAATCTACCACTCACGATTAAAAAGGGTTTTAAAATCAGTTACAAATACAATTTTTGTCACATTCAGTTTTATCGTTCATTTTAAGAGAAAATGAACTATATCTGACTGCATGGGTCCGATAAACATTTACTAACCATAATTATTGCGATATAAAGTGTTTGATACTATATATAACAAATCAACCAACTCCACTCGTCGGTAGAAACATGTCTCTTGTCTCTAGTACGGTTGGGGGTTCCTCTCCTGGGGAACTGCTTCCGTGCTGGCGGCTGGGAGCAGTCCCCTTTTGCTTTTCTTATTATTTTTGTTAATACAATTTCATTTTATTTTTTGGATTATTATAATTATCTTATTCTTTAAATATTACTATCATTATCATTATTCATTTTCTTATCATTTTTGTCTAGCTATTATTATCATTACTTTTAACCTTATTATTATAATGCTAAATATATTACTAATTGCGGATATAGTATCGAAAAATGTAAAAGTATAAAAGTATAAAAACACGCTTTCTTACAATTAATTTATCACCTGACGAAGTGTAGCAGCGGCACACTAAACGTCGTGATCTTTAAGATCCCTTGTTGACCATACATTGCGAGACAAACGAATGTCACTAGCGATATTATTTTCGATTATTAATATAATTACCATTATTACTTTTAATTTTATACTACTACTACTACTACTATTTTTATTATCATCATTAATTCTTCGAAATAATCTCGACCTTTTATTGATTGCGTATCCATTTCAACATTTTCACATTTATTTGTATTGTCCCACTTCCATGCATAAAAAGATACACAATAGTTGCAAGCTGACCACGATTTAATAAGAAGAACTTTGTAAAACACTTAAATATCTTTTTTTACTAATAAGATGTTACAATTTCCTAATGTTAACCTATTATAAAGACTATTCTGCTTTACTCTATGCGTGCTACCATTAAAGCCTTCACAATAGCATCGAGTAGCCTAACTTGCACGTAAACTAAATCCTTGGCCCCTTTATTTTTATCGATGAATCAAATCCCTTCTTCTTCCATATCTTCTTTCTAACTATCTATATATCGAATGCGTAGTTTTACTTTTGTTTTTATTTTTATTCCAAATTTGTTGATATTAATAATTTCGATAGTCATGTTTATTTTTTACCAATGGAAATCAATGATATCATTTACTTTGCTTTGTCAGGGAAGCTGCCAAGTCATGAAACTGTTACGGAAAGCAAGGCCTAAATCAAGGCGAAACAGCACTGCAGATAAGGATGGTAAGTATTGTCTTCCTAAAATTATTAATATAACATGATCGCAACACCTTCGAAAATCAACCAAAGGTAATTCAATACCCATGTGCGTCAGCTAATAAAATGTGCGTACGTCACAATGACATAATTGTGACGTAATCCGAACATGATTTCTATGGGACACAATAGGGAATTGAAATTAACCTCGAGTTGATTTTTCGGAAATAGATGCGATCGTGGTATATGGTTCTGGAGCATATTATTATGTATGAAAACTCTGAATACCGATGATCATTCTTTTAATAGCAAGCTTTTGCATATTATACGAAGCGAATGTGTCCCAATATCGGGCCTAGCAGTTTGAGTCAATATTACCAGAACACGGCTGAATGTGTCTTGCAAGGTATGTTGGGGATCTAATTATGACGGAAAACATTACCTCATAGAACCACAATGAAATCAAACTGAATGTTCAAGCTTGATCTGTCACCCATGTCAGGAATCTACATGTTACGCTAATCTCATGTTCCTACCATATTATCTGGGAGTGCATCTTCATTGTATTATCTGACTTCTAATTCATTATAATAACATATCCTCTTGCTTGCTTGTTTTTTTAATCGGTAAAGCTGCAAGCAAACAACAGAAACGTTGGTCGCAACGTCTTACATCCAAGAGCATGGCTGGAACCCTCATCGAAAACTTCGAACAGCGTAAGAAACGAGAGGAGTTCGAAAACTTCATGAAAGACCTTAACGTCAACGAAGATGGCTCTGGGAAGTTAGGCGATCAAGAAGGTGAATACCATTTTAAAATTCTTTTTGGGGATAACGTTTAGTCAGCAACCATGTGCTGCATTTTGTCGACATTTCACGGAAAGCCCGCACAAGTACATTAATTTTTGCAATGGGGAGGTCCGAAGGGGCGGATTCTGAGTTTTTTTTAATTGTGAAAGGGTGCCAGGATCTCCCCTAAATACTGACAAGCAAAACAAAACAAAAAAAAGGGGGGAGGGGTATAAAAAAAAATGTAGGTACCTCGAGGATCACAAATTATTAATCGCTAGTTCGATCCGCCAAACATTTTCAATACCTTCGTCACCAGGAGTTAGATGTGATACTATAGCATTGTCCTTAATTGGGACGGAAGTATTATAAGTTGGTGTTGGTTCAATAATGAAGTCCAAATTGAAGTATAATTATGTGCTCGTGCGCAGATGCGCTGTACATACCATACTTAAAGCCAAGATATATTTCATCAAAATATATAGAACAACGGACATCACCAGGCAACTTAAACAAGAGAGACGATTTGGACGCTGATACTGATGATGAGTGGGCCGATGAAGCAATCGACTGCGGCAAAAACGACAAGGAATCAACGACCCCATCGAACCCACAGAGTTTAATCGGTGATCATAATACTCCAACTAAACTTAAATCTGTAAGTATACTTACATTGAATTACATTTTTACTCGCTGTATAGCATCCCTACACTTTATACTTTGATACATGATGAGCTCCATGTTGGCGGAAAGAATGACCCGACATTTCCTCCTGTGACAATTTTCACCAAGAGCCATCTTGTTTCATCGAATATAATTATTGGATTAGGGTTTAGGTTTTAGTAGGGTTTCAGATTAGGTTTAGAATTAAAGTTATGTTGTGTTGTGTTGGTGTTAGAGTTTAAGTTAATTATGTCAGTGAAGAATATTGTCACGGAGCAATTGTCACAGGAACAAGTACAGGTCTACAACTATCAAATGAAAATTGGGTTACCCTCACGCAAGGTTTTCTGACTTCGGACATCCATTTTACATACCTCTGATCGCATTACCTCTCCGCTACACTCCAAATTTAAGTTTATTTATGATATCTTCATATAAAAGAATAGACCATAATTTCGAAGTTCTGTTGATAATAAACGAGGCGTTTAATAATAAGTTCTAAATTGTTCTATAGATTTATAAAGACTGCCTCTTCCACGTTCCAAGTTTTCAGGTTAACAGTTTTGATTACCAGCTGCATTTAAAATTTGAGATTGAGGAAATGAAATCAAGCGATGTTAATCTAATCATTTTCAGGCGTACCTGTCAAGGAAGAGAACCAAGTCACTGGAGGGCGTACCAAGTGTATTCTTCGAGGATGAGGAGGATAATGGAGTAGAGGAAGGAGTTAACCCAATAGGTATGATTGTAGGTGGATCCAGACACGGAATGGATTGGCCACGTGGCCACGCCCATACCTCTCACCCCTTAGCACAAAAAGTTCCTTACTTGAAAAATATAAATGTGATTTGCTCTTTCAACTATAGGTTTACCAGGAAGCGGCTTTCGTCATGTTTAAAGAGTTCGCCCCATCCTACCCTGTTTATTTGGCAATTATTGATTATGCTTTTGTGGATAAAGTGATTTTATGTTCTGATGTGTTAGTCACTAAGGATTGTGTATCAACAACTGTGACTGCGTTTATTAATTTAGATTTACCCCGGATTTACAGTAAAGACACAATATAGTTAAAGGAAGGTTTAAAGGCCCACTGCACTACTTGTAGCTACTTGCGCCCTCTATATAACAAACAATGCCTAATCGGTGACCATGGGTCCCCCATGATCCTCTTTTTCTTATGTTAACTGAGAGCCGAGTTGATGAGATAACCACCTGTCCAGTGACCTTGTAGGGCTGTATAATCCCTCCTGTAAACTATGGCAGATAAGCTTTAAACAAAAAAAATCTTCATTTTCGGAATGCCTTTCAAAAAACATTTCCTAGATAACTAAATCACGAGAGTGTTTTTCTTAATGATTCAGTTTTTAATTAACTGTATGTTAATGTTACGTCTAGTTAAGATTATCTTCATCGGTTTGATAGGACTCTGCCATTATATCCATTCAGTGAAGCACTCTCGATCTCTATCTGTCTTATTTTAGCGGACATCTTGTTTCTACATAACGTGCAGCAGAAAGCTGAGAAACAGAAGTCGAACGTCGGCAAGAAGAAGACTTTACTCGACGACATCGGCGGGTCCGACTTCGAAGGCATAGATGTGAGCATGATTATAATTTTTTTGATATTCAATCCTTAACACGAAAGGGGAGATTTTTCAAGTTAATCTAGTTTCTTATATCAAAGTGTGAAGCCATGTTCATACTGAGCAAGTTTAAAATGATTTTAAACGATTAAAATTTGCATTTGTACTTTTTATCATACTTGTACACTTCCAGAAGCTGGCTATACGCTATAAATCATATAATTATAAGCGCCACTGACTGAACTAAATTAATTTCTATTTGTTGAAAATATGTGCTTTATTTCCTCATGCAACGCGAAAATCTCTAAACGCTAATTAAAAACAGAAAAAGCGTACTGTTACCAAGAAGCATGCATGGCATTGCTGCACAATGGATTCAGTTCATATAATACTTTGGTGTTTTGATGAATTCACTTTCGTTTTCTTTTGTTTTCAATATAGGTGGATGAAAACACGGAACCTACATGGGTTCGGGTCCAGACGCTTATCAAAGGATCTGTATTCGTAAGTTTGTTATGCGAATTTAATTATTGTCTGTTCTCGCAACAATTTCATTAACGTTGGGATAATACAATAGGGTATTAAACATAGCCCTTGAGTTGATTTTTCGAAAGTCTTTGCAATCGTGTAATATATTTCTAATATGATCATTAGTAAAGAAAAAAAATATTCTTACAGCATGAAACTCCTGTTAATTTTGTTTCAGGGCTTGGCTGACATGGCTTATGATTCCCAACCAAGCTTTGCCGTGATCAGCAATGGAGCTGAATGTATTCTCCTCTCCAAGAAACTCTACATGGAACACGCCAGTATGCGCATGATCAGTAAATTACGAACACAGGTAAGTGCAATGCACTTTTCGCACCTCACCACGGTTACGGCCAACTAATTATTAATGGGCACTAAAAGACTCTTTCGTGTTGCCCCCAACACCACCCCTCTCTGAATGACGTTTAAAAGAAATAATATTGTGTTTTTATTAGGAAATGGCGAAAAAGATCACCATTCTTTAAAGAGTGGAGAGAAAATTTGAAAATAGAGGATCGATAAACCTCACTTCTGCATTTGGGGAAATCACGAAATGGGAAAATTAGTTCATTTCGGAACATTATTCGGACTGAAAAGAGCAGATTGTGCGTCATCTGTCCACCGACCTTCCTAGTTCTGTTCTAGGAAACATAACACGTTCTTGGGACGGAAATAAACATTCTATATTAAACGGGCTGGGAATGTTTTGCAAATGTTTAGTATTTGCTCGGATATCACCTGATTTGTGCATGAATGGGTATTACTCTTCGTCCTCTGTTGAATAATATTAAAACGTATTTTGGCTAATCTGTTAAATAGTTGCATAGATCAATAAATCGATAATATATCATTCTTGTTTCTACAGTACCAGCGGTACCCACCGGAAGAGGAACTCCAGATGGGGTTAGAGGTCAAACTCAAATGGGACCTTTACAAGACTGACACTTTGAAAGGTACTCTGCGAGAGAGCAAATCGAGAGACAGAGCAACAAGATTTAGATAGCATGATATTGGTCCATCATGAATTTTAGTTGAAGTAAGCTGAGCTTGCTCGCATATGATGCAGGGTGACCCAACCTCTCTTCCCCTTCCCCCGTCGTGTAGATTGTATTCTCCAGTAGGTCTATACAGAATATGAGTAGCCCGAGTTTACAACTATAGCACAACGATACTGTTTTTTTGTATTGCATTTATTTCTTTACTTTACGAATATCCGATCGAAATATATTATAAAAACCACAATTATCTTCAACGGCTTTCATAGTTGAGCTTTACACCCACATTCTCCGTGTTTAGAATCCTGCAATTTGACAAAGCCATTTAAATAATATGAATTTATAATAAGATTTTTATCTTTCTTGATACAACGTGACTCTTGAATGTGAATGAATCAGTGTCTTACCATGACAAGTATCGCACATAATATACTTTATAGGTTTTAGCTAACTTCCGTCAATCCAAGGAGTGCTTCAGAATATATTACTGTCTAGGACTAAGAATTCTTGCTTGAAAGATTAAACAAATATATAATCGCATATGACTTACATAAATTTAGGATACTTCATAAAAGGACATCAATCCATTTCCAGGAAGTGGTAAATAAATTCATTGATAATGAAGAAAAAATGCCATTCACCAGGACTGTAAATAGTATAGTTGTGACTCTACATAGAAATTGTTTGTGAATATTGTGAATATATATCTTTTTATCTGTAATTGTTATTATTTACAATTTGTATATGTATGATGACAATAGTGCCAAAGTTTGGAAAATCAATAAAATGTGTTTTCTTCTTCCAAGTTTAAACATTTGGTCTCTTTGATTTGAAGAAAGTGTGTTGTCAACATCTAATTTACATAACCTGGATATATTTAGTTAGAATGAAATGAAAATATGTACAGTTATATTCATCACACTAACTAAACCGTTTACCATGCCAATTAGGCCTATAGCTGCCCCCCCCCCCCACTGTTCATTAAAGAGGAAGTCCACCATGGTAATACATTTGTTTTAATAAAAGGAATGAATACATGTTATGACTGTGTACAAATTCCTTGACTGTTTATCTTTATGTAAATTATGATTATGAGCTTTAGCTGCCTTCGATATGCATGCCTTCATGATCATAATCAAGGAAATGATAGGGTACTGAACATATTTGCCTATTATAGCCTTCACATTTGAGTAGCCAATAGACACCAATAGACCGATGGAGAGTATGGAAGGTAGCCTATATGCGTCGGGCTTTATGGCAAATATACTAAACGCGTTATGGAGATATAGACATCGGCGCGGGCCTATATGTCCGTCTCCATAATGCGATTACATGATTAGTACACTTGCCATAAAGCCCGACGCATATCGGGTAGGCTATAATGTAAGGGTGATCATGAGTTGTTCTGAATATAAATGAGAACTAAACGATAGAACCATGGGAAGTTGAAATAGAATGGAAAGGTAGCACATGAGGTGGAAATGGAATGGAAGAAACAAGGTGTGGCCATAGCAATGAGAGTGATGTGTGAAGGTGGAGAGGGGAGAGGAGAATGGAGGTCATGAGTTGAAGTGTAAAGATACAAAACATAGAGTATGTATATCAAATGGAAAGTAAATATCAAATGCTACCAAATATATCTGTTACAGGCCTAACAAATCTGTTACAAGCCTAACATCACTGTTTACGAGACTGCTTAAAGACCGTCAATACTACTGGGTCAGAAGGGATTAGACAACACAGCGAGGTCACTGACATCTATCTCATTAACTCAGCTCTCAACTAACGTAAGAAAAAGAGGATCATGGGGGACCAACAGGCACCGATTGGGAAGTTTTCTATACAGAGGGAGCAAGTAGCTACAAGTAGGACAGTGTGGCTTTAAAAGAGATTCGGCATTCGGGCTCTCATTATACCTCATTTGCATACGGACTGCAGACTGACTGGAAAGACGGGGACAGGGTGTCCAGGGGTCGTACCTCACACAAGCTGTGGTTTCTATATAGCCACATTTAGGTGTGGACATTTTGTTGCTACATGTAGTAGATAAATTATGCGAACTTATATTTTAATAATAAATAACGATTATCTAATACACGCCTCTCATTTTAGCCGAATGACTGATCTAAATGAACACGTTCCTGATAAGTCACTTATTTTCTAGTATATTTACAGTTCCTTGTTTGTTTTCAAGTGTGATAGATAGATAAACAAGAATTTTGTCCGCATCAGCAGTAAATCCGCAGTGTTTGCAACGAGTCAACGACCATGCATTGGGTTCATGAATATTCATAACATACACTGTACAGCAATCGATTATTGAAAACTCTACTTTTTTCATCATTAATTCAAAATGTACAAGTCCTTATTGCAGTTCTTACGAATCTAAACTCATCAAAATTAATTGTTATTTTATACTTTCCGTCATCACAACTCTTCTACTAATTTCATGAACTGCAGACTGTGGATTATGACAAAATAATCTCGACATGTTGTAACCGTGAATCAACTTCATACCATGGACTTGGGATACATAACTGTTATTCCTGAACCACAAATTTGGCGGTTAAAGGTCATGTAGCGTTGCACTCCGGCGCCGGGTCATGCCTTGGCAAAAGGATGAGTAATACCGTAGTTTCTCAACTGGTACTCGCCCACATTTCGTACATGGCTGGGTAAGCCTGTCAAGAAACGTTTGTGAGTAGGCCAACCGACCGAGAACGCGCAAACTTCTCCTACATTATGTCAAAGGAATTCAGCTCGCTATATGTAACCTTCTCGACCGTCTTTTTGATACTTTGCATCACTGTAGATTTTACTTTATGAGAATCGAAAAGTTAAGAAACATAGAAATCGTTTTATATATTTGTGTTGATTTTGAAAAAGTTCCGATTCGGCAATCCCGGTAGAGACCCCTATGTAGGCCTACTGGAATTATTTTCCAGTATACGGATCTTTGATTTTCAAGTTTGATTAAAAAAAAAATTGTCTTCGTCCTCATCGCAAATAGCCTTTTTCGCCCTTCGCGCAAATGCCCATGTTATGAGGGGGGGGGGGGGGGTAAACTCGAACTCTGCTTTTAGAAGCCATACACCGTCATACGTTTTGTGTAATGCTCTTCGAAATCCAACCTATTTTTGAAATAGATTTACTGCCATTTCGACCGCTTTCGTTACCCTTTTGATAGTCAAACCCGGAGCTACAGAAGTAATCTTTGCTTTGTGCAGGTATTTCATTGCAATTACGGCTGACGGAGCTACTTTTTTTCAGCAACTGAACTCAAGACGTTAGGTATAGACGGGTATCTTTCTGTTTTCAAGCTGAATCGTACTCTTTCTTGATTGGGAAGGTCTTTGATCAATGTCGGTTATCTACAAATGGCATTGTTTAAAGAAGACTTGTTTCTTTGAATTATAAAGTAACCGATTAATGTGTATTAATTGCTATAATTGCCAGCTATATTAACGCTCTTTTTAATTGATTGGAAACGTTCCTATCAGAAAGCATTTTCATCGTTCAAAGAAAACTTTTTTCATTGAAAACAAAATAATCATGCGCATGATTGCTATATTGTCAGTCGACTATTTCTTGATTGTCTTATATTTTGTCTCACTTGGCATTATTGAGGCTCTGATTACATGATTGTTAACTAATGTAAAAATCTACACATTTTGTGAGATTATCACATCTTACTAATGCCTAAAAATTAACATGGAGCACATACTTCTTTTTTTTATGTTTAAATGTTTAAATGGTGCATTGCTTCTCAAATTATTGTGTGAAAAAACATATGTTCAGGACGTACTTTTTGAAATGATAAACATGTACTTTTTGTTTTTTCTGTTTAGTTCTTTTCATATCATTGTCTAGTTCTACACTTTTATCCTCTATCTCGTATCACTTGTGAATTAGCATTTCCCCTTAAATCTCTTAATCTTCTATCTCTATTTTATTTTGTCAGCATGTGCAAACTCACCTACTATTTTTTTCCTGCAAGTTCCGCAAATCTCACACCATTCATTTTTCCCCTTTCCATAGGGATCCTTTATCAAATAACAGTGGCGTAGACAGGTTCATACACCTGGGTGATGACTCAGGGGCGGATCTAGCTTTTTGCTTTTTGCTTTTTTGACCAAAATAATCGAGCCTATTTTTTGGGGGGTGTTTTTTTGAACCCCGTAAGTGATGTTTTCCTGGCATCTATTCACACAATGGAGACCACAAAAAGCAGTGCATGATAACGTCTTTTTAAATCAAGTAACAGTTAAATACACAGTTTTATATCCAGAGTTATCATGTGTTTGGTTATAAGTTACCAGATGAGTTGAATATCTTCTCACAATATTTGCACTTGAAAGGGTTTCTCTCCAGCGTGCGTTCTTTTTTCTTTCTTTTTTTTTCTTTTTTTTCTTCTTCTTTTTCCCCCTTTTTTTCCCTTTGTTTTTTGGGCCGCCCAAGGGGGGGGGGGGGTTTAAACCCCCTAAACCCCCCCCCCCCCCGTAGATCCGCGCCTGTTTAATCTTGTGGTTATCTTGTGGTTTCCAAACCACAAGATAACCCCAAAATAACCACATAAATAATTTTTTACCGTCTGAATTGGCTTAATAACAATAAACACAATTACAATAATGATGAGGATTATTATTATCATCATCATAATTGTTATTATTATTAATATTACAATTGTTATCATTATTATTATTACTATTATTATCATCATTATGACTTATTAAGTAAGCAAATATCATTCCCCAAAACCTGGGGGGATGATTGTACATGCCATCCCCCCCCCCCCACCTTGTGAGGTGGGGGGGGGGATGCATCACCCTCATCCCCCTAGCCTATAATCTAGGCGGAGTGCCGAGCTTTTTTCTTTGCTGCTAGACTAACTTTAAGCAGAACGTCTGATACGGCGAGACTACGAACCGTGAGCCGCGACTCACGGTTCGTAGTCTCGCCGTATCAGACGTTCTGCTTAAAGTTAGTCTAGCAGCAAAGAAAAAAGCTCGGCACTCCGCCTAGATTATAGGCTATCATCAGCCCCGTTGTCTACGCCCCTGTCAAATAATATCGTTCACATTATTATGTACACAAGAATTGATTTTTACATGCAGAATTTCAAAATAATATTCTTGGCCATTCAAAATATGATAAGAAAATACATTTATAGATATCAGTTGCAAATTGAAGTTCACTTTTTTTTTTAATATCACAGATTTAGTTGTCAAAATGATTTTAGAAGAAATAAACAATCAGAAACATCTTGCAGAAAGTAACCACTTTTTCATAAATTTCTTTTCTTTCAGATTTGTTTTACATACTTTTCCCATGTCAAAATAACACTTTATCGCTGATATTATGTGTTCAAAAACTCGCACACTCTGTTTTCATTCGGCTGCAAAAATTTCTTTCCTGACTATAAACATAATACAGTTAAGGGTACTGTTATTATTACTGTGAAACCCAAACAACTTATTTTGATTTCTAAACTTAATAAGAACATTATTACGGGACAACCAATACTCAAGTTTAGACCATATTACCTTTGTATGAATACAGTAACAAAATATATGTATAATCGTTTCTACACTGTTATTACAGAATGTAGACCTACATAAGTTATCTGTAACTGATTTAAATCTTAACAAAGCATCTTTCATATAAAGAATTCTATTCAGTATCTTGAACTAAAACCACCTCATGTAAACATCAACAATTGAATTTAAGGGAAGAAGATAATACGAACTCCATACAATATTGTCAAGGTCAAACTCCTGTTGCCACTTACGTTGAAAATCAAAATAATAAAATAGACACATACACAAAACGGTGGTGTCTATTATGTGTACATGTATACATTTGGATGTATTTGCCTTGACATAAATATGTTAAACTTGAGATTCGGCTAACTGATTCTGAGAGGAAAACTCTCAGAGTCAGAGTATATCTGACAACACGACGGAGACATATCTCACACGGTGTCACGCTGCTCGCTATTCTGTATTTCTGTAAGTTGACAAAAATCGGCGAGGTTGCATGACCTAAACTCGGACGGGCGTGGGCTTCTTATATAGGTGACTTGGCTGTGGTTGTACATTTTCTTTTTGTTGTCTGCTGGAGCTCGGATCGGAGTCTTGGGTAGCCTCTTGTCGATGCCCTCGCGCTGTTGGAGTCTCTAAATTCTGACGAGCGAAGCGAGTCAGAGAAACCGAGGCGCTTGCGCTGAGGGCCTCTTGACAAGTGATCTGAATTATATATTCATGAGACCCGATTTCCTACTGAATTATGCATGTCTAGACCGCAGCGATCGTGTGTGTGTACGTGTGTGTTCGGGATTGCCCAGCTAGGCTAGTCTGCAAGCACAGACCCTAACTTGACACTTTATCAAAAAATCATTGTGCCTTGAGAGAAGCCTAGCCCAGCTATCTACTGGTACCTACTGGTTGTACCAATATAGGTCAGGAGCAGCTATAGTACGTGGCATATGGTAGTCTTATAGTGCACACTCTCTTTTACGACTGACCAGGGTTTGTGCTTGCAGACTACAACTAGGCGGCCAGTCTCGCTCTAACCAGGGACTTGTTAATTCACCGAACTCTGCTGGGTCGGAATATTCGCCAAACAAAGTAAAACATAAGAAATTCAGATCACTTGTCAAGAGGCCCTCCGCGCAAGCGCCTCGGTTTCTCTGACTCGCTACGCTCGTCAGAATTTAGAGACTACAACAGCGCGAGGGCATTGACAAGAGGCTAAGTCTTGGGCTGTACATTGAAGGGTGTTTGTCTGTCATCACGATAGGGTCGTCCATGACTATGTATGTGTGCGCTCGAGCGTACCCCCAGCGCATTTGACGGCCAAAGGTCGATCTCTGCATTGTGAATGAGGATCAGCGTTTTGCGTATTTTCAGTTTGTGGGATAAAAAGTATGTTTACAAAAATCATCATGCATTGGGTTAATGAATATTCATAACATATTACTACCGGCAGTCAGTTATAGAAAATGTAACTTTTTTTCACCATGAATTCGTCATGTACCCGTTCATATTGTAGTCCTCCCAAATAAAAAAAATCACCAATATTTACAGGTTCTGTTAGAGTTTTCGTTATCACAACCTTCTTCAAATCACATGAACTGTAGTCTATACATTTTGAGACGAAGAAAAATTATCGACATTTTGTAACCATTAATTTACTTTGTATCACGAACTTGGGGTACATAAATATTTCTTCGGTGCATTGTGTTCGGCGGTTACAGGCAACGTAGTGCTGGTTCCGGGTCATATTCAACAAAGAGATTATTGGGTCGCTTCATGGAACTTCCAATTCTTAACTGTATTCATTTGGATGGATGGATACTGTCTTGGTCACACATGCCGGATTGGCACAGCTGTTAGACAAATTGCCTATAGGCCACAGGCAGGGTAACCTCAACCCGGGGGATATGTCACCACGCTACATTGTGTCACGACCGTCTTTTTGATACGTACATCACGTTCAATCCGGCCAACATCGTTGAATTTTTATGAAGATCAAGAAGTCGAGAAATCTGTCGGTAAACTTTAATTTTGAAAAAAGATAACGATCGGGCAACCCCTGTATTCTTTTATACTAAGCACAAGACCAAATATGCCTGTCTTAGTAAAGCTAACAATAAAGTTATTGTAATTTGTGGAACTCATTAAAAACCAATTGTCAGGTAACCGAATACTGAGTTTAAACTCGCGCAAATATTACAAAATAGAAAATAAGAAATAGCAAACCATTACTATTTCTTATTTTCGTATAAGTAACAACCCAGGAATGACCTTGATAAAAGCAAACGCAAAGGATTGACGTGTGTATAATACAGTGCGTCCCAGAAAAAACGAAACCGAGAATTATCGATGTTTTATCTTAACTTAATCACAATTATAATTGATAAAGGACACATGTTTGTAATGCTTAGATCCTCCTCTTTCATTTGATGCAACTCGTAGACGGAAGACTTCATGCATGGCTGATTGTCAACGAAACGGAGTTAAGTCTTCTGTCAATGCTGCTTGTTGCTACGGCAGGGAGCCAGTGAAAACGAATTCGTTTGATAAAATTATGGAAATGCAAGCACTACTTTAAACAAACAGAACTTTGTCATTCCTTGCTCATTTTTCATGATTGAGGTGTCATAATATGAAAGGGCAGAAACTTAACTTTCTAGAAATTTGATTTTCTCTTTGAAATTCAGATATCGTCCGCCAAATGACTTTTTGTTTTACTCTCTTCATATTCATTTTTATCACTCATGCATGAAATATGCATCATGAGTTGCATCAAATGAAAGAGGAGGATCTAAGCTTTCCAAATATGTGTCATTTATGAATTATAAATGTGACTAAGTTATGATAAAACATCGATAGTTCTCGGTTTCGTTTTTTTCTGGGACGCACTGTATATGCAACAATTTGTTTGTCTTTTACTGTACGTCCAAGACGTAAAAATCAAGAAAATTGACGATTACCTATGCAACGATTTTATTTTTTTTTAAATATTTTTTTTTGGTCTTTTACGTCCGAGACGTGAATATCAAAACAAATTGTTTGGTATTTTTTTCTTTTTGCTGTACTTAAAGGTAATGCAAAGGTTTGGGAAATTGTGGAAATTGAATGAATAGTAAGTCTTTGAAATGTTGATATATTCGGATGCCCCTGTGGATGTACCATAATCATTTGAAAACTTAGCCCCTAAAACACTTCTACTTTCGAGAAATTGAAAATAACAAAATTACCGATGCTCCCGGTAAATTTCAAATATTCCAAATATCGCCTAAAAGGCCATTTGATGACAGCTGCAAACCTGAAAATCTCAGAATATGCAGTTCTGATATAATTTCCAAACGGGAATAGCAAATCGGTCGATTGTAGTCTAGAAACATTGTTTTAAAGCTAAAGTAATATCAGTCTTGAGAGGGAACTATGCACATAAAGAGTTTATTAATTACAATTTCATCACTTCAGACTCGATTTCAACAGTGACAAGGATCATTGAATATTGTAAAATCGCCTATGTTTCCAAAATGTTCATTTGAAACAAATTCATGATCCCTTATCAAAACTTTGTATTACCTTTAAAGCTACTATGTCCCATTTGCAGCTAACACCAAGTTCTGCAGAACTTTGCAGGAATTATGAATATGTCACGTACAGGCGCGTACGCAAGATTTTTTCGAGGGGGGGTTTTAAAATTTGTAAATCACGCCGAAAATTTCGCAACGACTCAGCCAGCCGCTGAATAAGATGGGGGGGGGGGGGGGGGGAGGGGGTAAGAGCACTTTTTTTGTGTGTGTCCCAAAATTTGGCCGATCGATATTTCGTTTCGTTGGGGGGGGGGGGTAAGGTCAGCTTTTTGGGGTCACCCATTACCACAATTTTTTTTTTTTTTTTTAAATTAAAAAAATTCAAAGGGGGGTTCCTACAAAACACACAAAACAAAAGTAAAAGGGGAGGTTCAACCCCCAACCCCCCCCCCCCCCCCTGCGTACGCGCCTAGTCACGTAATACTATGTCCTATCTGTGAAATTTAAACGTTAGCAGTGTCCTATTATTCAAATTATGCAAGGAAACCCGTTTACTTTCTAAATTTCACTGTCGGACGCTGTTGACTGACTGACTGACTTCTTTTTTTTCTTTGGTAATAACATACATAAAATAAGCTGTAAAGGGTACATGATCATTTGTACTCATCAATAACCTACTTCTTGTAATGGCCAAAATTAAGCTGATTGAATCTTTGCACCGCACAAAACGTTTGACCATTCGGTGCAACTAATGCTAGTTAGTTTTCCACTAAAAGACATTTCAAGCCCTTTCGTTTTGAGGGAAGTTCTAAATTAGTATTATCTTACAAATGTCGTTAGAAATTAACCTTTTTATTTGTTTGGCCTGCAATTTAATCTTTTTATTTGTTTGGCCTGCAAATGGGACAAAGTATACCTTTAACGGCCCTGACCTGATGCCACCTATATGCCACAATTTTGTTTTCTTTTACGTCAAAGACGTAAACGTAATTTTTTTTGTTTAATTAAAAAAAAGGGACACGCGTGGTTCATGCAGATTCATTACGAGATATCTTACAAATTCATTTTATCATTGATGTGGATGGTGTCCGGCCGGGATGACTCCCGCAAACCCATGTATGGAGTTTGTCATGCTCATAGTGTCAAGGTATTTAATACGGCCCCTTTTAGTTTTAATTTTAAAACATCACGTAATGATCTCGGGTGTCTTAATTCTGCTCCTTATCGATAATATAACTCCAAACACTATACATTATATATTCGCGCTCTCTAATAAAGGGATGGGATATGAAAGGATATTCATCAATTAAATTCTGATCTAGTCAATCAGAGAGATCGATGAGTTCAGCGCCCTTTCCCTGATTTGTCTAATACATATCGAAGAGGGCGTAACACATCTTTTGGCTCGATTATGTTTGGGCTTTGGGTATTCCCCACCGTCAAGGAGCAACATTATTTTTGTTCAGTTGACATAATTATTCATTTAAAGGCTATGAATATGTATGAAATTCAATTACATTTTCATTTATGTTGATGTAGAAAAATGAATCTGTCTGATCGTTGTTCAATCTACCACACACGATCAAAAAGGATTTTAAAATCAATTACAAACGAAGTTTTTGTCTTGTTCTACAATTCCTTTGAGAGAGAATGCGAGAAATGAACTCTGTCTGACTACATGAGTGCGATAGACATTTACTAACCATAAATATTGTGATAAAACGCGTATAATAATTTAAGTACCAAATTTACCCCCCTGGTCTGTAGCAGAAGCATGTCTCTTGTTCCCAACACGGTATGAGGTTTCCCTCCAGGGGAACTGCTTCCGTGCTGGCGGCTGAGAGCAGAACCCCTTTTGCTCGTCTTATCATTCCTGTTGTTATAATTTTATATTTTTGTAACATTATAACTATTTCGTTTTTAAATTTCATTATCATTATCATAATTATTCTTTATAGTATTTTATTTTTAGTTTATAATTACCACTATTGCTATCATTTTAATACGACTACATTACTACTACTACACTATTGTTATTATCATTAATTCTTCGAAATAATCTCAACCAAATACTGACTGCGTATCTATTTCAACATTTGCACATTTATTTGTATTGTCCTTCATCCACGCATAAACAGATACACAATATCTGAAAGCTGATCACGATTTAATTAAGTAGAACTTTGCAAAACACTTTGGTATCTATTTTGCGAAGAAGACAAGATATTACAGTTTCCTCATTTAACCTAAGAATATTCTACTTCACTCTATGCGTGCTACCATTAAAGCCTTCACAATGCCATCGAGTAGCCTAACGTGCAATAACGTAAACTAAAACATTGGCCCCTTTTTTATCGATGAAGCAAATGAATAATGAATGTCATACGTTATACGGATCACAGAATCACCCATGTCAGGAATCTTCATGTTACGCCAATCTCATGCTCTTACGGTCTGGAAGTGCATCTTCATTGTATTCTCTGACTTTCTAATTCATCCTAACCTACCTGTATCCTATTGTTTGCTTGTTTGTTAATCGGTGAAGCTGCAAGCAAACAACAGAAACGTTGGTCGCAACGTCTTACATCCAAGAGCATGGCTGGGACCCTCATCGAAAACTTCGAACAGCGTAAGAAACGAGAGGAGTTCGAAAACTTCATGAAAGACCTCAACGTCAACGAAGATGGCTCTGGGAAGTCCGGCGATCAGAAAGTGACTACAATTTTATTTAATTTGTAATCCTGAGTTTTGTAAATTGTGAAAGGGCGCCAGGATCCCCCCAAATGCTGACAAGCACCCCAGAAAAGATGGGGAGGGGTATCAACAATTTTAGGTTCCTCGTGGATCGAAAAATTACACATCCGACCACATGCATGAATCGCTAGTTCGAACCGCCCTACATTTTCAATACTCTAGCTCGTCACTAGTTGTTAGATGTGATACTAGTATTCTCCTTTTAAGGTGGCCCAACATTTTTTCGCGAGTACACGGAGAATAGTCGAGACTCGAATGGAAGTATTGTGATTTGGTGTTGGTTCAATAATGAAGTCCAAACAGAAGTCTGATACGTGCTAAACCTCCTTTATCATTGAACGCATTTTCACACATGGATGAATTCATGAAAATATGAAAGAATGTATACAAGTAAATTACAAAGTTAACAGGGTGGTCTGTAGTTCCGAGAGTTCAGACCAACGTTTATCACTTTAGGTATCATAAAGAGTCCGAGGGCTTGAAAGTTCTGAGATTTCAAGATTAATTAATGTTCATCTCTTTTCTAGGGTAAATATACACTATACAGTGCGTCCCAGAAAAAACGAAACCGAGAATTATCGATGTTTTATCATAATTTAATCACGATTATAATTAATAAATGACACATATTTGTAAAGCTTAGATCCTCTTCTTTCATTATTTTGATGCCACTCATGTGTGAATAAAATCCATTTGAAGAGAGGGAACCCAAAAGTCATTTGGTGGACGGTATCTGTATTTCAAAGAGAAAATCACATTTCTGGGAAAGTTTAGTTTTTGCCCTTTCACATGACACCTCAATCAAGAAAAATGAGCAAGGAATAACAAAGTTCTGTTTATTTAAAGTGATGCTTGCATTTCCATAATTTGATTTAAAAAGTTCCTTTTCACTGGCTGCCTGATGTAGCAACAAGCAGAATTGGCAATAGACAAACTCCGTTTCGTTGACAATCAGCCATGCATGTAGTTTTTCGTTATACTAAAACATCAATAATTCTCGGTTCCGTTTTTTCTGGTACGCACTGCTCGGCCACAGAACTGAAAATACTGGCGGCGTGTGCGCTCGAGCGTATTCCCCAGCGCGTTTGACGGTCGACGAGAATGTGGATCATATCAAGAAGTTGCTGGTAACTTCTTGATCATATCAGCTTTCTTCCTTTTTTCCGTTCATAGGTCATGGATCATGCATTATTCATAACATATTACTATCCGCAATCGATTATAGAAAATTCATCCTTTTTTCGCTATGAATTCATAATGTACCCGTTTTCATTGTAGTCCTCACAGATCAAAACTCACGAAAATGAGCTTGTTAAAGTTTTCGTCATCAAAACTTTCTTCAAATTATATGAACTGTAGTCTATGAATTTTGAGAAGAAGAAAAAATATCGACATTTTGTAACCGTCCATTAACGTTGTATCATGAGCTTGGGGTACATATACATATTTTTAGTACATTACAGCTGGCGGTTCATGGCAATGTAGTGGTGATATCCGGCGCCGGGTCACTTGTAACTGGAAGATGGGAACCGAGTGGTTTAAGCGAATTGATTTGAAAACGGTGAACGCCGAGAATGTGCGTCTGCCCTTTGAGATAAATCAGGTTTGGTCAGACCAAAGGATAACATCCATCCAGCAGAAAGAGCTTGTCATTCTACATTGCATCGAGATCGTCTTTTTGTCACAACACAATTTTTATGAGAATACAAAACATTGGGAAATCAATCAGTAAACAATTATATTTCGGGCACTCCCTTTATTTTTAGATATACACACTTTTTGTTTATACTAAGCATGTCTGTCTGTCGAATTCCGTATTCGGTTACAATTGACGATTTTTTTTTTAATGAGTTCCACAATAACTTTGATGTTAAAACTCGCGCAAATTTTAGTAACATGTGATATAAGAAACCATTGCTATTTCTTATTTTTGTATAAGTTACAACCCAAGAATGAGCTTGATAAGATATTAGAATACGATGAGGTTTTAGGCTACAATTTGAGGTTAGACTCAGATTTGTGCACAGATCACTGGGGGGGGGGGGGGGGGAGGTAAGATTTCAGGGATCTTTTGAAGGTGGCAAATTTCCCTTATGGTGAAGGGGATGCTGTTCCGAGTCTTTGATGCGGCTACTGCAAAATGTTTTGAGCTGCTGAGAGTCTAGATTTGGAATGATAAGTTTACATGTGTCGGTTGCTGAGCGAAGATTACGTGATGGTGTATATATTTGGAGGGTGTCATTAAGATATTCAGGTGCTAAATGATTGAGTATTTTGAAAGCATACAGTTTAAACAGAACACGTTGATGGAGAGGTAATCAGGAGAGCTCCTTAAGTACGGGGTGAAGTATGAGTTCTATACCCAAGGCCAAATATTAATTTAGCTGCACGATTCTGGACAGTTTCAAGTTTCCTTCTATCTCTAGCATACAAAACAGTAAGAAGTTTGACGTTTATTTGGTCCACATTTAAATAAAAAACACAATTAAAATTCTTTCTTTTTTATACAAGCGTATAAGCGTAGATTACACACAACAGTAAGTTGTTAGATGTGATCAAGTATTCTCCAGGTGTGGATCTACGGGGGTAGGGGGTTTACCCCCCCCCCCCCCCCCCGTTGGGCTACCAAGTGAAAATGTGATTTGCATAGAAAAACGCCATCATGTGTCCAGAGTCCAGACCCGCATAGTTATTAGTAGATATTAGTAGATGCCATAAAACATCACTTACGGGGGTTAAAAATAGAAGAAGAAAATATCGCTTCGGGGCTCGTGGACGATGCTCCGCATCGTTATTGGGTCAACCCCCCCCCCTCCATGATTTACAGAACAACGCATATCATCAGGCAACGTAAACAAGAAAGACGATTGGGACGTCGATACTGATGATGAGTGGGCCGATGAAGCAATCGACTGCTATGAAAACCCATCGAACCCACAGAGTCTAATCGGTGATCATAATACTCCAACTGCGCTTAAATTTGTAAGACAAGTATACTGAATTAAATATTATTGAATCCCTAATCGAATCGTTAGTTTATTCGCTGTATCAGTGGCGGATCCAGGGTGGGGGCATGGGGGCTTGGGTCCCCACACCTGGCAAAAAAAGAGAGAAAGTTTAAAAACAGATGGTAACGACAATTTTACCTTTAAAAAAATCTGTATTTTACCTGTTTTGTTTTTTGTTTTTTTTGCTCAAGGGGGGGGGGGGTGTTGAGTAACAAAAATAGTGCTTACTGATGAGTTTAAACAAATTAGTGCTCATAAATCTATTTCCAGGAATTGATTGAAATTGAAGAAAAAAAATTCCCACCACTAGGATCGTAAATAGTATAAGAATGTTTTCTAGTGATTCTACACTGAAAATGTTTGTGAAAATTGTAAATATATATCTCTTTTTATCATGATTTTTTATATGTACAAATAATTGTATATGTAAGATGACATTAGAGCCAAAGTTTGGAAAATCAATGAAATGTGTTTCCTTCTTGCAATTTTTCACATTTATTTATTTCTTTGATTTGAAGAAAGTGTGTTGTCAATATTTAATTTACTTAACCTAGATACATTGAAGTTAGAATGAAATGAAAAATATATACATTTCTATTCATCACACTAATCAAACCTTTTACCATGCCAATTAGGCCTAGTCGGTGAGATGTCATTAATACCTTTGAAAATGAACAGACAATTAATAATTGATTAAAATAAACCACAAAGAGCTACACAAACAAAAACATAAATATGTATCTGTACATTTTAATTGTAACCTCAAGCTCAATACACACTACATACATATTAAAGTACCAAGATAATTTTGTTTAGGTAACTTTCTTAAAGTTCGATAGATATGGCAAGAATATGCAAAAAAAAATTCTTCAGAAACTACTGTTCAATTCTATACGTTTGCACTGTAATACCGACATGAACGAACCTACATAGTAGACATGACCCAGGATATATTACGGGCATAACCTAGAACATAAAGAACATGGTCCGCTTGCATAAAAGAGTTCTGTTTAAACGCAACTTCAAAAACCCCGCAAACACTGGCTCCTGACTTGAGTTGTGTTCAAGTGCAACATTTTTTTTGCAAAAGGACCCAGAAGAGATTTGACTAGCGGTCAAATTATGTCATCTATGTAGCGAATAAATATGCATATATTAGACAAAATATATGAGGGAAAAAAACGTCATTTCACTTGGGCATGTGCACTTTCCAAAATGCATTTCATAACATACTTTGAAATTTGTAATTATCCGTTTGCAGAAGATTGAAGAAGGAATCTAGTAGAAATAAAATCACAATATATGTGAATGTGTGTAAGTCTATATCTCCAGTGTTTTAAGAATTGCGATTGTGCTGTATAGATACGACAACATGTTTTGTGGAAGAAAGAAAATTTATCCTGCCCGGGTCATTTGTAGTAAAGGTTCATTTTGCTTGTACACTCAAGATAAATCATTATCTGAAAAGGAAACACCATGCAGCATGCATATGCACACGAATGACACATCCTTAAAGTGACTCTGTAACAGTGATGAAGGTTGATGAAAAAACTGCATAATAATTGTTTGAAATGTTACTTATTATATTCATTCTACATTTACTGACCCGCTGTCATGCAACAAATTCTGAAAAAAAATTCTCAGACCACAAAGATATTTATGGTTTTCTTTGAAGGCGTTACTGTGGAACACCCCCTAACAACAATAAATTTTCCCAACCGATTTTCCATAAAAATAAACAATAAAACAGGCTTTTAAAAATCTTTCAACACTTTAATGTTTGGAATGGTATGGAGCACATTCATTGCTTTGTAACAATTAACATTCACTTAAAATAAATTAAATTATAATGATATAGCTGGGAGAATTAAAGAATTAAAGAATCTGTGTGCCCATGCCTTGAGCCATAATGCATGGCCGTCCAGAGGATTTGTTTATGTTGGGGACCGGGGTAAAATGCAATAAATTATTGAAAATTTATTGCATTTTCTGTTTGTTTTTTTAATTTATGGAAACTGCCCCCTACCCTAGCCCCGCTGCGTACAGTCATGGTTCAGTGACAAAGCAATGGCCTCGCTAATGTGAGGCCCCAGGATCAAAACATTGTCGATGTGCTATATAAGTGCCCTTTTGTGGGGCATTAATCCTCATTACTGTCATTTATGACTTAAGGGCGTAGGTCCCCTAGTTGATAAGCATAGTAGCATACACATGCTTTAGCAGTAACGCAAAACACACATTGTCAAATTATTATTCAATAAAATCTGAGAAAGTATAATATTATCTAGATCTATTATTTTTTAATTATTTTAAAAATAATTCCATAAATTGGGGTAAAACAAAAATATTCCATTTATATGAGCGACAGTGTAATTATATTGCCATTATTTTACGATTAGTTCAAGAGAAAGATTCCACGATGGTGCTTGGTCGCTGGAGACGCGGATCGGTCAATCGTTTTCTTGTCTTCTTGAACTTGAGAGCTGTTTCTTTGAGAGTTACGTCACGATGATCTTTCCAAGTCAACTTCTCTTTCAGATCTTTGGTCAGTGTGTCTTCATCAGGATAAGGACGGAACTAGATTTTGTTAAATGACAATTTGATATTCCGTTTCATTCAAAATTATCATCTGATCACAGTATGATCTAAAGAATCTTGTTTATTGTTTTTTCGCTATCTTACAATTGAATATTTCGTTACAAATTAATACAAATTAGTCTACGTAATTCGATTGTGTTGTTTCGGGGGGGGGTGGTTGCACATGGTGTGTATTTCACATAGGCCTAATGGGAACGTTCCATCAAAATCACTCTAATATAGATACTTCAGACTATGAAGATACATCAGACTACCCAACAGCTGGATGTGTAAGATAATGCAACGTGCAAAAACTTTCGCAACAATGTTACATGAATACGGGGATGAATATTGTCTACTCTGGAGAATTCTTATATTTTATACAGATTTAAAGTTGCTAGAATACAACTATTCCTACATAATGATGAAAATATAACCCAATTTAAACCTACCATTTGGCCGATGTTCCAGATAGTTTTGTCATTGGAATGTTTCTTGAAGAACTTCTTGTTGACCATGATGCACTCGGCTCCATTCCGGAGAACTCAGATTTTTTATATTTTTATACAGATTTATTGTTAGTAGAATACAACTATTCTTACATAATGATGAAAATATAACCCAATTTAAACCTACCATTTGGCCGATGTTCCAGATAGTTTTTTCATTCGAATGTTTTTTGAAGAACTTCTTGTTGACCATGATGCACTCGGCTCCATTACTAACCAAACTCAAGCTTGACTGAGAACCGAACGCCATGTCAAGAACTCCCTTTAAGATTACAAAAGAAATAAAGAATAGTTACACCGTGTTGTGTAGTGTTAGATTACTATTGCTGAGTTTGGCTGAATTTGCCACTGAAACAGATCGGAATGATATCTTCCACTAATGTGTAATGATGTCAAACAATTAAGTGTATTACTGACCTTAAAGATCGTGCCACGTCTATATATTACTCATCAGTTGTCATTGATATAATGCAGGACTGCCATAAACGTCATGCAATTACCATGGCAATTGATATTTCTAGACTTGGAATTACACTGACTTTTATACAAATAGAATGAAAATTAAGATAAAAAGTCAATTTTTTTGTCAAAGGTTTTGACCGGAAGGCATAAACATCATTAAAACATTATTGCTTCCGATAAAAAGATTGGGAAATAGTTTCAATACCAAGTATTGTTCTCTCCAAGCAAAGATAATTATGATCTAATGGAGTTTAGGAGTGAAACATTACTTACGAAAACTCCTCCTTTCTCTAATGTATCTATCATGAGAAATGTATGGACTGGTTCTGGAGGGGCCTCAGTCTGTCCTTCCTCCTCGTCATCATCCTCGCTTTCATACACCTCATCATCTTTTCCAGCGACAGGGGAAGCTCCTGATGGAGAAAAAAAAATCAAATGGTGAATGGCGGTCTCACAAGTGAATGTGATATTTCAGAAGCCATCTTAATTTGGTTTCAAAGGGAAATATTAAATACAGACTTTTTTTTCTTCATTTTACATTATTGATATAAGCTATAATAACATAATTTTGAGAATTTTTACGGGATTGCGTCATGAATAATCGGATCATACAATCAGAACTATGATCAATGTAAATGTTCATCGCCCCTAATAGCCTCGCCCTCAATAATAAATTACTGTGCAGTGTTATTCAATCAAACAAAATATGTGAATTTCCACAGTTACAATGATTGTTTTCGCAAGTACCGTTGTGTCAGACAGTGCATATTAACACTTTTGGCATCGAGTTTACCGATTCTAAGATGTCAGATCCCGTCGTTTAACGTCCTACCACCGATGACTTATTTTGTATTCTTTTGTCTTTCTTCTTAATGGAATAACTATTGTAGACGATGATATTATATATTTTTGTCATTAATAACCTACCTTGTTCGTACTGGGTTGCTTCTGTTAGGTCGGTCATCCCACTATCTTGAGTAACGCTTTCTCTCCCATCACCATCATTGGTCTCCATCAGAGCCTGATTATCCCTTCTTATCATACTCCCTCTCCTCTGGATCACACTATCCCTCCGTGCTAGACTATTCCTTCGCGTGAGTCCATCCGCCAGCGCGCCATCTGTACGTGTCGACCCAATCTTCTTTGGAACATCTCCTTCAGATTGCGCTATACTATCTCTCCGCCCACCATTGTTATTGCGCGTACTCGTCGTACCGGAGTCGTTTGTCTTATTCGGTTCACAAACTGGTCGTATTCCAGCAGAGCGATGTGTCATAAAGGGTCCCTGTTAAGAGAAAGGTAAACTGTAACATGAATTTTGAAAAGTTTTCATCTTGATAAGATAGTGGAGGGTGAACAGCCAGTTACGGTGGCTTTAGTAAAAATGGAATCGCATAAAAGAACGATGATTATTGCAGTGATAAAGTTGTGATATCATATTTACATCATTTTCGTGCTACAAAATACAATCACAACGAATATATTTTCCAATGTGCAACTTGTAACCGTTTCCTCATTCTGAGTAGAGGCATCACAAAACGTATTTCAACAGCTTACAACTGAACTATCCCATCTCGACTGGTATAGATCAAAGCGAATACCGTGACTTTGAAACGATGACATGTTATGAAATTCAATGACGTCATGCACTGACCTTTGCAAAAGATTGCTTCCGCCCTCCCATGACATGATTGTGGTGAGACGTGCCCGAGGTATCCATAGGTTCTTCCCCCGTCTCATCACGTTGATCACCTTCATTATCAGCCCCTTCTTCCGTCGTGGAAACACCCGAGGTGTTCGCTTCGGTGAGATCAGGATTCCGAGACATGTCAGTAGGTTTTAACCTCGATGCCTGTGTGAAATACAGCAGATTTATTCAATTAGTTAACTTCCAAAGATTTTTTTTTGGGGGGGGGGGGATGCACTGCCAATATTCATGATTCATGAAAGTCTCAATTTTCTCTTTTCATAAAATAATTTTTCTTAGTCATCAAGAAAAGACCTCCAACAGGCATACATCATATTAACTTCTTAAATTTGTTGGGTAATGTTCATTATGTTATCATTGCGGGCAAGTACATCTGACTCAAGTGATGCAATCGAATTATTCGCCGCTTGAACATATCATTATAATTGGCTCAAAGGCCAGGCAGTCAAAGTAAGTGGAGTGAAGAAAAAGCGTAACAAAACGATCTTGAATTTGAATTAGTATCAGATATAATCATAACTAAGTGATTTCTGTATAGAAGTGGGAAGTCGTAAAGTCTTATGATCGCATATAGGAGACTTTAACCTTCCAGCTCTCCTCATATCTCTGATGCATATCAGCGGCTATGGGATCCGTCTTTCCCCGGTAGTCTTCCGACATGTGTGGCTCTTCGAAGGGGTCATCGTGAAGGGGT
Organism: Strongylocentrotus purpuratus; assembly: GCF_000002235.5. Taxonomy (NCBI): domain Eukaryota; kingdom Metazoa; phylum Echinodermata; class Echinoidea; order Camarodonta; family Strongylocentrotidae; genus Strongylocentrotus; species Strongylocentrotus purpuratus. The sequence goes on from NW_022145612.1 coordinate 20,667,746, forward strand.
ATCTTGAGCAGGTTGGTGGGTTTCTTGATGTACCGTTTCCATCTGCTGTTCTTGATGGACTTGGACCGTCTCTTCTGGAGCTCCTTCAGCTTGCGGGTTAGCATCTCCTGGTGGGTTTCGGCTGGTTGGATGAAGTCACGCTTGTACCGGGTTGCTGGAATGTGGACGATGATGATTGGTTAAAAAAGAAGATTTAATGAATGATTTGAAAATCGATTAGTTCATCATCGTATTAATGTGGTTGATAATGAAAATAAGTACGAAGGAGGAATTTCGACATACTGAAGAACATAATTATGTGGGCGGAGATATATATGCATGGGATATAGTATAAAATGAATTAATCGAAATTATAAAAAAACAAGAACTTTGATAGACAAATATTTAGAAAGAAGGAAAAAAAAAAAATTCGATAAAACAAGTCATACATGATGGTTCGAGTTTCTCATCTCCAAATCGGGAGGTTTTCCTGTTTCCTGTTAAATCCCTGGATAAGGACATTAAGATTATCAAGATGGTCACCGCAGTAAACTTACTTGGCACTACGCTTTTCTTTCTCTTGCTGACCGGAGCTATTGCAGGTTTGCCATACTGTGTGGGGTCAACCAACTTTTTCAGTACTGAGCAGCTTCCCTAGATGCAAAAATGATAATAATAATAGTGATGAAAAAGGGAAATAATGAGATAAACAAAGCCGAAAGAAATAATGAGAAAGGAAAGAGGAAATATTTCTTAGTTTGTAATGACTTATATCAACAGGGTCATTATAAATAGATTATACGTTTATGGATATGATAGAAGATACAGCTTGCTACGGGGTATAGGTATTGACAATGAATTATTTTAACCGTATTAGAATAATCAGGAAATCATCGAATGTAATGATGATTTATAATAAATGGAATTGATAATCAATTATAATCAGTTCATACACAAATGATGATGATGATGATGATGGCTTTGAAGTTTGAATATGATCCTCTGATTGATGGGTAGCCAGTAAATATTCCATGGGGAAGACGAGCTTTATTGGTCATTATAAGAAGAAACAATCCGCTATATGTCAATCTGGTAAGAGAAAATCAGGTATACGGAGGAATATGTGCTATTGGTAAAGAAACAGAAAGACAGAAGAAAAAAGTTTAAAGGAAAACGCCTTTCTTACCGATTTTACGATGATAATCCATTCTGATTTAGTGCTATCTTCAACTATTGTGGTACCATGTCTGTAAATATAAAAATGCATTTAATATGGTGAATGTAACACGTCCCTATTATTGTAGTTAAAACCATTTACTTCGAATTGATATAATTGTTTAATTAACACTCGTAACGATGCTACATCAATGAAATGGAGAAACTTGGAAATCACTATAATCAAGAAAATAAAAAGAAAGGTCTTGCGTCTCAGAAACAATGAATTAGATATCACCAACTTCGAAGAATACATGCACTTGTCAAGTGCTCATCCTTGCCTTAATTCGTACATAAACAAAGCATGTGATACTTACACAAAGTATTGGAATCTTGTTTGAGTGTGGTTATCCTTTAAGAGATGAATAGGCCAGTGTTTAAAGATACAGATTGATCTGTAATAGGAAAACAAAATATTTAATGGTAATTAAGAAATTAAAAAATGGAAAATAAAGAGAGTCACAACATAATTGTTATTTCTGACAGTAACAGACGCACTGTACACATTTTTCGTCTCAAAACAGTTTTTTTAAGAGAGGTTAAATAAAATATGTATATTGGAAATGATAAATTGCAAATATTGAAATTAAACCATAATAATTCTATGAAAATTGAAGTTTGCTGCCTAATTTCTCAATCACACTGCAAAAATTACTTCACATCGATTAAAAACCGACCGGACCTTGGTCATTCGAAGTAATCAGTTGTTGTTGTTGTTGTTCGGCATATTGTCGGTCTCAATGGTGTGGCCTATAGGTCTTACCTGACAAAACTCTTTTCACCGAGATCGCTAAAGTTGCCCAGACCACCGGCAAGAAATATTCGACTGTAGTCCTGAAAAAAATAATCAAGAGATCGTTGATATCTTGGTAAATACATTCGGCAGGGTGCATTACCTTAATACATGACATAACCTTTGTTTTGATATGCTTCTGTAGCTCATTAGAAAAATAATGTTTAAAAAAATCGGGGAAATGTTTACTTTCTGCTAGAACAACATTTTGGGGGAACATTGGAAACATGTCATTATTGATATGTCGATCGTATTTAGAAATACAACTTCATTCTAAATGCATACTGATATGTAATTACTTATTTGATAGTATTTTCACAAATTTACTACTTACATCTGGTGCTAGACACATGAGTTGTATGGCTTCCTTGGAAATGACCGTGTAGACATGTTTGTTTTGGTGGGCAATCGCTTGTTCCTGTATAAAACACAAGATAATAATCGAACTATTAATCTAATGAATATTGTAATGTTTGTGAGTTTTTCAACACTCATCTCGAAGCATTTTCTTGATCAAAGCAGTTCGGTCTGTTGTCGGTCTGTGGTCGGTCTGTGGTCGGTCTGTGGTCGGTCTGTGGTCGGTCTGTGGTCGGTCTGTGGTCGGTCCGTGTTCGGTCCGTGGCCGGTCCGTGGTCGGTCTGGTGTCGGTCTGATGTCGGTCTGTTGTCGGTCTGTTGTTGGTCTGTTGTCGGTCTGTGGTCGGTCTGTTGTTGGTCTGTTGTCGGTCTGTGGTCGGTCTATTATCGGTCTGTTGTTGGTCTGTTGTTGGTCTGTTGTCGGTCTGTTGTTGGTATGTTGTCGGTCTGTTGTTGGTCTGTTGTCGGTCTGTTGTCGGTCTGGTGTCGGTCTGTTGTTGGTCTGTTGTCGGTCTGTTGTCGGTCTGTTGTCGGTCTGTTGTCGGTCTGTTGTTGGTCTGTTGTTGGTCTGTTGTCGGTCTGTTGTCGGTCTGTCTTTGGTCTGTTGTCGGTCTGTGGTCGGTCTATTGTCAGTCTGTTGTCGGTCTGTTGTTGGTCTGTTGTCGGTCTGTTGTCGGTCTGTTGTTGGTCTGTTGTCGGTCTGTTGTCGGTCTGTTGTCGGTCTGTTGTCGGTCTGTGGTCGGTCTATTGTCGGTCTGTGGTCGGTCTATTGTCGGTCTGTGGTTGGTCTGTTATCGGTCTGTGGTCGGTCTGCGGTCGGTCTGAGGTCAGTCTGCGGTCGGTCTGCGGTCGGTCTGCCGTCGGTCTGCGGTCGGTCTGCCGTCGGTCTGTGGTTGGTCTGTAGTCGGTCTATTGTCGGTCTGTGGTCGGTCTATTGTCGGTCTGTGGTCGGTCTTAAGTCGTTCTCTGACTGAAATTTAAGAGTAATTCAGTCCCTACAATCAGACAATTGGATAATTTAACTCGTTATACTTTCTTCACAAGGGCGATATATTTAAATGTCAATGACGTTGGTCAATAATTCGAAGGCTTTCTTACCCCGAACATATCCCCTTTGTTGAGTGATGAAACATGTCTACCTGGAATATTGGGATCACCTTCTAAATGCAAAGCTGGAGGAAATGAAAAATAGAAACAACATTAGTGAAAACTTTATTTTTTAACTTTTTCCTCATCCATGATATTTTCAGAATATGAAACGAAAAAAACCACTTGGCCAGATAAACAATAAGATTGAGAATACTTCATACTTTCCAAACTACCAAGTCTCAAGATTAAGTTTATAAATAATTCAAGCGATGATGTCTAGCGATAAAAGAAGAGGATTTTGCACAGTTTCATATTTTCCTGGGCGGTCCATTCGCTGAAATAGGCTAAGTGGTCCAAGAGGACACCCCTATGTTTGCACTCACCTGATCCACCTAGTATGACATAGAATGCCTGAGGACTCCTGCCATATCTGATGATGACCCTACCCGTTGGGTATTCCTCGTACCAGGAGTTTGTCACCAGACCTCTCTGCATGTCCACTGGGTACTTGGTGATACCCTTCATCTGCTGTAGCTCGACCATTACCTACAACGAATTAATTTTAACGAGAAGGTTGAGTTTTGATAAAGTTAGTTTAAATATTTTGCGAGATTTCTCATTCTATTTTATGATAGTTTGGAAGAAAACCTTCACTGAACTGCCAATGAAAATCAGTGCTCTTTAAGTTCCCAAATATAAGAAATAGCTAACGTGTTTGGACCAGACAGTATGTAACATGTACTTGTGTATGTTTATTCCCATATTCCGATCTCTGTGAGGCATGCGAGCTGTACATGCATGGTGGGCTTTTCATCAAGATTAAGTCAATTCCTTACCAATTTGATGATTCCGAAACCTCACAGTATATAGACCCATTCCTGTGAACTACATAATTCACTCTTTCGAATTGCTTCCAGACAGTTTCTTTCACAATCCTATTGCCATAATGGCACGTAGTTCTTGACTTGCATTAAGAAATGTTCGTAGAGAATTCTTAGCTTTTTTGATTTGAAAAATTAAAAAATACAAACAGCTGTTAATTAACCTGATTAATGAGTAGTCAAATGTCAACATGCAAACTGCAGGAGGTGAGAGATCGGCGAATGAAATATTCGCTTATAATTATTACGTCAAGATGGTAACTTACGTGATGGATATCCTTTTTAGATCTCTTCTTGTGATCCATGAGCAGGATTCGTTTCGTGTCTTTTGAGATCTTTTGCTGAAAGGACAAAAATATTTTAAAAAATCTAGCTACAAAATAGGCATAACTGCTGCCATTGTCTTCTGTAACATTTTGATACATCACTTCATCTCATTGATTAATGATGTTATTTTCATCGTCATCTTTATTATCACCATCATCATTGTCATCCAAAAACTTATCATCATCATCGTTATCATCATCATCATCATCATCCTCACATTTTAATTATCATCATCATAAGAATCATTATCATCAGTATATTCAACTTCAACATCACCACCATCATCACTAAAACCATCATTTGCGTCACCACCACCATAATAATCGACGCCGCCGTCATTACCACAGCGTCGGCGTCAACATCGTTATGATCATCATTGAATATATCACCCTGCCACGCCATCGTCAATATGATAGAAATTCACTACGCCAGCAGTGCTCATGCTATAAAAGGATGAACTAAAGGGATGTTATTTACCGATTTCAGGGCTTTGTACTCCGTGACGTCATAGAGTAGATCTCCTCTTATTTTGTAATGATCTCCGGCCCGGGCAGCATCGATATCACTGAACAACGACACCATCCGGGCATCGCTTTCCCTATAAATATTCGAATTTAAGCAATACGAAATGTAATATTTTGTCGACGAAGAGTTATATTGAGACCTTAAGAATGTACAGCGCTGTCATCATGATAGAACATGTTTATGCCAATCTTTTGTAACTAATCACTTGATTGATTACAACAAATCTGCACACAAATATGGTCGTGTTTTATAGGAGAAGGAGCAAGGCAAATTCTAGCCTTTTTCTAATGGGGGAGAGTGTGTATCGAGCCGACCTTTCCGACAACTTGGCAAAATGAATCACAAAGCAACAATAACCAACGTAGTTCAACAGTGAAGTCTATTTCAAATTTGCCAACTAGGAAATGAAATGGCTGTACTTACTTGTAGATATATGTCCTGCTCAGCCTTAAGAGATAGATAACCAGTTTCACCACCGCCCGAAATCGTCCTAACGTCTTGGGGTCCTGTATAAGACATGGTAAAACAGTATAAGGTGTTCAGTTTTCTATTCACGTGTATAGCATGTTTTGGTTGTTTTTTGTAGATGTTTTACTAATTCATGGTTTGTCTAAATTTCATTTCAAAATTGGTAAGCTTGTTTCAGTCAAGTTTGTAAATGATAATCACATGGATAATTCCTTCAATGTAATGCGTCATATGAAATAGGAGTGGACCAGGTGGACTCGATCTTGATGCAGATATATCGGCTTCTTGAGGTGTGATTTTAAAGGAATAGTCTGACAAATCTTACCTGCTTCTCCTTCTGATCATCTTTGTTTCTGTTCGAAGCACCGCTACCTTTCCTGATCGGAAGACGGCCAGCAAATCCAGCCCTACGTCCCTTCGTCAAAACCTTCTTCTTCCGAACAAAACTCTGCCATTTGCCCATCGTAGCAAGGGCTTTCTTCTTCAAGTCTCCGTCGCCGTCGCCTTGGTCATCGCTGTCGTTGCCAGCGTCGTTGTCTTCTTCATTATGGCTGTCGTTGGTTACGTTAATAGTAAAGCCCTTTGTTGCTCGATTATTTCCTTTCTGCTTAGTTCGTCGTTTGGATGCTTCCACTGTTTTAGCATGCTTAACGGTGAATAATAGTTTGTTGTTATAGTTCGTTATCATTTGATAGCACACAAAATATATGTAACAACAAGAGACGGGTACTTAAAGTATGGACATGTTTCTCATTAAATTCTACTGGGCTACGATGCCACATCGAATAGCTTTTGTTTGTATGTTATTAAGGGCAGGGAATCCATGTATCTCCTAATAAAGTACTTGCCAACTGTTAGAAGGGTGAAGAGGGGTAAAGAAAGCTCCTCTGTGACAGAATTTTAATGTTTCAACCGGTACAGGCTCCATTCCCCCTCTTTTCTTCTCCATTTAAAATTTGCACTTTTAGCGCACCGTCCATTTCTATCTCTCTTGCTCCTGTCCCAACTGAATCAAAACACCTTCAATTTGTATCCTCACTCTAAATACGTATCCACCCCCTATATCCGATCCAATGCCCCAGTACGTCATTGTCAAAACTGAAACTTGATGTTCCTGTCTCAATGTAAGTTCGTAATGCGGATTTTTCCGATATCTAAGCTTAATATAAATTGAAAAGTTAAAGATAAAGTAAAAGTGTAATAAGAAATGTGAAATCAAATGCATTAGTTTGTAATCATTTCAGGTGAGTAAGAGATATGCTGACATTGTTTAAAGTATATGACCCGGTATAAGATCAAACCGTGAAGTGTGTAAGAATCCTTTAAGAGAAGGGAGAGTTCTGCATGGGAAGAGGTGACAAATAATGTGTGAGCGTTATTATTGTATTATGCATGTGTGGAAGAAAATGAGATAAAAAATGTTCCATGAAAATCATGGCTCTTCAAATGCTATAGATATAGCATGTAACATCATAAAAATCCACATTTCCAAAAGGTTTCTTTCACAATGCAATCGCGTGACCAGAACTCAACTTTATCTTCAAGTGCGAATACGGAGCCGTCATTTTGGGATCATAATTTGCTTAACATAATAGAGCTACAGCATACATAGTGTTTTGTTTCTTCATAGTGTACATGCATATATTTAGCAGCTATTATAAGCACCTTATTATTAGAGCTCTGTAAATAGAAAATGAAAGACGGAGGCTCAGATTGTGATGTATTTCAACGAATAGGTATAATGAAATTAACCACAATACCATTTTACTGTCAGAAAGAAAAATGCAAGAAATTGAGAGAGAGAACGCTTCGTAAGAAAGTGATTCTGCCTTGAAATTAGTACAATGTCAGAAGTAGAAAAGTCACTAAAGAAAGAATAGGAAAAGAGGAGGAGAGAAATAGAGAGAGTCTCAGAGAGACACACACACAGGCAGACAGAGATAGAGAGGGAGACAGACATGAAGAAAGAAAGAACTAAAGAGGTGGATGAATAAAGTCGCGTATGGTATTTTGGCATGTTGAGTAGGTGGTGCATGCAAAATTATCTCTATATAGTGAAGATGCAGGAATCTTAATGAAATGAACTTATTCGATGTACGTGCAAAAACTTCTTTTTGTGGTCATTTTAAGATTCACAATGAATACAATTTTTTGTTAAAGGTATAGCTCCTATAACTTTATATCGCAACGATAAAGGAATGTTATGCCAATCTCGTTCTGAAGCATACATTTTCTTGTCTTACCCTTTTACTCTTCAGCTTATCTATAATTTAGCTCTTATTAATTGAGAGGAGTGTACATGACTTTAAATGATTCGTGAAAGTGTTCTTCAAGATGTGACGAGATGTGGCAGTGGTGGTAGGTGACTTCATGAACATATAAAACGTATTTTACCTTGAGGTTCGTCTTTCGCTGTTGTTTATTAACATTCTCTGAAATCGTCTGCGTAAAATAAAAGTTCGATTTCATTTGAAAATGACGCAGGCTGTTGAGATGACAATTATCATCAGTATTCTTCCCTTTTTGCTTATATATAGGCCTAGTCTTTGAAAGCCCAATATTCTTAATAAAAACTCTTCTATTTTGGAGTTTGGGGCTTTAAAATTCGAAGAGACGATTTTCAAACAAAAAAAATCATGAAAATAGATTCGACACTGGCAATGTCGTTAATACTTAAACGTTTGTATTACAGGGTTGCCAGCGAATGTATTTTGGAATGCAAATATTAACACTTTACCTCATTAAGATGTGTTTCGACATCGTTCTTTCTCTTCACCGGTCTCTTACTCATCTCCATCATGGCGATCACGCCTCTCAGCTTCTGCCTTCTCTTCGTCTCGAAGTCATCGACCACCGCGTCCGGCATCGATTTGGAGGCCTGTCGGAACTTGGAAACGCCACCCAGGCTTAACCTTACGTGACGAATTCCTCCCTGCGGTGGTCCGGTTCGAATCAGAGCAGGGAGATCCATTGAAGGTTTCAATCTCGTCGTCGTTGTCTCCGTCATTGACTTGATCGTCGGGTCCTTTCTTTGTTTTGTTCCGCGATGTCTTCCACGACCGCGGGGTAATTCCGCGGCCATCATGGTATGTAGCTGATATTTTCTTTGTTGAAGGGCGAGAGAAATATATAGTAGAACTTACGTGGATTACAGGCCAAATGAAGAAAGTCGTTTTGAATTGTAACGTTCTTGTGACGTTCTTGAGGCCAAAGAAAGTTCAGTCTTAAGTTACAGAAAATATTCATCAATCATGATCCGTGTTCATAATCCTCTTATTTCAGATATCTACACACTGAAAAAAGAAAGAAACATGTACCCATTGAGCATAAGACTTATCGAAAATTCCTCGAAACAAAGTCAAATACAGAGTAGAATACACGGTAAATATAAAGACGTACAACTTCTTTCTCGTAATTTTACCATTAAGATAGAATGGAGGGATATGGCAGGTGGACGATACAAAAAAAAAGATAGAGGAGAGTAAGAGAAGATGTGTAAGAAGAGGAGACATCGTGTATATAAATGAAATTATTATACAAAAATGAGTTTTATTATAATGCAAACAGCTCAATAATCACTCAAATAATAACATGAATGTTAACGCGGTGTTCAATAACGCCAACACTTACATGTATGCCCCTCACACATTAGCCTACGTATTTCTTGACGCAATAATCCATTAAATATCATTCTCATAATTTCCAAACTTAGATGATAAAACAATTCTCATGAATACACCTATCTTTGCTGAATATTTTCCTTATTCAGTTGCATCAGTCATAGAATACACATACATTAATTTACCCTACACAATCATACGAATGACGTTCTGAACATGTTTCAAGCTCGAATCATTTAAAAATCCTACCTTGTTTGTCAGTACTCTCCCCTATAGCTTCATTCGTCAAACTATCAAACTAATGGTAGTTACGGTACATCCATTCTTTAAAGGGTGGTACCAGATGTCAAAATATTGTCCAATGTTTTTACAAAACAAGACACTATAACTCTGACCTGCACTATTCCAGACCTGATAAAAACGTCATGTGATATTCAGCTTCAAACAACAAGTTTTGTATTGGTTACATTATCATGTTGTCTATCTTACTGTAACCGTATCAAAAGATCCTTTTAGACAGAGAATTAGAGGAGAACATGGCAGTGTTCTATTGTTATCTTACTATCATGTCGACAGACTCCAAAACAATCAATAATCGCTTTATGTGTTTACACAATGCCTGGTCGATTTCCACCCCAGTTTTTGTGTGGCTGCGAAAAGTCAATGAAAGGGTTGGCCCGTGCCTTTGTTGGCGCTGTTTTACTTGTTTCCCATTTATTCTGAACAAGAAAAACATGTTACTTCACAACGCAGACAACTCTCTTGAATAATTCACGTTAAGTATCGTGCGTGCTAGGTTCTCACAAGATAATATGCCCTTTTTAAGCGCTTTTTAGCACTATTTCCAAATATTCTGAACAACATGAACACACATTTAATTCACCTCAAACATGTTATAATTATGCGAAAGACCATTCTCTAAATTCATTTTAAGCATGTGAAGAGCAAATGGCTCATAAGTTCATAACAGGATCATTTTCAAAACAATTTCTAATTTGTTTTAGTTGACTTGAGACATTGTTAGAGAATAGAGATAGACATGATAGGGTGATGATGACAGTGAAATATATACGATTCCAATACATATTCTTATTGTTATCTTTTTGGTGAGAAAGTGTCTTCCAAGTCCCTGGTCTAACTCTCGGGTTGCATTTTGTGGGGAAAGACATCAATCGATATGCCGTTCTCCTTGAAGGGCATACAGATATGCGACTATTTGTGATTTTTTTTTTTTTTTAATATTTTAAATTAAACAAAAGATTGAAATGTAAAAATTTAAAAAAAAACACTAGGAAAGATAGAGACAGCATCAAACTTATTCAGATTGTATTGAAATACAAGTGAATTTTTGTTAAAAATATAAATTATACATTAAACATCTATAAAAGGTCCTATTCCGAGGTAATTTTTTTTTTAAACTTTACATACAATTTTGAAGATACAAAATGGTTTATACAAAAACTCGAATGCACAACAGGAGGCCGGTGAGTCAAGAGCTATAGCATTTTTTATTATACTATATAGCAACGATATTGTTCTAGTGGCAAGTGATTTCCTTTGCGTTTTTCGTTTAGTGTTTTCGTCTGCCAGTATTCTAGACTGCAATTTCCATGATTCTCAAACCTGACTCGTAAGTGTATCAAGGCAAAAGTCAAGGGCTTCCGACTTTATAATATTAAACGGAGCTCCTTGGGCTATTTCACAGATTTTACTCAATGTAATAAATCCCCTTTCATGAACAACACGTTAAAAAAAAATGAAATTCTAGATTGATGCGTTTTGGCAGGATATTGCCGGATATTTCTTAAACGGTGGAGATTTAAAGACGCTGACCGCAACTAGTTATTATTCGATTAACCTTCCCTTACCACCTTTGACAGGTGATGGTGCCAGAAAGCGATTAAAATATTGCCAGTCTGTCATCAAAAATAAAGCAACCGCACCATATATTATTGTCCAATATTATACTGTTGCTATAAAAAGAAGGGGGAAAGAAGAAAGAATGGAATTAGCAGCATATTCTCAGCTACTACTGTACTAGTGGAGTAGCTTGGGTCCAGTCACAAGGGGTAAGTGGTGTCGATAGATAGGGGGTGGGGGTGGGGGGGGGGGGGGTTGCCGGAATAATTAGTGGGGTGAGTTGCGTAAGAACAAGGCTTTAGAGTGGGGTAAATTTGTAAATCAGTCGTAACATCCTTTCATGTTGCTTTTCTTCTATTGCACCTCTTCACTCTCTCTCTCTCTCTCTCTCCCTCTATCTCTCACACTCTCTCTCTCCCTTTCTCTCTCCTTCTCTCTCTCTCCTCTCCTCTTTTCTTCATTTCCTTTTTTTTTTTATAAATTCGATTTTTTGGCACATGCCCCCCACCCGTAGCTACACCACTGACTGTCGTAAAATGGTTAAATCGAAGCAATATATATATTTGAAAATATTAACCTGCTTTAGCTTCTGTTGGCATGGCAAAGATTGCATGATAAGGCATTACTCATACAAGGTACACATTTACTAAACCTGGGTCGAGTGCGGCAAATGTAGATTTGATGTTTTCCAAAGGAGATAAATGTCATGACGGGGCTCGAGTCCACAACCGTTGCATATCATTTTGTATAAGCCTGCTCCAAAATGCGATCATTGTGCAATTACCCTAAAATTGGCAACTAATAGTCCCCGAAAGGGGTGTGGTTTATGGAAAATGAATAATTCATTGTTAAAAGATGATGACTATACAGTAAACATAAAACATTTGATTAGAAAATTTAAAATGGAAAACGCTTATATGAACCCGCAAATGAAATGGGACATGTGCAAAATAAAGATTAAAGAATACACAATCAGGTATTCGAAACAAAAGCATAAAGAAAAGAACGAAGCTTTTAACAAATTACAAACTGAATTTATGTCAATGAGCTGTAAGACTGATGAAAATCCGTCTAAAGAAAATAAGGAAGAACTAGAACGAACAAAAATTAAATTAGACCAATGGTTAACATATAAATGTAAAGGAGCTTTTGTCAGGTCCAGACAAAAGTGGATAGAACATGGTGAAAAATCAACGAAATATTTTTTTCAATGCGAAAAAAGAAACGGAAAAAGAAAAGAAATAAATTGTATTAAAAAGAATGGAAGGGTTGTTACAAACCAGGAAACTATTCTTAGTGAAATTGTTGAATATTATAAATGTTTGTACTCTAAAACAATCAATGGAGTTGAATCGTCTGATATTGATAATTATTTAGCTTCAACTATGCTTCCTGCATTAACGGAAGAAGAAGCAATGTCGTGTGAAGGAATACTTACCGAGGAAGAATGTCGAAATGCTATATTTTCTATGAAAAACAACAAGTCACCAGGTAGTGACGGTTTATCTGCTGAATTTTTAAAATGTTTTTGGGAGGATGTTAAATCCCTTGTAATAAATAGTATAAATGAAGGTTTTAATCAAAAACAGTTGTCCGAAACTCAAAAGTTAGCTATACTAACTTTGCTGTACAAGAAAGGGGATAAACAATGCCTAGATAATTGGAGACCTATATCATTGCTTAACACAGATTATAAGATTGTAGCAAAGGTGTAATGTAAAAGATTAAAAAATGTCATAGATAAATTGATTTCTTTTGATCAATCAGGTTATTTAAAACAGCGTTCCGCTATGCAAAATCTACGTTTAGTTAAAGATATAATTGAATACTGTGAATCAAATAATTACTCAGGTATCCTTCTTTTTCTTGATTTTAGAAAAGCTTTTGATACGGTTACCCATGAGTTCTTATTTCAACTATTATATAAGTTAAAGTTCAAAGAATCCTTTATTACATGGATCAAAGTCATTTATGCAAATGCTGTAGGGAGTGTCATAAATAATGGTTGGGTCTCGCAAAAATTTGAAATAAAAAGGGGCATTAGGCAGGGCTGTCCGCTTTCTGCTCTATTATTTATTCTAGTTGTTGAAATTATGGCATTAAAAATAAAGCAAAATAATAATATAGATGGTATCACAGTCGTAAATACTGACACTGGTATTTCAAAAGAATTTAAGATATCCCAACTGGCAGATGACACTGTTCTCTTTTTAAACAACATTCAATCTGCCAACATATCTCTCGAAGAAGTAAAACATTTCGGACACTTCGCTGGGCCGAGCTTAAATGTGATGAAAACAAATGCTGTTACTATACAACAGCAACAAGCATTTATCGAAGGTATTAAATGGAACGATGAACCTGTCAAGTATTTGGGAATGTATCTAACAAGGGATAAAAAGGAGTCTGATCGATTGAACTGGTTTGTGAAACTAGAAAAAGTAAAATCAATCTTGACTTTTTGGAAAATGAGAAACTTAACTTACTATGGTAAAGTTGTAATTCTTAAATCACTTGTAATCTCACAATTTGTGTATGTTGCTTCGGTATTACCTATCCCTCAGAAACTAGTTGTTGATTTGAATAAACTGATGTATAATTTTCTATGGAATTCAAAAAGAGAAAAAGTCAAGAGAACAGTCTTAATTAATGATATTGAAAAGGGAGGATTGGGCATGGTCGACTTAAACTCTAAATTTCAATCGCTACATTTATCATGGTTTAACAATTTCTTTGAAAATAATTATGATATACCGTGGAAGTTTATGTTTAGATACTGGATTGAAAAAATATGTCCGTTGTTAGTAATTTTGAAAACAAATTGTTCCAGTAAAGACATGTTAAAGTTATGCTTAAAACAAAAAATACCTAATTTTTATGTTAACTGTCTCGTAACTTGGAGCGAACTTAAATATATTCAATTTCCACAAGTTATGAATGTTGAAAATCAAGTATTGTGGTACAATAGTAATATTACACATGAGAGCAAACCTCTCTTTTTTAAAGAATGGTTTAGAAAAGGCATTATAACAATGAATGACATTGTAGAAAATGGACGTTTTCGGCCAAGAGAACATATTTGTAGAGTGCTTGGCTCAAATTCTTTGCTAGTTGATTTTATGTATACGAAGCTTAAAAATGCGATCCCAAAAATGTGGATCGAAAGAATTCAAGATGTTAATTACGCACATGACGATAAAACAAATTCACAATTCGAAGGCGACTTATACGAAATAAGAACACTTGATTTTATAAGACTATCTTCAATGAAATCTAGCCATTTCTATAGCCTATTGTGTGACTTTAAGAAAAGAGAACCAGCTGTATTAACATTTTGGGAAGGTAAACTGAACCTTGTCATTGATTTTGATTAGAGAGATACATTAAAATTTAAGTTTAAGACATTGAAAAACAATAAAATAAAACAACTCAACTTTAAGACATTTCATAGGATTTTACCCTTTAGATACAATCTGTGCAAATGGAAAATTGTAAATGAAAACCTTTGCATTTTTTGTAAAACAGCAGAATCTTTCGTTCATGTTCTTTTAGAGTGCCCGAGCGTAAAGCTTTTCTGGAAACGTATTGTGGAATTGATTGAATTGAACTTTAAAGAAAAAATTATATTAAACGAAGAATTATTAATTGCTGGTTTTGATTTCAAACATGCAAATGGAGCAGATATAAATACAATCGTTGCATATGCTCAATACGCAATCTATTTGATGTATATGTTAAATTATTTTCAAGGTAAACCATACAACAGCTTTTTCATATGGCATGTTTTTAAATACGAGTTACTCTTGGATAACATCTCGGATGTTGTTTCAGGGGCTCTCGGGACATAGTATTTTTTTTTGGAGAGTTTTTGAGAGCTTTTGAAATAGCATCTGGGAACTAAGGAAAATCTTCGGGGATATTTTATATCACTGAAGATTTTCTCTTAATAGTTTAAGAAAATACTTAAAGTGAATGTAAAATTTTGTTATGATGTAATGATTTGTGTGTTGGTTATTTTTGTAAATGAATAAAGTACCTCTGACAAGAGGAAAATAAAAAAAATAAAAAAATAAAAATTTTTGTATAAGTGTTAAAATCCCCTTGGTAACATTGATATGGAATTGCCATAACATTGTAAGAATCCTTATGAGCAATCATTTTATTCATTCTGGTTTCGATAACAGCATGTCATGATTATTTTCGATTATATTCTCTCGCGCTTGATATTGACATACCTACCCGGGTCACCCGTCGCTTGGGTGATCATCCTTCAATTAAACGGAACACTTACCTGTCATAAGCCAAACTTTGGATTACTGTTATCATTTGGAAAATAAATCGGGGTCATTTCCATCCTCCATCTCGACTTGGCGATACCACTCCATCTTCAGCATAGACGGAGGAGGAGGACACCCTACATAACAACACGGTTTACAAACACAGACGGCTGTTGACCTAAAGTAAGGTCAAGTCAGAATAAGTGAAAATGACACGCGATTAGCAAGACCTCGTATGACCTTGTACATGGCTAAGGGGCTAGATTCGAGACGGAATTCGCTCTCGTAGATTTTTTTTCGGGGGGCGATTCGTGCTGTGAAAGGGAGGTAAAGGTTAAAAGGAAAGAACGGATAAATTAATAATACATCATAATTGACAGGGAGCATCGACTCGATTAACTTTAAGTCGTGAAATGACTCAAGTGATGAAAACTTAATTGGACAATGGGGAGATTATCCCATAATTAGGTTTGCTCATTAGTGTCAAAGTATAGGTAAGATGGAGAGGTAACACGTGGATCTTAAGTTAAAAAATGAATAAAAACAACTCGAGATATTTTGCATCATTGTTTATAATACAACTTCACTGTATTTCTTTATCTATTCAATACTATACACTGATTTATTATCATAACTATGTTGATTATAATAACTTTGTTCGATTTCAAGTCATGCGTGCAAAACCTTGTTTTAGTTTGGTTATGATTTGCACTAGAGACGTGGAGAGTAGATATGAAATTGCGACTTTTTGCCCGACGTTTCTTTCCCCCATTCTCTCTTCTTAAATTTGTAATGCATTCATCCTCTTCTACCATTCTTCGTCTCATCGTCAATGTCCTTCCCGTTCATAGTTCTCTGATAATCCCCTAGCCCAACCCTTACAAATTTGTCTTCCTGTATCCTAATTCTCTTTTAATCTGTACGTTGCTTTCCCTCTTACTTTAACCATCCCATGTTCTTCTCCTATCCCCCTATTCCTCCCCACCATCCTCCATGCATGCATTCACCCCTTTCTCTCTCTCTCTCTCTCTCTCTCTCTTCCTCTCTCTCTCTCTCTCTCTCTCTTTCTCTCTCTCTCTCTTTCTCTCTCTCTCTCTTGCTCTTGCTCTCTCTCTCTCTCATTTTGTATTTCTATCCCTCTCGTTTTCCTTCCCCCTCTGCCTCCTCCCTCACAGTCAATCTCTCTCACTCCTACTACACCTCTCATTGGACAGCCCCCCCCCCCCCTTTACCCCTTCATTGAACGCCCCATCCATTTACCCCCTCCCTGTACTCCTCTCCTCCGTGTACCCTTCCCTCCTTTGAACCCCTCTTTGTACTGCCCCTCCTTCTACCCCTATGTAGTTTCACTTTGCCATACCCCTTGCTTTGATAAACCCTCATTTCGCCCTGCGGGATGGTCAACGGTCAAAGTCGGAAAATTACTGCTCCAAAGTTCCATTATCAGACCAGGGGGTATCATTGGTCAGTCATAACAAACTCCGATGACCAACACTGACCAACATTATAAAGCAGACCAACGCGCGCATGCTGTCATACTAATAGATGGGTGTGACCGAATCGTCTGGCCTCTGAGGTGTCACTCACAGAATGTTCTTGAGGTACACTTGACTTGAGCTATAAAAACCCAGGAACAAATTCCATACAACGAGGATTGAAATATCAGCTGACATAGATGAGTAAGATATATTTTAAGTAACCACTTCCAAGAGATATTAGTCTGCTGTACCACATTGGGAGGAACAGCATTTTTTTTTTCATATTCCGGCTGTAGCTTTATTGTGGAACCTGGCATCATAATTATTACCAAACGTGGCTGTTATAGAGGATATTGAATATTGGCTTACACTAACAGACCGTGACCTGTTTGTGGTGGACCCCGTGGTGGACTAAGTTTCTTTGGCAGCTCATGTAGCACCGGAAATTCTGACAAACTTTGTTATTTCGAAAAGAATAACTTACTTCTAGATATAAGCACCTCAGAGTTTGCGGCTTTGAATTCATGTTATTTGCTTAACCACCTTGAAGAAGGCTCCATTCAGATTCAGAACATTCATTGGATCTTCATTCCGTCGATTCGATCTATAGGACAAACGGAACATTTGGCAGATTTGTAAGTATTCCGCTAAATGTTTTTCTTCCGTCATGAAGTGTACTGTCATATTATTTTCATGAAATTAATCTGTGTACGCCGTGAGAAAAATTTACATTAGATTTTGTGTACGAACCGCTTTGTGCGCACAGTTTTGTAAATTATTAATAGTGGGTCTTTTAACTCTTGATAAAACCGAAATCATTTAATATCTATATTCACTAACCATAAACTATTTGTGAATTGCAACAACTCTTGTTTTGCCTTATGATGTAGGGAATATGGTCTATCTGCCTACGGTACTGGAATAACTTAATAACTACATTTCCTAGATAACAATATGAATATAGTAAACGAATACAGTTATCACGCTATATCTAATTAACACCACTGACAACTGTCAAAGCAGTGCAAGACATTTATATGAAAAATATGTAAAATTGCTCTTACTATTGCTATACCATTCTAAATTGTGTTGAGAAGTGAGGATACGGGGGTGGATGTTTCTTTCTTGACAATATTTGTTAATTCATATCTGAATATGCATGGAAAAGAAGTAAAAAGGATACTATGTCCCTTTTGCAGCCAACATCAAATTCTGTAGAAATTTGTAGGAATTATGAATATGTCATGTATGTCCTATCAGGGGCGGATCTAGGGGGTATTTCGGCGGTTTAACCCCCCCCCCCTCCCCCCCCCCTCCCCCCCCCCCCCTTGGCAAAAAGCTCAATTCGCCCCTGCCTATCTGTGAAATTTAAACGTTAGCTGTGTCCTAGTATTCAAATTATGCAAGGAAACCCGTTTACTTGCCAGACTTCACAGTCAGACACTATTGAGCGACTGACTGACATCTTTTATTGTTGGTAATAACATACCTAAAATGAGCTGTAACAAGTACACGAGCATTTGTCTGCACCAATAACCCACTAGAATATTTGTAATGGCCAAAATTAAACTGATTGAATCTTTTTGCAGCACAAAACGTACGACCATTCGGTACAAGGGTTTGAAAATCTAGACTATTACTTGGAAGATTGCAATCACTAACTTATGCCGATTCGACAACTAACGGTTGTTATTTTCTCACAAAAAGCCATTTTCAAACACTTTCTTTTTGAGGGAAGTTCTGAATAAGTAACGTGTTTTAAATGCCGTTGGAATTTAACCTTTTCATATTTTGACCTGCAAATGGGACATAGTACCTTTAAATAAGACATGATTATAAATCTTTAAAAAGGCTGTTGGCATAGAAACAAAATGAGACTCGCAATGATAAAGAAATTAATAATCATGACAATAATGGATTTTATTAAAGAAAAAAAACAAGACACTAAATAGTTCATCAAGAATAATACGACGAGCTATAACGATCATTATGATAACAACAAAATAATCATCATTGTTAATATAGGACTCCTGTGAAAATAGAAAATAAATCGTATACATTACAAAAAGATTAATTGCTCTCTATTCTTTGCGGTGTGTAGTTGGTATACTTCTTCTTTTAAGATCGTAAACCGATAGGATTCATATACAAAAAGTCATGTATTTATATAAAATAACCGTCTTTGAAAACTGAAGGACGAATTTTACGATGATTGAACGTGTATATATGTGGCAACAACAAAAATCAAAGCGGCGAAAGATGAATGAATAAAAACTAAATTATAGTCGCGAAAATACAGGGCAATTTTTAGAAGATTGATTAATTTTGAAGCATATCAAGGACGTACCTTTGGGGAAATGAGGTCAAATCGACAAAAATATTAACTCTACTTATTCATATCATACGACATAAAATAGTGATGTCGACTCTGCAATAAAAGTCATAGTAGCTTACAATAAACAACCCACGGCAGTAGATTCAATGGCAAATTGATTTGTCAAGGTCTCGATAAAGTCTCGATGTCTGGCAATTTAAAAAAAAATTGTTACTCGGGTCACAATGTCATTCAATGACAATTTATAAATGATTTCCCTTCCTACCTGTCACCTTCCACTCAGTGTCCCATAAAAATGCCCATGGGTGCACTTAAATGTCACATAGGAAAAGAAGATAATTCAAAAAGGCATAACGTTATCGTTTCTGGAAGTTGGATTTGTTTATTAACGATCATTATTAATTAGCGTTAATCAGCTAATAGCATAATCATGTCACGTAATCATTGATTTAGTTCTAGTGATATGAGTTAAAGAAAGTGAGCATGACGAGGTCGAAAACCAAATACTAAATCATTGAAAACTTAGCAGAATCGTCTGCTTATTTTCCACATGAGAAAGAATTATGCTTAGCCTGAAATGTTGCAACTGAGGTGCTGCTATGCTGAAATCGTGGTTCTGGTTTAAATAACATGCTCTTGAAGTGACTTTTATTCTTCTACTTACCATCAACAGTTCCGATTGGGTTGCCTGGCAGAGCAGAAGGGTATCAGGATGACAGTGCCACTGTTCACAGTACTCGTGGTCCTTTTCTACATCGTTGGATGTACGGAGGCGTGCTCGCTGACGTCCGACTGGGAGCCTTGGAACATCACTCGAAGAACCCAGCGAGCAGACGTCGTCATCATAGGAACGGTAATCGGCTACTACCCCATGTTTCAGGACAACGCGTCTCCTCTATTCTACAGAGCCGAGGTGGACGTATCATGTGTGTTTGGCGTCCGCACAGACGCAAGCGTCATCGCAAGAGGTATCGTCGATAACAACGGTGTCGTGAACGTCGTCGGGTTCAATCCCCGTATGGTGCAGTGCCCTACTTCGCAGGTCGACATCGCAGACTACCGGGAGTATATTCTCTGGGTGATCGGAGAATGGAGTGGAGGTGACATGCGACCACAGGAGATCAACGCCCAGCCGGCGGTCGTTAATGCCACGACATCCATCCTAGCTGAGTTCTCGGAGGCTATGACGTCCGGGTCTCACATGGGTTACAGGATGAAGTCGAGGAAGTGCTCCGTTGACACCAGTGTTGAAGTCGTCGATGTGGTGTCGACAACGACAACCAAGGAAGGGACAAGGATAACCCCTAAACGGGTAGTAGGCACAGGAAATGGACATCGACTAGAATTCTGCCAAATGTCGCTCTTGCTTTCAATTTTGATAATCATTGTTCTCTAAATAGAGAGCTGCCTACATTTGTTTTTTCCGTCGTTTTTTGTTGTGTTGTTATGTGTGTGTGTGCTGGCGTGTATGTGTGTCTATTTGGTAAATACTTCATTATCACCGGATTTGGTGAGTAGATAAACCTTTCGTTTCACATGATTGCTTATATTTATTGTTGTATATAAATGTTGTTAATTAGCTGTATATAGTCTTCCATCTTTGCATTGCCAATATTCAGTTTAAGCATCTCATGACAAAGCCAGTGCACTTCACCACATTTGGGTGGGGGAGGCCGGAAGGGGGGCACATGTGGGACGGGATTATGGGATCACATTTCCCACTGTATGTCTCAATATGAATGAAAACTGTTTAAACAAAACAAAAAGCTATCTGGAGTGTTGGCTCAGTCAGTAGAGCGTCCGCCTCACAACCGGGAGGTCGTGGGTTCGAACCCCGGCCGCGTCATACCAAAAGACGTTAAAAGATGGGAGTTGTTGCTACCTTGTTTGGCGTTCAACAATAAGGGATAGAGCAACGTCGATCTGGCGCTGCTCAGTGGCTGCCGGGCTCACGATCAATTGGGCAAAAAGAATTTCCGTTTCGGTTTAATAAAATTTGGAGTGGACTATTAGGATATTATTATTATTATATTATTATTATTAAATATTTGCCCCCCCCCCTATACGCGTTATCGTAGATTATACCAGTTATACAATTACATTTATTTTAAAAGTGTATTACATAGATTCTGTCTTATAGTACAGTAATTATACGGAAATAACCTCCCAATTATTGGAAGGTTCATGCCTGTTTTTGCACAAAATGGCTGAATTATGGGCTCTTTCTATATTCTGATTGTGTACGAGATGCAACGACCGTTCCTTCCACGAAATATATCCACTGGTGATTGAAAATAAAATGATGAAATAGGAACTGGAAATGTGAAGGAGAGATCGAACGAAAGAGAAAGCTTGAGCTTGGAAGAAAAAAAAGGAAAACGGAAAGGACGCTGAAACAACTCTGTCAGCCCTCCAATCCTTTACCAAGATCCTCATTCCTACCTTTGGAAGCCTACATTCTGCTTGGTGGGATGGGCGCCTAATTAATGTATGCACATCACATGGTACTGGACCCATAATGTCTTCCATGTAGTAGACTAGGCCTGTTTAGTTCTTTCTTCTTGGTGAAATTTGTACATTTTAGCCTCATGTTAGATATATATTATTCCACATTGAATTGTTTGCTCTTCGAAGAGGACGCTATTTCTACATAGTATAAGATTTACTTGGGAAATTATTTGGAAGGGCATAGAATCCCCCGTTCTTTTGTGTGTCCTAATATACGAGAAACTCTTCTGGTGACTTTTCTATTAAACGGTAAATAATATATATAATGATGATAAGAGTGGTGGTGGAATTGGTGGCGGTGGTGATGTTGATTAAGATAATTGTTATTATTGTTTTAAGCACTATTATCTTCTTTTTCCTCTTCCCCTTCTTCTTCTCCTCCTCCTTCTTCTTCTTATCATTATTATTGATATCATTTTTATTATTCTTATCATTATTATTATTTCTGTTGTAGTTATTAATGTAATCATTATTGCTATTATTATATGTATCATTTAATGATTGTGGTAATGATAATTGTTATCTCTATTAATAACAAATATTATTATTATAATCATTGTACATTTTCATGATTACTATCATTATTTATTATACAATTTTCATGTTGTCATTACTACGATTACCGCCACTGTTTTTTCAAACCTGTCTTACCTCAATTGATACAGGTAGTGATTTTTCTTTCTAATAAAGCATGATAGGGCACATGGGCTTATCAGTATTTGTTTTTATGATTGTAATCATTTCTTTACTTCAAAGAAAAGTATAGCAATTTATAAATTTGAACATGCAGAACATCAATGACTGTTACCAGTTCCATGAAGCTTAAAGTATGTGGGTTTACGGCAGGTTTGCACATAGTACCGTAAAAGTAAAAATATAAGCGTGCACCAATGCAAGTTATACTATAGCAAATAATTACTGTTATTGTAATCTTTATTTCCATAAATCATTGACAATAAGATTCAATCAGATTACAGTACAATGTAATCAGAGCATGACCGTTTTCCATCATATAAGTAACAAATAGACAGTCAAATGGGACAAAATGGTTAACGACATGTATGGCCTTCAACTTAAAGATAAAACATATATTTAAATAATATCATAAGCAGATAATGTATTTGAATTGGTTGACGGTTGAGAAATAATGATAATGATAATGATTGAAAACAATAATGGATATATTATTATAGCGCTCGTATCCACCACCCAAGGTGTAGCTAGGCTACCGATTTCGGTGATCACAGCATTTACAGAATTCCATCATACCAGTACCCACTTAACAGCTGAATGAAAGGTGTCAAACACTTTTCCGAAGGACACTATAGGCCGCGCCGGGGCTCGAACCCATGACCCTTTCATCTCCTGGCAAATATTCAAACCACTCGACTACGACACCTCTAACTGAATTTATAGTTGTATAGATATACCTGTACAACCAAAAAGAGTGGATTCATTTTAAACCGAATTGAGTGTATATGTGCTAGATAATGTAAACGCATGACTACAAAGGACGGAAGACTAGAAGAGGATAGAAAGGGATGAGAGAGAGAAAGAGAGAAAACGAGAGAGAAAGAGAGAAGGGGGAAAGATAGAGAGAGAGAGAGAGAGAGAGAGAGTAGAAGTGTTCGATAAGAAAGATAATGGACAATTCAAAGAAAAGAAGAGATGGGGAAAGAGAGAGAGAGAGAGAGAAAGTGTGAGAGAGAGGAGGGAAGAGAAAGGGAGGGGTTGAATCAACGAGTATAATTATTCCAAATGTCTTCACTGAAGGTCATAGAGAAAATACTGTATCGCAAATACATCGCAATGCTGAATATCACTGATAAGAGAGGAAATACATCCAATTGTTACACAACTTTCAAAATAAACTGAGCCACAAACTTCCAAACAATATATTTAGGTATTCATAATTTATTCATGCAATTTAATATCATTACAATCATGGTAATTTACAAATTAAAAATAGACTTATATATCTCTTCCACGATTTCTAACCTTTAACTTTATAGAAAATGTTAGATATCAAGGAAGTGCAGATTGACGCTCATGGTTATATTAAATTAGGAAGTTTACACAGAGCATTCATTTATTATATTGCATTATATTAATTAATATTTTCTTAGTTAATCCTTTATTCTCCTTCATTCTTCTTCATCAGTCTATTTTCCCTTCATGTAAATCAATATATTTTCCAATCGATCCATTGATCTATCAATCCAAACGTGGTCGTGTGTACTTACTAATACACGTGCCACCATCACTCTCAGGGCATTTTCCGCCTTATACGACTGTGTGTTCTATTGTAAAGAAAGAGATATCATACCATATGTAAGTGTTTAATGGAGGATAATCCAGCAATTTACCTTATGCTGATTGTGACATGCGATTTTAAGATGAACATATTTTGTGGAGTTTAATAACCTTGAATTGGTACAATTATTGTTCTAATAAAACCAAAAGAAGCACATGGATGTAAGGTAAGTTACATGATGGGAAATAAAATATTTCCAAGCACAATATTTAAAAATGACAACATCTCAATGCTAAAAATTAATGTAAACAAATCATTACCATTAGCACGCATAAGATTGCAAGAAATTGATTATGATAGACAAAAATGATTACATACATCCCCTAATAGTCCACGTTGTAGAAATGCGGCACGTGTACGAAAACCAATATTTATAACTTAACATATTGCATTGCAATAATGCTGATTCAACCAATAAACTTCACAAAAGAAATGACAGGATTGTGTTTGCAGAAGATATTATTGGTTTGGAATATGGATGGAGAGAGGTGGAGAAAGTGACTCCTAGCATATTGGTAGGAGGATTCATTTTATATGACGAAGTAGAGAAAGGAAGAAGGGAAAGCTGCACTGCAAAAACAAGGGTGTTAAATTCAACACCATGGGTGTTAATTTTAACACTTTCCCGGTATCTACATGTTTATCGGAAAACACCAGCTGGTGTTATTTAACACCAGGGTTCGGAATTAAACAATTCAATTTCCACTCTTGGTGTTGATATTTGATAACTCCTACTGATGTAGATTAACAACAATATCTGGAATCTGGAATCATAACTGGAATCATAACAAGAGTGCTTGGCTCAAATTCTTTGCTAGTTGATTTTATGTATACGAAGCTTAAAAATGCGATCCCAAAAATGTGGATCGAAAGAATTCAAGATGTTAATTACGCACATGACGATAAAACAAATTCACAATTCGAAGGCGACTTATACGAAATAAGAACACTTGATTTTATAAGACTATCTTCAATGAAATCTAGCCATTTCTATAGCCTATTGTGTGACTTTAAGAAAAGAGAACCAGCTGTATTAACATTTTGGGAAGGTAAACTGAACCTTGTCATTGATTTTGATTGGAGAGATACATTAAAATTTAAGTTTAAGACATTGAAAAACAATAAAATAAAACAACTCAACTTTAAGACATTTCATAGGATTTTACCCTTTAGATACAATCTGTGCAAATGGAAAATTGTAAATGAAAACCTTTGCATTTTTTGTAAAACAGCAGAATCTTTCGTTCATGTTCTTTTAGAGTGCCCGAGCGTAAAGCTTTTCTGGAAACGTATTGTGGAATTGATTGAATTGAACTTTAAAGAAAAAATTATATTAAACGAAGAATTATTAATTGCTGGTTTTGATTTCAAACATGCAAATGGAGCAGATATAAATACAATCGTTGCATATGCTCAATACGCAATCTATTTGATGTATATGTTAAATTATTTTCAAGGTAAACCATACAACAGCTTTTTCATATGGCATGTTTTTAAATACGAGTTACTCTTGGATAACATCTCGGATGTTGTTTCAGGGGCTCTCGGGACATAGTATTTTTTTTGGAGAGTTTTTGAGAGCTTTTGAAATAGCATCTGGGAACTAAGGAAAATCTTCGGGGATATTTTATATCACTGAAGATTTTCTCTTAATAGTTTAAGAAAATACTTAAAGTGAATGTAAAATTTTGTTATGATGTAATGATTTGTGTGTTGGTTATTTTTGTAAATGAATAAAGTACCTCTGACAAGAGGAAAATAAAAAAATAAAAAAACAAATTCAATTCCACTTTTGGTGTTTATTTTCTTGTTGATCCATTAAAGATTTTTTATGTGTTTCTAATGGTCCAACATTCCATATCCCCTATTATCGACCATTATCGACCAGGGTAGAAGAACCAGTGGTAAGCTGATATTTCATAATCGATGTTGGTAACTGTCCACCAATAGGTATATTCTAATCTCCATTGCATTAACTCCATCACACATATCATTTGAAGTAAATTTAAGATTAGTATTAAAGTGATACAGGCTGGTACACGAATATATAATAAACATGCATGTTGTATCTTGGTTAGTAATCATATAATCAATATATCTATTGCTAAAACGTTAATGTAATTGTAACAAGATCGGACAAATAATCTATTGGTCAATATTTTCCAAAGGAAAATACAAATCACAAAATTGATGTGCATTGTCACAATTTGCTTAAAAAGTCATGATAAATGTATTTTTCTGTGAACACGTGTAAAGTAATCGTTAAGCGCGCGTACACTTTGTGAAAACTTATTCGACCAATCAACCGCCTTTAACGAAATCACGTGATGATACTTTCAACACCGAGCATAAAACTACACCATGTTACTTGACACCCAGTTATTATTGATGCATGCTTAAATCTGACCAGTGTTAAAAATAACACCAATGGTGTCAACAAAATTCAACACCACACTGGCGTAAGAATTTCTACACCCTGTTTTTTACAGTGTGGTGGTAGAGAAGTTGGCGGTGTTAATGGTTTAAGGTTTTCATACATTATAACTATAATTATGATTTTATAAAACAAAACGATAAAAAGTTGACCAAAGATTTCTCAACTTAGACAGGTGACAGGTCAACTAGGTTTCAAATCAAAAGTGAGACGGATCTGAAAAGGACCTCCTAAGAATAAGAAAGTCAATTCTAAAAACAATTTACTTTCAAACCATTGGTTACTGAGCACAAAACTTACTTTTTGAACAATTTTATTTTTGTATCTCCTTTTACTTCTTTCTCCTAAGTTGTCGGAAAAACTTTGAATTCATGATTAATCAGTTACAAATTGATTTGTCATTGTTTATTTATTTTGTTATTTATTTATTTTGTTTTATTTACCCAGGGTTACCCCATCAGTGAGTAAAACACTTTTATACTCGGCGGCACTGCAATAGCACAACAAAAATTACAAACATATAAATGAATACAAAACAACAAAATATTACAAAGACATCAGACCTGCACGAAATATTAAACTTTAAAAAAAATATTTAAACTATAAGGCTCCCACAATGCCTCCGCTTGCTGGAACCAACCGGACAGCAAGGCTCGAGGCACTACCTCCAAACACTCCCTCGCCACCCCATATTGGATTTTTTAATTTTGTTTGTTTGTTTGTTGTTGTTTTTATACCAAACCGTCTACTGATTCTAGATCTCCAATATGAAGTAGCAAAGGACTGCCTAGAAACAGCGCCCCGAATCCCACTATCCAGCCAATTCCAAAGGCTTTTTTACCAGCCTGTGTGCGGACAAGTGGCACCACAACACCACTGCATTTCGTGTCCGGTGTGAATGTATACTGTCAACAGTGAGATTTATATCACCACAATTTGTAACTTTCCTATGGGAGCCAAAAACCATATATTGAGTTTTTAATAAATTCAACCTGAGATGATTTTGTGTCTGAAGCTCCTTATTCAGTACAGATTCAATGTTTTTAATATCTTCCCCACTGTAGTAAAATATTGTATCTTTGGCGTACATCATAATGTGGCACTTTTCAACGATCCCTGGTAAATCATTTACTTTTACCGATAACAGAAGGGGCCCGATCATCGAGCCTTGCGGAACGCCAGTTCTGACATTAGTAATGTTAGACAAGGTCCCTTTGACAGATGTACGTTGTGTTCTTCCGGAAAAATATGATTTAATCCAAATAAGCTCACTGTCTTAACTCCATACAAAGGAAGTTTCTTTAACAATATTTCGTGATCGACAGAGTCGAAGGCTTTCTTTAGGTCAAGGTACACAACATCTGTCAGACGACCACTATTTGCTTCAACAGATAATCGGGATAATCCTAAACCCAGATTGTTTAAGCAAAATTATACCACGAAATATTTAAAGAGTCTACATTTAATATCTTCATGTACTTTTCTAGATTAGTTTTTAGATATGAACAACATAAATATATTTTTCTAAGCCGAAGCAGCATTTTGAATCATTGCAGCATGATAAATAATAGTATTGATGTTTTTTTCGTTCCACTGAAACAAAGTTCAATCCAATTTAAGAGCCATACAATATTACTCAAAGAGTTAAATGAAGAAATAACATTAACAAGCACCGATATTTACCATTGTATTTGAGAAA
Organism: Strongylocentrotus purpuratus; assembly: GCF_000002235.5. Classification (NCBI taxonomy): domain Eukaryota; kingdom Metazoa; phylum Echinodermata; class Echinoidea; order Camarodonta; family Strongylocentrotidae; genus Strongylocentrotus; species Strongylocentrotus purpuratus. Next base: position 20,695,904 of record NW_022145612.1, read on the forward strand.
TCATTATACATGAATTTCAACTTAATATATATCATGCTTCATATTAGTATATAGAGAATTAGATCAACTTCTGCCTATCAGTTTAACCATGTAGTACAGAAATATCTACACCCATCTTAGAATATCAAATCCACTATAACCAAAGTAAATGGCGTTTCCTTAGTGATGCAATACTCATAATTTCTATCACTCATGATATGTGACAGTTTAATTTTATAATTCCAAATGTGGAGGTTAAATGTTGAATTTTGCTTAATTGGCAATTGCATCACTTTTTAACAAATCTTTCTCTGGAGTCCAGATAGGATTTAAATTAAAATGCATTCTACAGGTCGATCAGACCATAAGCCGCACTCAAGGCATGTTCTGTACCCCTCTCCTTTTTGTGTTCGACCGATATCACAGGAGTACTGCACGACGTCAGAGTACTTCCTACCGTTGAGAGAATGAACAGAAAATTCAACCTCACCGGGACATGTCATATTACCTACAGGAAAAACAAACAAATGAGACATAACATAAAAGTTCAGACATTATTGGACCATTTTTTTCAAATATGATAATAAATAATAATGATAATAGTGGGTTCTTGTATAGCGCTCATGTCAGTCAGATTTGACCCTCCTGGCGCTCACGATTATTACCCTGGCTTTAGCACGGCTGCCATGCATACGGCGCTCTAGCATTTCAAGGAATAAATTCATATGATATCTAGATGATTTTAGAATGTTACCATGACAAAGACGAGTTAAATTTTACTGGTCAAAATCATGTATTCCAAGTTTCAGCCAAATAATCATGTTTTCACATCACTGGCAATTTCGAAATTACATGAAAGTATTTCCAAGACCTAAAAAGTATCGAGGATGTGATGTTTCTTAAATAAAACATTAAAAATATATCAGACCAGCAAGTTTGCATTCATGCTAGATCGGGGAGGTGGCTACGTCTAAGAACATATAAACGTTTACCGTCAAGTAAAGCATTTCAACAGCATTGTGTGTGAACACACATAAGCGTATAATATTTAAAAAAAAAAAAATTCGACCACCTACTTGCTAGGGGTGGAAGCATCAGGGTGACTTCCCTACAGACGTCCAAGGGGAGGAGGGGATCAGGGCTGACCGAAGGTATGTCGGTATCGGCATTGTCAAATGCAGCCGGTAGTGTAGTACTGGCCACCGTAACTCTTTCCCTGGCGCACACTGCTTCGAGGGTAACAGTTCTTCCGTGTTTGAAGTTAAAGAAGGCCTCTGCATATCGGTCAGTTGTTCTTGAGCTCGAGAAACCATAATCTTCACCAGTAAGTCTAAGAGCAAATGAAAATAAGCAAGATGATATGAACTTGTTTCATTATTTGCAAGTGTTAACCTAAACGACAAGTAATCACTATTAAGCTAGTCATATATCTTTACACAATTGTTATTATTATGGAACTGACCTATCTTACATCTTTATAGTTTATCTCTCTTATTTATGAGATGTGTAGAAAATTAGACCAAGCTTATGAAGGGAAACAGCATTTTATTCCTCCAGTTATAAATTACAAACCTACAAAAAGGCTCGTCATAGAAAAAGAAAAATGAGACAGATTTTGTGTCAAATAGGTTGAAGACTCACTGTATTCTGATGCCAGGTACAGGGAGGTTACAGGCTCCGTCAAGACAAGTCTTGACCTTAACACAGCTGGTTTGGACCTGCGGCTTTCCTGCTGCCCACCAAGTAAAATGTGTTGCTTCGTACTGCCATACCAACATATCAGAATCACGATCTTGCTCAATAATACCTGTGCCGTCTTTAACCCATACACCTGCAGAAGTTTAACAAAAAAAACCAAAAAAAAGCAATGAGTCAGAAAGTTGATGACAGTTTATTTATAATTAAGCCCTTCGTGACCAAACTTGTCTCTATACCAATTTAAATCTTTTAACTATCACTGCTATAACTTATACGAATAATAGTGATGGATCTGCTTGCAATTCCTTAAATTGAATTGAATGAAGTTAATTAAATAAAGGAAGTTAATACAAAGTAGCACAGCATATAATTATAAGAGAAAGATTGAGAAGACAAAACTTCTGAAAGACTAATCACTAGTAGTTACAGAAGAGAAGGTCAATTAATTTAAACTCGCATTTATATAATACACATGACATTTTGAAGTATATTTACCATGATCTTCATCGAAGTACCAGGCATCCATCGAATCACCAGCACTAAACTCATCGGAAAGACTGGTGATAGGGATGGTGATATTAACTGGTTGTGTTATCGTCACAGATCTAAAAGATGTTGAAGTTTCAAATACATTGAGCTCCATCATGCCAACTATGTCAAGGGCCACCAATTCTGCTCTTGCTGAAATGATCAAGGACGAAAAGTTACAGTTAAGGATATCCAAAGTCCACTTTGAATAGATTAAAATAATGTGTACGTTGCAATCAATATGACTCACGATTTGATACACATTTACAACAGTGTTTACTTATGGATTACATGAATTTTGTTCTCACTTTGTTATAAATCGTCATTTGTCTTCATTTCATAGTAATATGTATCCCTAACCCTAAATCTCTTTATGTCTCTTTCTTGCTCCATTCTCTCTAAATCTTGACTCTAAAATCACCAATTTTCCGTCCCTCCCTTCACCCATGCTTATGAAAACTATTGCTCTATTACTGTATAATTTAGATTGCATTACGATCAACTCCATAATTCACTTATTCATTATGGTAATATATTAAAACAATGTAAAATGCTATTATATCATTTAGATTTAACATTTCCATGTTAATCAGCCCTCAGGCTGCAAAGTGGATTTTATCTGTTATATCATCACTTCAGTTCAGTTCAATTTAACTTTTCATTTTCTAATCCACAATTCCTACTTCAGATCTTACCAGGTTCTCCATTAATGGTTGTTCCAATATCTCCACGTGGACCAGGACCTGAATGATTAAGAATAACAAGATAATGATTAAGAATAACAAGACAGTGTTTACTTATGGATTACATCAATTTCGGTCACACTTTGTTATAAATCGTAATGTGTCTTCATCTCATAGTAATATGTATCCCTATCCCTAAATCTCTTCGTGTCTCTTTCTTGCTCCATTCTCTGTGAATCTTGCCTCTTAACTCACTCAATTTCTACTCGTCTCTTCACCCATGCTTATATGAGTTATGAGAACTATTTTCAAGTTCTATTTAACTTAGAAAGAAATATGGTCAACTCCATAGTTCACTTATAAATTGATGACACTATACGATGTAAAGTGCTATTCTCCTACTTGGTTGGTACATTCCATGTTATTCCGCCTTTAGGCCCACAAGTGGATTTTGATAAATGTAATATCAACTTAGCTCACTTCAATTTAACTTTTCCTATACTACTCCACAACTCCTACTTCAGATCTTACCAGGTTCTCTATTAATGGTTGTTCCAATATCTCCACTCGGATTCAGACTATAAAGATAAATGTGACTGCACCTGCAATATCCCTCTGCCTATGTTAAGTTCGGGCATTTGCTACTCTATAGGCGGTGTCACACAGAGGCCAAAAATCCGGATTTTAGTTATCCTCTTAATTGCTGTCTGTCACCAATTATCCCATAAAAAATCGAAGCAAGAAAATTCTCCCTTGAAAGGATTTTTCAAGGGATTTTTCAAGGGATTTTTCTGTGTGAGACCGCCTATTATACATCAAATCAGGCGCGTACGCAGGGGGGGGGGGGTATGGGGGTCGAACCCCCCTCAATTTGTGTATATGTAAGTGTTTTGGAGGAAACCCCCCCCCCCCTCCCCTCAATTTAAAAAAAAAATTGTGCAAAAGGATGACCCAAAAAAGGTGACCTTATTATCCCATTAAAAATCCTCTAACGAAGCAAGAAAATTCTTCCTTGAAAGGATTTTTCAAGGGAATTTTCAAGTGATTTTTCTGTGTGACACCGCCTATTATATATCAAATCAGGCGCGTACGCAGGGGGGGGGGGGGTATGGGGGCCGAACCCTCCTCAATTTGTGTATATGTATACGTTTTGGAGGAAACCTCCCCCCCCCCCCCTCAATTAAAAACAAAAAATTGTGCCCAGTATCTCTAAAATCCGCTTAATTTAACTGCCCGTGCTTATCATATTCGTTGATTTGCAAAGTCACAACATTTCTGTGATTCTGTGATCTTCAGGTACACAACTGAATCTATCTATCTATCTAGTAAGGAAATCCATCTAAAGACTTTAATGCCACGTGTCATTCGTTATGACTGCAGATTGTTCTAACGGCTGGGATTGTTTGAAATCTCAAAATGAAATATAAAAACTCAAAATAGTTCATGAAAGAGGATATCGGTACTTGTGCTGTACATCGAATGTACACTCTTCAAATTTAAATTGGGGAATAACATTAGCGATACCTTCAGCATGTATAAAGGAATGGTTCCGCGGGGTGAAAATTTCTGTACTGGTCTATGGAATTTCGTCTCTGCAACTTTTCACGGATAACTGAAATATTAAGCGACACGTACCGTTGCGTTTGCTGGTGCCTCTATCTATCTATACAGCATGTAGTATGCACTACAAGCGATGTCACATAGATTTAGAACCAGATCTATATTAAAGCTCCGCTCATTTGGTAAGTAGATCTAAATCTACCTTATTCAAATATAATTGTTCAATTGTCAATATAATTATGACAGTGTCGTGGTAGCTCAGGAATCGGACCGAGAAGGAGCAAGGGCCTAGTCTACACATAGCTGCATTACTATCCTGGCTGTGTGTTAAATTTAAATGCAGTGTGCTATTTAATTCTTCTCCTTCTTCCATCGAGTACAGTCCTCTTTGTACTATAGTCGTACTTGATTGCTGGGGCCGCGATCACAAAAACACATGACATTGAGTGCAGTAACAAAGAACTAAGCTACAGTGCAAGTAAAAAGATACATCTCAACTGGAAAGCTGACGGAGGGTGAGTGGTGCAAGACGGCTCTGGAAAGACTCAGTAGACGTAGGGCCTACGGAGCCGAAACCACTGTTGCAGGCAGGACCAGGCGCGGATCCAGGATTTCTTAGGGGGGGGGGGCCCAAATTTGAAATCATGCGAGCCAAATGTTGGTACGTAATGGTGACCAGCGTTGGCGTAATGAGCAGAAAAGTGTTTTTTGGGGAGGTGGAGACCAAAAAAAATCCGCATCACCCCTCCCCCTTTTACTTCCAGACCCCGCTGAACGTTTTTCAAAGCGGGTGGGGTGAGGCTAAAGTATTTACGACCAGGTAGAGCGTAGCGTAAATCGGCGTGGGGTCAACCGGCGGGGGTCAAGGGGCGGAGCCACTGAAAGCTCAGGGGGTATGCCTATGGTCATCTTATGGTCAAATGAGCATATTTTGATATCTTGTTCATGACACTGGCAGGACATTAATTGGCGTGGGTTCTGGGGCGGAGCCCCCAGAAGCTCAGGGGTTTTAGGCATTAAATTACTGTCAGATGAGCGTCTAGGGGCCCGCCTTAGGGCCCTAGCTGGGATCCAGGGGGCAGAGCCCCCGGAAGCTCAGAGGTTTAAGGCATTTATTTACGGTCAGATGAGCATATTTTGATACCTTATTCATGACACTGGCAGGACATTAATTGGCGTGGGGTTCCAGGAGCGGAACCCCTATGAGCGCAGGGGAATTAGGCAATAAATAACGGTCAGGTGAGCATCCAGGGGCCCGTCTCAGTGCCATTAGTTGGGTTCAGGGGCAGTGCTCCCGAAGCACGGGGGTTTTACTTTTAGGCGGTTAATTACTGTCAGATGAGCATATTTTGATACCTTATTTATGACACTGGCGGGACACTAACTGGCGTGAGGTTCAGGGGGCGGAGCCCCTAGAAGCTCACGGGTTTTAGGCATTTTATAACGGTTGGATAAGCATTGAGGGGCCCGCATTAGGACCCCTGGTGGGGTCGAGGGGGCGGAGCCCCCGGAAGGTCAGGGGATTTAGGCATGATTTTAATTACGAAAGAATGCACATATCTTGATACCTTATTTGTGACACTGGCAGGAAACTAATTGGCGTAAGCTCATGAGTTTTAGGCATTTTATAATGATCGGATAAGCATTGAGGGGCCGCCTTAGGGCCCATGGTAGGGTCGAGAGGGCGGAGCCCCCGGAAGCTCAGGGGTTTTAGGCATTTAATTATGGTCAGATGAACATATTTTGATACCTTATTTGTGACACTGACAGGACACTAATTGGCGTGAGGTCCAGGGGGCGGAGCCCCCAAGAGCTTAGGGGTTTTAGGCATATTATAACGGTCGGATAAGCATATTTTGATGCTCGAGGCCCCCGAGCCCCAACGTTCCGCGGGCCCTGACATGTAGGCCTCTAAATAAGCATATTTCTTGCTTGACTTTGTCATATTTGAACAAACGCATTAAAAAAGTATTATTAACTAAAAAGTGAAGAAAAAGTCGGTATTTAGCGGTATTTGGGGGTAGGGCAACTGCCCCCCCCCCCCATCCCGATTTACACCTTGTTTTCGGGAAAATCGCAACTGATCTCCCCTACCTTTCTACTTTCTCTCTTTTTTCCTTTCCCTTTCTCTCTTCTTTCCCTTTCCCTTCACTTCCTTCTCTCTCTTTAAGGTTTGCTTGGGGGAGGAAGAAGGCAAGGACCTCCCCCCCCCCCCGATCTACACGTTGTTGACGAGATTAGTCGCAACCGATCTCCGCTTCTTTTCACCCTTATCTTTTCTTCTTCCTTTCTTTTTGGTTCTCTTTTTAGCTCTAGCTCCTCTTTCCCTTCCCTTCCTTCTCTCTTTTTGGGGATGGGGTGGGGGGGGGGGGGGGGTTGGCAAGGGCCTTTTGCGGGAAAATTGCAACTGATATCCCTTCTTTTCTTTTCTTTTTCCTCTTATTTTCCTTTCCTTTATCTCTTCGTTTCCTGTTTTCTTTCCCTTTACTTCCTTCTCTCTTATTTTATTTAATGGGGGTGGCAAGGCCCTTTTGGCCCCCCGATCTCCTTTTCCCCCTTTTCTTTTCTTCTTCCTCTTCTTTCTTTTCCTTTCTCTCCTTTTTCCCTTCTTTCTTTTTTTCTTCTCTCTCTCCTTTTTTTTTGCGGGGGGGGGGGGGGCAAGGCCCGCTCGCCCCCCCCCCCTGGATCCACGCCTGGGCAGGACATTCCACAAGCAGATAGTGCCGGGGAAGAAGCTGTACTGTTAGGATTCTACAGTGCTGTTTGAATTGTAGGTGATGTCCTCTAGCTGGTTCGGTCGGAACAGGAACAGGAAAGGCGGCGCAGCTGGAATGGTGATTACTCCATTGACGATTTTGTACACCTCACTAAAAAATGAAAATTGTAAGCCTACTGCACCATCAAACTTGCCGATCAGCCACATCGTATTTATTGCGTGCATTTGTGTGTGTATCACACGGAGCGAAATGCCGCCGAAAGCGGTCATTTTAGCGAGTACTAGCAATTATAATCAACATTTGATCAACATTACCTAATATCTGTGCATTATCAAGACATTCTCTATTTAAACTTGCGGAAATAAACATTTGCACTCATATTTTAAAAAGCAGTAACAATTCAAATCATTCAGTATAAAACTCTTTCTGGAAAAATTGGTCAAGTAGTTTCAAAATTACGGACCACCATTAAGCACAGCAATTGGTTCTGGGGAATGTTCGAACTGCTCTGGGACGGTGAGATTGACACCGTAGAACTCGATTTGTACAAGGCGTCTGTTCCTAACACGTAAACCACCTGCAAACAAAAACAGATACAGTTTTCGCACTCAGGGACACATAAAAAATGTACATGTCACTGATATAGTTTAGAAATAGATATCAACTTTCTTTTGTTATACTATCCATTGTGATGGCATGAGTTCGAATCCCACCGCTGCCACCATATTGAATGATCGGATAAACTAATAAATAAGTCATTGATAAACAGTATTTAAACAGAAGCAAACATCATGCAAGTTCTTCATTCAGGTAATCCTGTGCTAAACACTGTCTCATTAAATATCTCAAGACAATATTGAAAATTAACACAACAAAAAATACTTGACGCAATATTGAAACGAGGTAGTGATAATAAGCCTCGTTAATTACATGTTTTGCCATTTATTAAGTGGAGGAAAACAAATCATATAGACCAATCCATATTTGATCACTTTATTTGCTATATTCCTTTAAATATATATATATATATATACACATTAATTAATTACTTAATCTTTATTCATAAGAGAGCCTAGAATTACAAAAAAATCTTTAAACGGCATTCATATCAAAAGGAAGTCATGATATGCCAAATCTATTTACCAGCAGGAATGAATACTTTGTAGTGAGCTGTGCCCTCCTGTATCGTTCCAAATGCAAATGAATTAGAACTGGCCGTCAACCAACGGAATAAATTCAGTTCCTCATAGACGGCTATCGGTATAGTCACAATATTTTCTGTAGAAACAATGATTGATAAAGGGAAAGAAGGGAATATGAAAGTGTTCTTTTTTAGCGTGATATATATTGAAAGAAATTGAAATATTTACAAATTATCAATTGTTGCGGAAAGTTTTTTATTCTTTCTAACTACGTAAACTGCTTAAATTACTAGACGACTGTATATGAAATAAAAGATCGCACGTAGACGAGTGTCTATGAAATAAAATAAGGGAAAATATCCAATGGTTTGGATGTACCTGTAGTGCCTTTCTGGGCCCCGTTGCAAACATTTAGCATTGATGGTAACTCTACCATTAATAGTTACTTCTATGGAAACCTCGATTTGATTGGCTGTTGAGTAATGCTGCTATGGTAGTTAATATTGGTGGCACACAGTTACCATCAGTGGTAAGTTGTATTCAACATGACGCACGTAATACATGTATATCGATCAGTACAATAGACTACATGGTTTATTAGGTATAGTTCAATAGTACATTAAAATCACTGTCATGGTACATTTGCAATAATATCCCTTGAAATATAATACTTGATAGGAAAATGTCAATAACATTCAGTTTTTCTGATATTCGGTACAATAAGTAGAAATGTATATGTTGACGACCTCGCTTTGTATAATTAAAAAAAATAACAGATTGAAAGCTAAAAATCAATTTGTAAAATTGAGCTATTTTTCATTCAGTTTTTCTGTATTTGTTTTTCTTCATTTCTTGGCAGATCCTGCTTCTGAGCTAAATACCAGAAGTTACATCGAAAATGTTCAAGAAATTTGTCAAATGAAGCTTCCTAACATTTGTAAATATGTAAGGCTTATATCTAGAAGTGCCACGGAATCTGAACTTGAAATTCACTTTCAATATGAAAGCATTACCGATTTCCACGTACTTTGCTTCAGGTTAGCCTTAGCAGTGATCGAGTTGACAAGGTAACCATCACAATTTGCTGTGATGATCAAGGACTGGTTGTGAGGAACCGACAAAACAGCGATTCCATTGGGTCCAGTGAGGGCCGAAGCTACCATCCTGGTACCAAATCGTGCCAAAGGATCGGCGACGAATACAGAGATGTCTGTATCTGGTGCTACGGCATCTTCAGTAGGAACATAATGGTCGAGGGCAATGACTGTCAGATTGATCAACGGTGGGACGTAGTCTTCTGCATTATCAAGGAAATAATAATTTGGCTGCAGTTTACTATATATTTTTCTAAACATCTAGGTCAAAACAAAACAAAACATCTAAACAAAACAAAAAGCGCTGCAAGACTATAGAGATTAGCATTCATACAACTAAGGGGAGGGCCAAAGTCAAATATCATGCATAGTTCTTGAGTTGGTTGCCACTACCACACAAAGTTAGTTAGTCCGCCTTGTTTATTAAAAATATTTTATCAAAATACACAATATTTTAGAGGGATTTTTTTTTAAATTGGTAGCGAACACCCCTGAATCGGATTGGGCGTCATAAAAAGTGGCCCTTTTAACGAAAAGCGATATTTTGTTAATAGTATTATAAGGAGCATAACAAATGAAAGAGAACTAAATTATCGACATTTTGATACTAATTTCAACTGAATTTGGAATAAAGATAAAATTGAGTTCTGGTAATGCGATTGCATTGTGAAAGAAAAGGTTGATCATGTAGCATGTACGTATTGGCATGATTGGTGTGTACTGCAAGGTTGTGGAGTCATCAAAATCATAATAAATTTGGCCCAGTCTTGGTAGAGTAACAAGCACTGTACACAGAAAGATGTATATGGGACTACACAAATGGTGTCGGGCCTACTTACTTTTATTTCCTTATCTTCCTATGCTCATTACTCAGCCAATATACATTTTCTACCAAAATTGTTTGGCAAATGACATTTATTTGTAATCTTGAACATTCTGTGAGAATTCATTTACTTTTTTTTTTTTTACCAGAACTCAAGTTTATCTGTAACAACGGAAGTTTAAATAAAAAACATGATTTTTGCCCACATGTATGTTAACTGTAAGCTTAAACGTGTATTAGGGTATTGGAGACATGTTTTGCGTGTTTAAATCGAGTTTCAAAGATAACTTTTAAGTAGACCCATGGAGTTACTAGCCTAGTAACTCCATGGTAGACCTCTAATCACCATGAGTTTAGTGCCACATGATGGATAATTAAAAGGCTTTGGGTTGATATTAATTTCATTGAGTTATGCAGTACAGGCCTGTCCTCATCAGCTCGAGTTTGCACCTTTTCAGCAATTAAAAAACAATAGTTTACATACTGCATAACTCAATGAAATTGATATCAACCCGGAAGCATTTCAATTATCCATCATGTGACACCAAACCCATGGTGATTAGAGTTTTTCACCAATAATCAACGGAACTATGTAAAAAAAAAAAAAGTTCTATACTAGCAAGTTCGTAATAATGACACTAATTCCGAACACACGACTCCCCAGTCATTACACCGTGATCTCTCGGCCTCGTGCAGTATAAAGAGAAAAATATTCGATAATAAAATGAAATCAGTAGTGGCAGGAGTGGGATGTAAGATGGAGGAAATAGCCAGGGTGTAATCTTATCTTACCATTACATTCGACACCATCACCGCGGTAGCCTGGTGGACAATTTCCGCAGGTATACTGCAGAATGGTTTCAGGTGGATTGTCCAGATCTGTGTTTGACACGACTTCTCCACGGCTTAGATCAGAACACGGAACACCGGGGAAGCAAGGGGTATCACTGCACCTTGCTGGGTCTAAAAATTAATCAGAAATAAGAGAAATTTTCGGATGTTGTGAATGACATCATTGACAAGTCTTAACATTGGGTTTCTGTCTTATATACAGTGCGTCCCTTTAAAATGAAACCCCAAATCAAACGCTTATTGTTAACAAAGTATGAGCTGATTGAAAATAAGTAGAAGTATTATGCTTTTAAGCCATATATTGATTACATTAATCGATAAACGCCATACCAAACAACATTATTTTCAGAATTCTTTGTGCCAGATCTTGGTAATGGGGATCAAAACATAGCTTTATCCTTTTCTGTTCAAACTTACCAATAGGAATACAGACTCGCCCGTTTCCATAGAAACCTCGGTTACAGACGCAGTCGTAAGTACCGGGTAAGTTGTTGCAAGTAGCATTATCATGACATTCGTCGATTTCCAGTAAACATTCATCAACATCTGAAAACAGAAAAGAGAGAACAAAATTAATTTATGTAACTATATTCCTTGTAACAACGCATGAAAATCAATAGCAGATTTTAAATGTAAGATTTGTTGTTTCTAATGGTGAAGCAGTAAGATTTAATTGAGATATTAATATATCAAACGTTCATACCTTCGCAAAACGTTCCATTTCCAGCATATCCTTGGGGACACTCGTCACATTCGTAGAGTCTGATGACAGAGGGAGGGGATGTAATGTCGACGGCATCTAAGACGAGGCCACGATCTAAGTCATTACACTGTGTACCGGGAAAGCATGGCAGATCATAACATCTTGTTGGATCTTCAAGAAGGAAAATATGGAATCATTAATAATAGAAATCACTCTGAGTGAACTGCGAATATGAATCGTTAATTGGGGTTGATAAAATGAAGAATACTGCTACAAATAATGTGAGAAATTATTTTTTATAAATTACACCTCTGCCTGTCTGTTTCTCTCTTCCTCCACTCCTCACTCACTCTCTCTCTCACACACTCTCTCCCTCTCCCTCTCCCTCTCTCCCTCTCTCGCTCTCTCTCTCTCTCTCTCTCTCACTCTTTCCTGCAAACTTGGAGAGCACACATGCACTTACACACACGCACCCAACGCGCACACTCAAGTTATCTCTTAATTTCCTATTTTTTAAATGTACTCAGAATTTCAATTTTCATCAATAACGGAAACAAAATATCCAATTTCGAAATTTACTGACAGAAGTTCAAAAATTTCCAACAGACTACAAAGAAAAACATCAAAGGTGAAGATTCACTAAAACGTCTTTCAAAAATATATTTTGAAAATATCTATTTCTAGGGGTGTCAAGAATTCCTATCCAGAGGATCATAACTAGTTTGGTCTTAAAATGGTTCACAAGATCAATATCAAAATCACCTTCATTGAGATCGATTGATTTGTTGTTGTTGATGTCACTGTCATTGTTGTTGTCTTTAACTTACCAATGCGTATACAGACTTTGCCATCCCCATAGTATCCCTCGTTACAGGTGCACATGTATGTTCCGGGTAGATTTATGCACTGAGCGTTGGTGGCACATTCAAACGTATTCTCGGTACATTCATCAATATCTGAAGAAAAAGTAAAACAATTACAGAGACGACAATTTCAATATCATTCTATAAAAGAAAGATATTTACTAAAGCTTTTATGATGTCGTCAGTTTTATAGTCAAATAAAAAAAACTGAACTTTAATAAGGGGGGGTAATGTACTTATAGAGAAGCGTTTCGATAGAAACATACATGTCTCTTGTAATCAATTTTGTGAGTTCTATATAAATGAAATTGAATAAATGGGAATGGAATTCTGTATTTGTTGAAAAAATAGTATGTTGATTGATTCCTAAAATAATTCGAATATTTTATGTCATTACATACAAGGCAACAGCTGGATTGGAAAATGATGTCTGTACCTCATTTCGGTTTTTGAAAGCGTAGTATCATTACTCTTTTCAACAAACAAAAAATGATTAATCGATTGTTTTAACAAGCATTCAACCATTGACTAACATATCAATATTTAAATTAAAACTTTCCAACATACGATGAATATGTGGTTGACATAATTTCAACCTACCAACGCAATTATCTCCATCACCAAGGTTACCACAGCTGGTTTGGACCTGCGGCTTTCCTGCTGCCCACCAAGTAAAATGTGTTGCTTCGTACTGCCATACCAACATATCAGTATCCTGATCTTGCTCAATAATACCAGTGCCGTCTTTAACCCACACACCTACATGAGTAAAATCAAACGAAAGTAATGAGAAGAAAGTTGATGATAGGTTATTTATAATTAAGCCCTTCGTGACCAAACTTATCTAAATACCAATTAAAATTTTTAACTATCACTGCTATTAATTATACGAATAATAGTGATGCATCTGCTTACATTTCCTTAAATTGAAGTTAATCAAAAGTAGCACAAAATATCTAAAAGAAGGATTTAGACGACAAAAGTTCTGAAAGACTAATCACTAGAAGTAGCAGAAGAGCAGGTTCTGTTCGTTACAGTCGCATTTATATAATAAAATACATAGACTGTGAACTAAATACAAACTAGAAATGACATGTAAGCAACATCATCCAAAGATAAACAAAACAAAGTACACACCGTGTCCATAAAAAAGCACAACTACATTTTTTGAAGTATGAAAATAAAGAGATATTTACCATGATCTTCATCGAAGTACCAGGCATCCATAGAATCACCAGCACTAAACTCATCGGAAAGACTTGTGATAGGGATGGTGATGGTAACTGGTTGTGTTATCTTCACATGTCTAGAATGATTAGTAGTCCTAAATACATGAAGCTTCATCATGCCAACTATGTCAAGGGCCACCAATTCTGCTCTTGCTGAATTGATCAAAGACAACAAGTTTTAGAAAGGAATATCCGAAGTCTCCTTTGACTAAATTAAAATAGTTTGTACATTGCAATCAATATGACTCACGATTTGATATGCTTTTACGTTAGTGTTTACTTATAAATTACATATTTTTGTTCTCACTTTGTTATAAATCGTCATGTCTGTCTTCATCTTATAATAATATGTATCCCTATCCCTAAATCTCTTCGTGTCTCTTTCTTGCTCCATTCTCTTTGAATCTTCCGTCTTAGCTCACTCAATTCCTACCGTTCTCTTCACCCACTCTTATGAAAACAATTTTCAAGTACTGTATAGTTCATTGATGGCATTATATACGATCATAAATGCTATTCTCCCATTTAGTTGGTACATTTCATGTTATTCAACCCTCAGGCTACCAAGTGGATTTTATAATAGATATGATATCAACTTAGTTCACTTCAATTTAACTTTTCTTTTTCTACACCGCAATTTCTACTTCAGAACTTACCAGGTTCTCCATTAATGGTTGTTCCAAAATCTTCACGTGGACCAGGACCTGAATGATTATTAATAACAAGATAAATGCGACTACATCTCTAATATCCTTCTGCCTATATTTAGTTCGCGCATTCGCTGCTGCATGTTATGCAATTAACTGTTCATTTGAACTCTCATAAATTCCGCTTAATTTACCTCCTTGTGCTAATCATACTAGTTTCTTTGCACACGTCAGAAAGTTTTTGTGATTCTGCTGTGATCTGCAGGTACACAACTGAATAACCATAATAATCCTTAATTGACCTCTGCGACCGTTAAGCAACATTAGCTAATATCTGCGCCGCATCAAGGCATTCTCTATTTCAAAGTTCGGAAATAAACGTTTGCACTTATATTCTAAAAAAGTAGTAACAATTTCAAATCAACATAAAAACTCTCTCCGACAAAATGGTCGTTTAATTTGAAAGATTACTGACCGCCATTGAGCACAGCAATTGGTTCCGGTGCATGTTCAAACTGCTCTGGGATGGTGAGATTGACACCGTAGAACTCGATTAGTACAAGGCGTCTGTTCCTTATACGTAGACAACCTGAAAATAATAACCGATACATTTTTTACATTCAGAGACATATTTAGGTGACCTTCCAAAAAACAGGACCTTCCTATGGGTTCAAAATTCACATTTCATTGATATAGGCCTGACCAGAAACCTATAAATAGATATCAACTTTCTTTTGACTACTAGACATTTTGGTGGCATGGGTTGAAATCCCACCGCTGCCACACTATTTAATGATCGGATAGACTGATAAATAAGAAGTTATTGATAAACAACATTTATACAGAAGCAACCATCATGCAAGTTCTTCATTCAGGTACCCCTGTGCCAATCACTGCTTCATTTCATATATCGAGGCAATATTGAGGATGCTGATATAGTAGGCCCTACCATAACTTAAAAAGGCATGATGCAATATGTTAATTGAAACGAGGTAGTAATATATACCGAATGGAATACTTTTGTCCCCGAAGGACCAATTTCTACCGTGACAGGTTTTGAACCCCATCAATTACATGTTTTTGTCACATATTAAGTGGAGAAACAAAAATGATATAGACCAATCAATATTTCATCACTATATTTGCTATATTCCTTTAATTATCTATTAATACAAAAAAGTTCATTACTTAATCTTTCTTTACAAGAATTATAAAAAGCTTTAAAAGGATTCATATCGAAATGAAGTCATGATATGCCAAGTTTATTTACCAGGAGGAATGTATACTTTGTACTGAGCTGTGCCCTCTTCTCTACTTCCAAATGCAAAGGAATTAGAACTGGCCGTCAACCAACGGAATAAATTCAGTTCCTCATAGACGGCTATCGGTATAGTCACAATATTTTCTGTAGAAACAAATGATAAAGTTGAAGAAGGGATTATAAAAATGTTCGTTTTTAGCACGATAGTCTTCTGACATATATTGAAATATTGACAAAGTATCAATTATTGCTGAAAGTCTTTTATTCTTTCTTGCTTAAATCACTATACGACTGTATATAAAATAAAAGAAGGAATATAGAGGAGTGTCTAAGAAGTTAAAGAAAGGACAGATATCCAATAGCGTGTATATGCCTTTCTGATAGGCCTATATATCGATTAGTGTACAACAGACTACATCATTTTATAAGGTATAGTTCAATAGTACATTAAATTCACTGTCATGCTGCATTTGCAATAATACCCCTCAAACAGTATGATACATAACTGCACGTTGTCTTTGTGGTAAAATAAATCACAGATTTTCGATATAAATTTGCAAAATTCTGCTATTTTTCATTCATAACTATGCACATGTGTAAATTAGTTTGCTGTAAGTTTTTTATTTGTTTGTTTGTTTTTTCATTTCTTTGCAAATCCTGCATCTAATCTAAAAACAGGAAGTTACAGTGAAAATGTTTAAGAAATCTGTCCAATGAAGCTTCCTAACATTTATATCTAGAAGTGCCTCGGTGACCTCTTCCCTTCTTTAAAAGAAAAGAAAGCACCATTTCCACGTACTTTGCTTCAGGTTAGCCTTAGTAGTGAACGAGTTGACAAGGGCACCATCAAGATTTGCTGTGATTATCAAGGACTGGTTGTGAGGAACCGACAAAACGGCGATGCCATCAGGTCCAGTGAAGGCCGAAGCTATTTTCGTTGTACCAAATTGTGACAAAGGATCGGCGACGAATGCCGAGATTTCTGTATCTGGTGCTACGGCATCTACAGAAGGATCCTCATGGCTGATGGCAACGACTGTCAGATTGATCAACGGTGGTACGTAGTCTTCAGCTTTTATCAAGGAAATAAGAATTGGGGTAGGGTATTGATGAAAACATGGATAATGAAGAAAGAAAATAATCATCGCTTAATAGGATGAAATTTATTATATTTTGTCTAAAATCTAGGTATTGTCAACAACAAAATAAAACTGGCTACGACACTATACAGATCACCACTTATATAATTCTGATCACTGTTACTCTTAAAATCGTTAAAGACCACATCCGAACTGAAAAATGAATTGGATGAATTATATATCAACGGAAAGCTTATAAGCCATAAATTACAATTATATCAATTATATGTAATTTTAGTGTCTATCAGAGGAGTATCAGCTGCTCTCTGAAAACTCAAAATCTAAAGCTTTGAAAATCGGAAGTTGTCGATCTAAAGACTTGCTATCGACTTGATGACATCATCCCATGTGGAGTACGCATATTCCCAATTACTTTGCATTAATTAAGCACGGCTCATCGCCGGGTAATAGATGAACCGATCGAGTCCACATGTTATGTCGTCACTGTAACTTCGGCAAATTTGACCCTGCCCTGTTGACCCGTATACTTTGGAGGGGTGCGCAAAATGAGGTATTAACTTGCTTTTGTGCAAGAATGAAAGGTTAAATACCTTTTATTCTTTTATATTTGTATTCTCCATTCATTCAGTTTTCCATTTATATAAAAACGTATTTTTATCGGATAGGGTCTTTTAGTACATAAAATGTAGATTCAACCTTACCTTAGATTTATCTATTTATCCATATTGTAAAAATCTCTTACTATCGTTTTGATAGTGAAGTATATACTATAATGATACCTGTATGTTAATCATAATTGTATAGATAAACATGTATAACGAAAAACAATTGGATTTATTTATTTTTAAACCGAATCGAGCGTAAATGTGCTAGATAAATTAAACGCATGACTACAAAGGACGAAAGACTAGAAGGGGTAGGAAGGGATGAGAGAGAGAGAGAGAGAGAGAGAGAGGGGGGGGGTGAGAGAGAAAGAAGAGGCGTTCAATCAAAAGTAAACTATTTTTTAAATCACTGTATAATATTTTATATTGACCGGGTCTGAGGGGTACATCGGAAATATTGACCAAGCTAAGGTCATATTGCCCTGAGTCGAAGACGAGGGCAATATGATCAAGTATTGTATAATATAGATTGTATTACGGTCAACACCATAATTCACTTATTCATTATTACATACGATGTAAAATGCTCTTCTCCTATTTAGTCGGCACATTCCTGCAGGCTGCAAATTGGAATGTAATAGATATAACATAAATTTAGTTCACTTCAATTTGACTTACAGTTTTCTACTCAACAATTCCTACTTCAAATCTTAAGAGGTTCTCCATTAATGTTTGTTCCAATATCTCCACGTGGACCAGGACCTGAATGATTATGAATAACAAGATAAATGCGACTACATCTCTAATATCCTTCTGCCTACATTTAGTTCGTGCATTCGCTGCTGCATATTTATCTAATTAACTGTTCATGTTAACTCTCATCTTATGCCCTGTCTCTCAATTCCGCTTAATTTACCTCCCTGTGTTCATCTTATTCGTTGATATTCACACGACATAGTTTCTTTTATTCTATCATCTGCAGGTACACATCTGAATACTAGAAATCATAATAATTCCTAATTGACCCATATCTGTGCCTCACGAAGACATTCTCTATTTAAATCTCTATTCAAATTCCCGAAATAAACGTTTGCGATCATATTCTTTTGTTTAAGTATAATCAAATTAAATCAATATAAAAACTCTCTCCGGCGAAAAAAGTCGTGTATTTTTAAATTACTGACCTGCATTGAGCACATAAGAAGTTAATGGAAATTTCAAAGAAGAGAATAGATTGGGAAAGAGAGAGAGAGAGAGAGAGAGAGAGAGGATGTGAAAAGAAAGGGTGGGGTTGAATCAACGAGTACAATTCCTAATGTCTTCACTGAAGATCATAAAGAAAATACTGTACCGCAAATACATCGCAATTCTTAATAACACTGATTAGAGGGAATACATTTAATTGTCACACAACTTCCAAAATAGACTGAACCACAAAATTTCAAACAATATATTTTGGTATTTATAATTTATTAATGCAATCACAATGATGGTAATTTACAAATTAAAAATAGACTTATATATCTCTTCCACGATTTCTATCCTTTTACTATAAAGATATGTTAGATATCAAGGAAGTACAGATTGACGCCCATGGTTATATTTAATTAGGAAGTTTATAGAGAGCATTCATTTATTATATTGCATAATATTAATTTTTTTAGTTAATCCTTTATTTTTCTTATTCATCATTCTGTTTTCTCTTCATATACATCAATCTATTTTCCAATCGATCCATTGATCTATCAATCCATACGTGACCGTGTGTACTTACATATAACTGTGACACCATCACCCGAGTAACCTTCAGGGCATTCTGCGCCTTCAAATGGCCTTACACACGGCTGTGTGATCTTTTTTTTAAAGAAAAAATATCATACCATATGTAAACGTTTAATAGAGGATAATCCAGCAATGTACGTAATGCTGATTGTGACATGCCCTTTTGAGAGGAACAGATTTTGTGTGAATGTTTCATATCCTTGAAACGAAACAACCATTCTTCCTATAGAACCACAAGAAGCGTATATTATACAATCACTAAAAATCAACATTTACAGGAGATAAAATGCTATAATATCACGTTCAATAGAAATAATATTAAAAAATAATAGCATTTATGATAAGGAGAAGTATGGATAAGGCGATGGGTATTAATGTCATGAAATTACTGTATTAAAACACTTTGATGTAAGGTTAAAAGATAGTTACATGATGAGAAATAAAATATTTCCAAGCAAAATATTTAAAATATGATAATAACATCTCAATGCATAGATTAGTGTAAACAACTCATTACCATTAGCACGCATTAGATTGCAAGAAATTCATTATGATAGACACAAAAATAGTTACATACATCCCTTTGTAGAAATACAGCACGTGTACGAAAACAATATTTATAACTTATTATATACATTGCAATAATGCTGATTCAACCAATAAACTTCACACGAGGAATGAGGGGAGGGATCTAATTCCTGGATTTTTGTTTGCAGACGATATTAATGGGTTTGTTTGTGGATGGGAAGGGGTACAGAAAGTAACTCCTAGCATTTTGGAGTACCATAGTACCATAGGATTAGGAGGATTCACTTTAGATGACGAAGTAGAGAAAGAATGAAGGGAAGGGTGTATTCCTCATTGTGTTTCATGATGTTGATGACCTCAGATTTCTTAACTTAGACAGTTGAAAGATCAACTAGGGTTCAAGTCAAAAGTGAGACGGGCCCGAAAAGGACCTCCCAAAAAATGAAAGTCAATTACAAAACAATTTGCTTTCAAACCATTGGTTACTGAATTTAAAGCTTACTATTTATATCAATTCAATTTTTGTCTCTCCCTGCGACTTTTTTCTCTAAGTTGTCGGAAAAACTTGTGAATTTATGATTAGGCACTAAAACTTAATACATTATTACGCAAAATTATACCAAGACATTTTTAAGAGCCTTTCTTTCTTTTCAACCGAAACAGCAGTTTGAATCATTGCAGCATGATAAATAGTATTGATAATGTTTTGTTTCGTTCCATAAACATAGGTTAATCAATATAAGAGCCATACAATATAAAGTTAAACGAAGAAAGAACATTAACAAGCACCAATATTTTACATTGTATTTGATAAATCATTATCATATAACATATCTATACATATATGCTTCACTTTAGTAGAACGGCCTACAAATAGTGCGATATTTACCATGTAGTACAGAAATATCTACACTAATAATATAATATTAAGGCCACTATAACCGAAATGAACGACCGTTCCCGGGCCTTTCCTCAGTGATGCAATGCTCATGATTTCTATCACGTATGATCCGTGACAGTATCGTCTGTATAATTCCAGATTGTGGGGCTTGAATTCCGAAATTTTGCCTAAATGGCAATTACATCACTTGTGACTAAATCCTTAAATACCTTGAGCCAACGTAAGATTTAAATTAAGATACAAAAGATAAAGATAAAAATGTTTTATTCAACCCGCATTCAAACTGAATCTGACATTAGTTATATATATTATATCTTGATGAGGGAAATTGTTTAGGTTTACAGAAGAGCCAGTGCAAGGAAAAGGTTTTAAAAATCCATACCAATTAATCATTTATCACATTTTTTTTCAAGTGTACAATTTTACACCATATTTACCATCATATGTATTATAAATGTAAAGAAGGAATAATATTCGACTATGCCCATAGATACACATAACCACAACCTATATCGTTTATTTTTACTTGAAAAAAAGTTTTGAGCAATACTTGGGTCAGCAAAGAAGCAATTTAGCACCAAAATGTACTTTACATCAATGGTTTTTCAAATATGTTGATCTCATTATAACTTCTGATTCCATAATTCTTTTATCTCCAAGTTTTAAACATCAGCAACCTGTTGTTTCTTTTGTCTTGATGAACGACGTCGCCGCCTCTTCTTGGCAGAGCCAGCTGAATTTGTGCATGTGGCAGGTTTATTGGACCATAAGCCGCACTCAAGGCATGTTCTGTATCCTTCTCCGTCCTGTGATCGACCCATATCACAGGTGTATTGCACGACGTCAGAGTACTTGTTACCGTTGATAGAATGAGTAGAGAATTCAACCTCACCGGGATCTGGACATGTTATGTTACCTACAGGAAAAACAAAAACAAATACCGGTAAGACACAACATAAATGAGAAGTACAGACATTATTGGTTCATTTTTCAGATATAATGATACTTATAATTATGTAGTATACGATTTACCATGTAATCATAAAAAAACTAGTTGAATATTACCAGTCAAAGTCATGTATTCCTATGAAAGTTAAAAGAACTCTTAGTTTTAAAAAAAATACCTTCATGATTTCAGCTAAATAATCATTTATTCACATCACTGGCCATTTTAAATTTAAATTGAAGTATTTCTAAGACCTACAAAATATCTTGGTTGTAATGTTTTTTTTCTTCAATAAAAAGCAAAAATATATAAAAACAGTGAGTTTGAATTCATGCTACCTGTTGCCCTCTATTTTCAGTCGGGGATTTGGTTTACGTACATCTAAACATTTACCATCAAGTATTGCATTTCCACAGGATTGTCATTTGTGTGTGTACAAACATATAAGCGTATAATATGTTAAAGATTAGGAATTGACCACCTACTTGCTAGGGGTGGAAGCATGAGGGTGACTTCCCTACAAACGTCCAGTGGGAGGAGGGGATCAGGGATGACCGAAGGTATGTCAGCATCGGCATTGTCAAATGCAGCCGTAAGTAGGGTACTGGACACCGTAACTCTCTCCATGGCGCACACTGCTTCCAGGGTAACAGTTCTTCCATGTTTGAAGTTAAAGACGGCCTCTGCATATCGGTCGGTTGTTCTTGCACTCGAGAAACCATAATCTTGACCAGTAAGTCTGAAAGCAAATGGGAATAAGTAATAAGTAAAGCAAGAAAACATGAGTTTGTTTCTTGAAGTGTTAACCTAAACGACACGAATTCAATATTACTTTGCCTAATTTTGATTATTAAAGAACCGGCCAATCTTAAATTTTGATTTCAAATAGTAACAATAACAGTTTATAACTCTTCTTAGGGGATGTGGCGCAACTAATGCCAACTTTACAGAGGTAAATACCTTATGTGCTCGTAAAAGGAGAAATGATTTATAAATTACAAACCTACAAAAGGGCTCGTCGTAAGAAAAGAAAAATTAAACAGATTTTGTGGGAATTAAGATTAAAGACTCACTGTACTCTGATGCCAGGTACTGGGAGGTTACAGGCTCCGTCCAGACAAGTCTTGACCTTAACACAGCTGGTTTGTTCCTGCGGTTTGGCTGCTGCCCACCAAGTAAAATGCGTTGCTTCGTAATTCCACACCAACATATCAGTATCACGATCTTGCTCAATAATTCCAGTGCCGTCTTTAACCCATACACCTGCAGACATAGACAAATGAAGAAGAAAGTTGATGAAAGGCTATTAATATCGTGACCAAACTTGACTCTATACCAATTTTAATATTTCATCTATCCCTGCTTTGTATCATACGAATAATTGTGATGAGTCTTCTCATTATTCCTTGAATTGAATGGAGCTAATTAACCAAGTGAAGTTAATCAAAAGTAGCACAGAATATGTAGAGAAAGATTTAGAAGACAAAGGTTCTGAAAGACAATTCATTAGCAATTACAGAAGAGCAGGTCCAATATATTATAATCGCATTCAAGTAATAATAATACATAGACTGTGAACTGAATACAACCTAGAAATTATATAAAACCAACATCATCCAAAGAAAACAAAGAAAACAGATGTAAACACTTTTTCCTCGCAAAAGAAGAACAATTACAACATTTTTGGGAAGTATGAATATAAAGAGATATTTACCATGCTCTTCATTGAAGTACCAGGCATCCATAAAATCACCGGCACTAAACTCATCAGAAAGACTGGTGATAGGGATGGTGATAGTAACTGGTTGTGTTAACGTCGCAGATCTAAAAGATGTTGAAGTCTCAAATACATTAAGCTCCATCATGCCAACTATGTCAAGGGCCACCAATTCTGCTCTTGCTGAAATGATCAAAGACAAAAAGTTACAGTTAAGGATATCCAAAGTCCACCTTGAATAGATTAAAATAATGTGTACATTACAAGCGATATGACTCCCGATTTAGTACACATTTACAACAGTGTTAAATTATGGATTACATGAATTTTGTTTTCACTTTGTTATAAATCGTCATGTGTCTTTATCTCATAGTAATATGTATCCCTACCCATAAATCTTGTCGTGTCTCTTTCTTGCTCCATCACTCTGAATCTTGCCTCTTAACTCACCCATTTTTCGCCCTCCCTTCACCCATGCTTATGAAAACTATTGCTCAATTACTGTATAATTTAAATTGCATTACGATCAACTCCATAATTCACTTATTCATTATGGTAATATATTAAAACAATGTAAAATGCTATTATACCAATTAGATTTTACATTTCATGTTAATCAGCCCTCACGCTGCAAAGTGGATTGTAATTGTTATATCAACACTTCAGTTCAGTTCAATTTAACTTTTCATTTTCTTCTCCACACTTTCTACTTCAGATCTTACCTGGTTCTCCATTAAGGGTTGTTCCAATATCTCCACGTGGACCAGGACCTGAATGATTAAGAATAACAAGATAAATGTAACTACATCTCCAATATCCCTCTGCCTATATATTTAGTTCGCTCATTCGCTACTCTATAATGTATCAACTTAGCTGGTCATTTTAACTCTCATCTAATGACCTGTCTCTCAATTCCGCTTAATTTACCTCCCTTCGCTAATTTGTACTCTTTGATTTGCACACGTCAGAATTTTTCTGTGAAATTGTAAATCGGAAGGTACATAACTTAATATTCATAATAATCCCTAATTGACCTCTGATCAACATTACCTAATATATGTGCCTCATCAGGTCACTCTCTATTTAAAATTCGGAAAAAGATGTTTGCACTCATATTGTAAAAAGTAGTAACAATTCAAATCATATAAAAACTCTCTCTGGCGAGAAAAAATGGCGTGTAGTTTAAACATTACTGACCTGCATTGAGCACAGCAATTGGTTCTGGGGAATGTTCGAACTGCTCTGGGACGGTGAGATTGACACCGTAGAACTCGATTTGTACAAGACGTCTGTTCCTAACACGTAGACCACCTGAAAACAATAACAGATACAATTTCCACATTCAGTTACACATTTAGGAGACCTTCTAATAAAGGGGACCTTCCTATGAGTTCAACAAGTTACATGATAATTATAGGCCTGACTAGAAACCTAGAAAAAGATGTCAACTTTCTTATGTGTACTATCTATTTTGATGGCATGGGGTTCAAATCCCACCGCTGCCACTATGTTGAATGATCGGAAAGACTGATAAATAAGAAGTCATTGATAAACAACATTTATACAGAAGCAACCATCATGCAAGTTTTTTATTTAGGTAACCCTTTGCTAATCAATGCCTCATTAAATATCTCAAGGTAATATTGAAGATGCTGATATAGTACCATAACTAAAAATGACATGACGAAATATGTAAATTGAAACGAGGTAGTGATAATACACCGAATGGAACACTTCTGTCCCCGGAGGACCAATTTCTCCCATGACAGGTTTCAAGTCTTGTTAATCACACGTTTTTGCCACATATTAAGTGGAGAATAAAATCATATAGACCAATCCATTTTTGATCACTTTATTTGCTATAGTCCTTTAAATATCTATTTATACAAACAAGAGAGCCTAGAATTACAAAAAAAAATCTTTAAAAGGCATTCATATCAAAAGGAAGTCATGATATGCCAAATTTATTTACCAGCAGGAATGGCTACTTGGTACTGAGCTGTGTCCTCCGTTCCTCCAAATGCAAATGAATTAGAACTGGCCGTCAACCAACGGAATAAATTCAGTTCCTCATAGACGGCTATCGGTATAGTCACAATATTTTCTGTAGAAACAAATGATAACGGTAAAAAAGGGAATATGAAAGTGTTCTTTTTTAGCGTGATAGATATTGAAATATTCACATAGTATTAATTATTTCTTAAAGTTTTGTTATACTTTCTGAATACGTAAACTGCTTAAATCACTAGACAAGTGTCTATGAAATTAAAAAAAGGAAAATATCCAATGGTGTGGATATTTATGTCTATCTGGGCCCCGTTGCATACAACTTTGCATTGATGGTAACTTTGTCATTAAAATTTGCTTCCATGGAAACCTTGATTTGATTGGCTGTTGAGTAATGTTGCCATGGTAGTTAATATTGTTGGCAAAGTTACCATCAGTGGTAAGTTATATAGAACGTTGCTCACGTGATATATGCATATCGATCATTACAATAGACTACATGGTTCATAAGGTATAATTCCCAAGTGCATGTATGATAATATCCCTTGAACAAGATAATAAATTATAGACCATGTCAAAAACTGTTTGATACAGAGTACAACAAGTAGAAACGTATTTAGTTGACCACCTCGCTTTGGGGTGAAATAAGTCACAGATTGAAAGCTTGATATAAATTTGTAAAATTCTGCTATTTTTCATTCATATGCACATGTGTACGTTATTTTTCTGTCATTTTTGTTGTTTGTTTGGTTATTGTTTTCATGTATATACAGATCATGCATCTGATCTAAATAGAGGTAGTTACTGTCCAATTAAGCTTCCTAAAAATTTATAAATCCGTTATATCTAGAAGTGCCACGGTGACCTCTTCCTTCAATCTTAGCTTAAACCTGTACTTGAAATTCAATTTCAATATGAAAGCATCATTTCCACGTACTTTGCTTCAGGTTAGCCTTAGCAGTGATCGAGTTGATAAGGTAACCATCACAATTTGCTGTGATGATCAAGGACTGGTTGTGAGGAACCGACAAAACAGCGATTCCATCGGGTCCAGTGAGGGCCGAAGCTACCATCCTGGTACCAAATCGTGCCAAAGGATCGGCGACGAATACAGAGATGTCTGTATCTGGTGCTACGGCATCTTCAGTAGGTTCATAATGGTCGAGCGCAATGACTGTCAGATTGATCAACGGTGGTACGTAGTCTTCTGCATCATCAAAGAAATAAGAATCGGGGATGGGTATTGATCAAAACATGGAAATGAAGAATGACACTAATCATTGCTTAAATGGATGAAGTTTACTAGATCTTTTCTCAAATCTATGTAATGTTAAACAAAAAAAAATTAAAAAACGGGCTTCGAGACTTTACAAAAAAATGTAGATTCAACCATACCTTAGATTTATCTATTTATCCATATTGTCTAAATGTCTTACCATCGTATTGATAGTGAAGCATACATTATAATGATAATGATATGTTGTTATTTAGTGACCTTGCAGGGAGGTCTAATCCCTCAATGCCAAAATAGTGCAGAGGGGCTTTAAACTCAATGGCAAGAGTCTACCTAACCCTATACCTTTGACGAATAAATCCTGGAGCAATTGTCGCAGGAGCAGGAGTTGGGTCTCCTTAGGTTCATCCAAATGGTTGGTGTACTTACCGATACAGTCGATTCCATCACCAGAGTAGTCTTCAGGGCAATCTCCACATTCAAAAAGCCTTACAAACGACTGGGTGTAGTCTACCATAGTAGGATCAACATCCATGCATTCTACACCAGGGAAACAGGGATCATCTGCACATGACCGATCATCTGGATATATAAATCGGTGAGATATATAGATCAAATATATAGTTCATGCATATATACTTCTTCCAAGACATTGGATACATATACGATTGTGTATGGTCTGGCGTGCAATAGTGTGTGAGGAAGAGGGACATGGCCGAAATGTGCTCCAATGCTCCGATTAATTCAAAGCATGTCAAGATCAAGCTGTGATTTATAAGATCACAGACATTCAAGTATATAACACATTAACCATACGATGCAAGTGCTATGATATTACTAGTCAGTGACTTAAAGGTTACATCTTCAAGAACAGTATATATGAAGGATAGCAATAGACAAGAGGTTTGGAATAATAACTTACCGAGCTGTGCGCAGTGTGTCCCATTTCCGAAATGGCCTTCAACGCAGACACATGTGTAGCCACCTATCTCATTTTCACATGAGGCATTTTTATGGCAATCAAAATCTCCAGTATCACACTCGTCAATATCTAAGAAAATGAAGAAATCAGAAATTTATAGGATAAAGAGGATTTAACAAAACAATTCATGCTGAAAAATAAGTCGACAAACCCTTTTTCTGAATACAGAGTTTGAAAAAGTGAGTTATATATTTTTTTGATACAATTTATCTTTTATTCATTTAATGGAAAAAAAATATAACTTTTTATTTCTATTACAAGCAGATATCAAATTTCACAATTCAACTTCATCTTCATATTAGTAAGGAGAAGGAAGAAAAAAAAAATGAAGACTGCATGTTTAGTGTAACCTTCTAGAAGGAATAATCTCTTTAAGGACACTTAAAGGGATCTAACCATTAACAGATTTCTTATAATTCATGGCATAACCATGGATTAATAACGTAGGCATCGTAGAAGGAGAGATGGATGGTACTCAGGAAAGAGTTGGACTGAGTATTGGGTTGGTGTCATACTTGATAAGTGACAGAACATATGATATAATAAAGAAGAACGCTCAAGACGGAGAGGGATATAGAGAAAGAACTAACCAGATTGGCTCTGGTGTGTGGACCTGCACACCTGAGATAGAGAGAGAGAGAGAGAGAGAGAGACAGAGAGACAGAGAGAGAAAGAGAGAGAGAGTGGAACTTACCGAGACAGACTTCACCATCACCTAGGTATCCACCGGGGCAGTCTCCGCAGAGATAGAACTTGATGATGTCCTCAGCAGTAGCAGTTAGTAAGTCAATCTTATCGAGGACGTCAGAACGACTCAAGTTGGTACAATCGACACCTTCAAAGCATGGGCCATCAGCGGTGCAGAATGTTTGGTCTGGAAAACAGGATCATTGAAGTAAAGACAAATACTCACTGAAAATCTGCCGATTGCACTCAAAGCCTTGTTGTAGAACTGATTATTGATTGGTCTCAAATCATCCTTTCCTCATCATGATTGTAGTAACAGTATGTCAGGTGTTACAGCTGGTAAAACCATGGATGTTTACTAAAAGTTTTCACTGACATCCAAAATCAGAATTTTGTTTAGGTTCGAAGGCATAGTAGTATTTTACAATTTTTAAACCTTAAACAACGGAATGACTGAACAAAGTCAATGCTATAGCAACAGATGCACTACATCCAAACTCAAATAATAACCAAAATAACTGGGAAAAAATAAATACCATGGCAATAGATGCACTACGTCAACACTTAAACAATAACCAAATTACTACAATTCGACAAATCTATGATACTATGATGGTCTGACAAAAAAGCGTGAATTGGATTAGATAGAAAAGTTAATTTATTAGAAAACAAAAGTAAATGATTGATGCTCTCACCCATTGGAATACAAGTCTTGCCGTTTCCATGATGACCGTCCATACACACACATTCGAAAGCTCCAGGAAGGTTGAAACACATGGCGAAGGGATGGCATTCATACAAGTTTTCAGCGCACTCATCAATATCTGTAAAACAAGAAACGATAATTAACATGAACTTTGGATCGAAAATGTCTTGTATAGCATGAGGGGTTATTCAGCAAAGAAAGGAATACAACTCCAAGAGAAGTTAACCAGAGAAAAACTACTGGTAATGTAGTATAAGACAAGAAAGAGGGTATTAAGAGGAGCAAAGGTTTCAAGTGACAGCAGTCTTAATGAGATCAGTTAATGATAAAACTGCAGCTTATAGTTCTTTCATAGCAAGTTAGTAACTGTGAATTAATGCCAAATGGCACTTATTCCGAATCCGCGACTTCACAGTCATGAAAATACCACTGCGGTACTGGTGATCCCCTGGCCTCGTCTAGTATAAAAGAGACGAAATATTCGAGAATAAAATGAAATAAGTGGTGGCAGGAGTGGGATATAAGATGGAGGAATTATCCGAGGGTGTAATCTTATCTTACCATTACATCGGACACCATCACCGCGGTAGCCTGTAGGACAAATTCCGCAGGTATACTGCAGAATGATTTCAGGTGGATTGTCCAGATCTGTGTTTGACACGACTTCTCCACGGCTTAGATCAGAACACTCAACACCGGGGAAGCAAGGGTTATCACTGCACCTTGTTGGGTCTAAAAATAAATAACATATAAGAGAAATTTTTGGCTGGTGTGAATGACGTCATTGACAGTTTTAGCATTGAGTTTCTGTCTTATAAACATTGCATCCCTTAAAAAATGAAACCCCAATTCAAAAGCTTATTGTGAACAAAGTATGCGCTGTATGAAAATAATTCCTTGCTTTTCATTAAAAGTAGAAGTACAGGGTGTACTAAGCTTTCAAACGATACATTGATTAATTTAATCCATAAACGCCATACCAAACAACATTGTTTTTAAAATGGCATATCAACATTTTTGTGCCAGATTTTGGTAATGGGGATTAAAACATAGCTTTATCCTTTTCTGTTCAAACTTACCAATAGGAATACAGACTCGCCCGTTTCCATAGAAACCTCGGTTACAGACGCAGTCGTAAGTACCGGGTAAGTTGTTGCAAGTGGCATTATCGTGACATTCGTCAATTTCCAGTGCACATTCATCAACATCTGAAAACAGAAAAGAGAGAACAAAATTATTTTATGAGACTATATTCCTTGCAACAACACATGAAAATCAATAGCGAATCATAAATGTAAAAATATGTTGTTTCTAACGTTCATACGTTCATACCTTCGCAAAACGTTCCATTTCCAGCATATCCTTGGGGACACTCGTCACATTCGTAAAGTCTGATGACAGAGGGAGGAGATTTAATGTCGACGGCATCTAAGACGAGGCCACGATCTAAGTCATTACACTGTGTACCAGGGAAGCATGGCAGATCATAACATCTTGTTGGATCTTCAAGAAGGAAAATATGGAATGATTAATTTATAGAAGTCAGTCTGAGTGAAATGTGAATATGAATCGTCTATTGGGGTCGAAAAAACGAAGAATACTGCTACAAATAATATGAGAAATTATTTGTTATAAATTACACCTCTGCCGGTCTGTTTCTCTCTTCCCCATTCCTCCACACACTCTCTCTGTCTTTCTCTCTCTCTCTCTCTCTCTCTCTCTCTCTTGCAAACTGGCAGAGGACACATGCACTTACACACATGCACCCAACGCACACGCACGCACAATTTCCTATTTTTCAAATGTACTCAGAATTTTAATTTTCAACAATAACGGAAACAAATTATCCAATTTCGAAATTTACTGACAGAAGTTCAAAAATTTCAAACAGACTACAAAAAAAAACATCAAAAGTGAAGATTCACTAAAACGTCTTTCAAAAATATATTTTGAAAATATTAATTTCTAGGGGTGTCAATTATTCCTATCCAGAGGATCATAACTAGTTTGGTGTTAAAATGGTTCACAAGATCAATATCAAAATCACTTTCATTGAGATCGCTTGATTTGTTGTTGTTTATGTCATTGTCATTGTTGTTGTCATTAACTTACCAATGCGTATACAGACTTTGCCATCCCCATAGTATCCCTCGTTACAGGTGCACATATATGTTCCGGGTAGATTTATGCACTGAGCGTTGGTAGCACATTCAAACGTATTCTCGGCACATTCATCAATATCTGAATAAAAAGTAAAAAATTGAAAAGACAACCATTTCAATATAACTCTATAAAAAGAAAGATAATTCCTATAGCCTCAATGATGTTGTCAGTTTTCTATTCAAATCAAATAACCCAACAACAATCAAGGAGGGGTAATGTATTTTTAAAAAGCGTTGCGATAAAAAACAAAAACAAACATACGTGTCTCTTGTAATCAAATGTGTGAATTCTATATAAATGAAATTTAATGAAGGGAATGGAATCGGTCTTTCAAATTCTGTTTTTCTTAAATAAATAGTTTATTTATTGATGCCGAAAATATTTCCTATGATTCGTGTCATTATATACAAGGCAACGGCGGAATTGGAAATTGATATCAGTATCCCATTTAGGTTCCTGAAAGCATAGTATCAGCATTCTCATCAATATCTGTCAAACAAGAAACGATAATTAACATGAACTTTGGATCGAAAATGTCTTGTATAGAATGAGGGGTTATTCAGCAAAGAAAGGAATACAACTCCAAGAGAAGTTAACCAGAGAAAAACTACCAGTAATGTAGTATAAGACAAGAAAGGGGGTATTAAGAGGAGCAAAGGTTTCAAGTGACAGCAGTCTTAATGAGATCAGTTAATGATAAAACTGCAGCTTATAGTTCTTTCATAGCAAGTTGGTAACTGTGAATTAATGCCAAATGGCACTTATTCCGAATCCGCGACTTCCCAGTCATGAAAATACCACTGCGGTACTGGTGATCCCTTGGCCTCGTCTAGTATAAAAGAGACGAAATATTCGAGAATAAAATGAAATAAGTGGTGGCAGGAGTGGGATATAAGATGGAGGAATTATCCGAGGATGTAATCTTATCTTACCATTACATTCGACACCATCACCGCGGTAGCCTGGAGGACAATTTTCGCAGGTATACTGCAGAATGATTTCAGGTGGATTGTCCAGATCTGTGTTTGACACGACTTCTCCACGGCTTAGATCAGAACACTCAACACCGGGGAAGCAAGGGTTATCACTGCACCTTGTTGGGTCTAAAAATAAATAAGAAATAAGAGAAATTTTCGGCTGGTGTGAATGACGTCATTGACAGTTTTAGCATTGAGTTTCTGTCTTATAAACATTGCATCCCTTAAAAATGAAACCCCAATTCAAAAGCTTATTGTGAACAAAGTATGCGCTGTATGAAAATAATTCCTTGCTTTTCATTAAAAGTAGAAGTACAGGGTGTACTAAGCTTTCAAACGATACATTGATTAATTTAATCCATAAACGCCATACCAAACAACATTGTTTTCAAAATGGCATATCAACATTTTTGTGCCAGATCTTGGTAATGGGGATTAAAACATAGCTTTATCCTTTTCTGTTCAAACTTACCAATAGGAATACAGACTCGCCCGTTTCCATAGAAACCTCGGTTACAGACGCAGTCGTAAGTACCGGGTAAGTTGTTGCAAGTGGCATTATCGTGACATTCGTCGATTTCCAGTGCACACTCATCAACATCTGAAAACAGAAAAGAGAGAACAAAATTATTTTATGAGACTATATTCCTTGCAACAACACATGAAAATCAATAGCGAATCATAAATGTAAAAATATGTTGTTTCTAACGTTCATACGTTCATACCTTCGCAAAACGTTCCATTTCCAGCATATCCTTGAGGACACTCGTCACATTCGTAGAGTCTGATGACTGAGGGAGGAGATTTAATGTCGACGGCATCTAAGACGAGGCCACGATCTAAGTCATTACACTGTGTACCAGGGAAGCATGGCAGATCATAACATCTTGTTGGATCTTCAAGAAGGAAAATATGGAATGATTAATTTATAGAAGTCACTCTGAGTGAAATGTGAATATGAATCGTCTATTGGGGTCGAAAAAACGAAGAATACTGCTACAAATAATATGAGAAATTATTTGTTATAAATTACACCTCTGCCGGTCTGTTTCTCTTTTCCCCATTCCTCACACACTCTCTCTGTCTTTCTCTCTCTCTCTCTCTCTCTCTCTCTTGCAAACTGGCAGAGGACACATGCACTTACACACATGCATCCAACGCACACGCACGCACAATTTCCTATTTTTCAAATGTACTCAGAATTTCAATTTTCAACAATAACGGAAACAAATTATCCAAGTTCGAAATTTACTGACAGAAGTTCAAAAATTTCAAACAGACTACAAAAAAAACATCAAAGGTGAAGATTCACTAAAACGTCTTTCAAAAATATATTTTGAAAATATTAATTTCTAGGGGTGTCAATTATTCCTATCCAGAGGATCATAACTAGTTTGGTGTTAAAATGGTTCACAAGATCAATATCAAAATCACCTTCATTGAGATCGCTTGATTTGTTGTTGTTTATGTCATTGTCATTGTTGTTGTCATTAACTTACCAATGCGTATACAGACTTTGCCATCCCCATAGTATCCCTCGTTACAGGTGCACATATATGTTCCGGGTAGATTTATGCACTGAGCGTTGGTAGCACATTCAAACGTATTCTCGGCACATTCATCAATATCTGAATAAAAAGTAAAAAAATTACAAAGACGGCCATTTCAATATAATTCTATAGCCTCAATGATGTTGTCAGTTTTATATTCAAATCAAATTACTGAACAACAATCAAGGAGGGGTAATGTATTTGTAAGAGCGTTGGGATAAAACAAATTTAAAAAAATAAAAAAACATACATGTCTCTTGTAATCAAATTTGTGAATTCTATATAAATGAAATTGAATAAAGGGAATGGAATCGGTCTTTCAAATTCTGTTTTTCTTAAATGAATAGTCTATTTATTGATGCCGAAAATAATTCCTATGATTCGTGTCATTATATACAAGGTAACGGCTGGATTGGAAAATGATATCAGTACCCCATTTAGGTTCCTGAACGCATAGTATCAGTATTCTTTTTAATAAAAAACATCAATGATTACTTGATTGTTTTAACAAGCATTCACCATCGACTAACATATCAACATTTCAGTTTCAAACTTTCCAAAATACGATGAATACGTGATTGACATAATTTTTAACCTACCGACGCAATTCTCTCCATCACCATGGTATCCCTCGGGACAGTCACCACATTTATACAATGTGATGACGTCACTGGTAGGATTCTTGAGGTCAATGGTAGCGAGCACAACCACGCGATCGAGGTCAGTACAGACAACACCTTCCGAACATGGTCGATCTGCACACGATGTCGGGTCTACAAACAATCAATAAACAAAAAGATATCTTCAGGAAATATGTACTTTTAAACTGATATATTTTTATATGAGGTTATTAATGACGTCCGAAATAGTTTAACCACTTCCCGAAGCATTTGGTTTTCTTTTGGTTTAGTGTTTCAAATATATCCCCGTCACAGTCACTGATCATTTAGTAGAGTACAGTAAATAAATATTGTTTATTACAGTAAGAGGATTAACATTCAAATATCTTACTTCACGAATTGATTCAACAGTTAGTCGATTTTTTTTAAAATTATCTTTTTCCCATTTATAAAACAGTTTTTCTGAAATATATTTGGACACAACGGCAAATGCGTTTATTTTCTTAACAATGACACATAAAACTTGTCAAGTGATACGTTTCAAATCATGGCTGTAAACAAATATGAACGTCTATTAGCAAATTATGAAATACCTAATGACATTAGTTTCTTTTTCAATATATATGCCACTTTTGTGTCACTTACATATACATTTTACTCCTCCTCATCCGTGTTTTATTTAAATCATACTCGGTGCGTCTAAACCTAACCAACGGTAACAACAAATTCATGATGTTATAAACTTCAGCAATTCATGAATTCTCTTCGAAATCTCTATCCGTACAACTCCATAATTATAATCATTCGATTCTTACCGATTTCAATACAAACTTGGCCGTTGCCGAAGAAGCCAAGATTGCACTCGCACCTGTAGGAGCCTGGGCTGTTGATACAGACTGCATTTGCATCACAATCATTTGTGAATTCAGTAGCGCATTCATCAACATCTGGAATAGAAATATAAAGTATTCCTTTTTATCGTCAAGTAACATGGTGATAACAAATTATTCAAATGATGTGTCAATATTGTAATCATGATCAAATAAGATAAGATAAGATTCACTGGCAGCATCGACCCCAGAGATCATAAAAAAGAAACATACCTTTGAAATTTATTATCTTGTAAATTTTGAGTTTTTAATTTTAAGCAGATGAAGAAAACTAAATATACAAATTTGTTTACTAAAATACTAGCTAGGTCTTATGCAGTTTGTCTATTCTACCACTGCGCGCTCATACAAACGTAGAATTTCTGCTGGTTCGAAAAGTTACTGTAATGCTTATTCTTGACGAAAACTTCTTATATTAGATGTGAAACAAGTTTAGAATAGTATGAACGGATTAAGCAGTACATGCGTAGACACAAAATGCTCAGAATTACGATTTTTTTTTTTTTTTTTCCTTTTTTGTTGTTGATTTTTTTAATAATTTTTTTTAAATAATTTAAAAAAAAGATTTTTTGTTGTTGATAACTTACCAACGCACTGAGGGAAGGGATCTGACCACAATCCCATTTCACACACGCTGTTAAGTGAGCCAACCATGAGGAAACCATCGTCACAATGGAAGGATACAAGATCACCATCACGGTACTCATCCCCTACAAGGGGCGCTGGTACCATCCGACCATTCACCATTCCTGCGTCCACCGTGCAATCTGTATCGACAAACAACATATATATAGAATACAATCAGTTATGAACCTCATATCTTATATTGCTCATCGATATTGTCATAAATTAAAAATCTTTTTAATCAAACAAAGAATATGAAGGAAAAAATGGTTATGAACGCCTATCTGATATTATATAAGAGATCTTACATGAGTTTTAAACACCAACGAATCTGCTATGATATTTTAAACTCAAACTACTAATGTACCTGTATGTCTTTCTTACAAATTAGGCACTGAATCTCACTGTAAAACATTAAGGATGGTGGGCACTCCGTTCAATGTAAAAATAAAATTATCAAGAATGTGAAACGAAATCAACAAGGACCACACCCTGTTTTTATTCTTCTATTTCTATACAAATGATATAATAGATAAAAAGGAACTAAAATTAACAATGACTTGGCAAAAGGGGGCGTGTCCAATTAAAATGTCATACATATAAGAACATAGTGATCTTGGGCTCATCTTTCAAGACCTATCTTTATCTAACAGTCGCCCCATGCAATATTCCATGACCGGTTTGTCACATTTTTGTCTATTTTAGGTCACCTAGAGGATGAATCAGTGACATAACAGTTGAGTGATTATTTCATCTTTGGCTCCTAGCCAGTGAAGGAAACAGGCCAGTCACTCCTGAGGTAGAATTAAATGTCACTTACACAGAGAGAAGCACATGATACCGCTGCCGGTGTATCGGGGGTTACAGGTGCATCTATAGGAGCCTGGCGTATTCACACAGGTGGCAAACTCGTGACAGGCAGCATCTCCTGTTTGACATTCGTCGATATCTGCAACAATAAAACGGAATAGTTTTGGAAAAATTAGTAGGCATGATATCGCCAAGACTCATCGAAATTACATTCTGCAAACATCATGACCCAAAATTTAAACTGACGGCTTTATACTTGAACTTATCATAACGTTCATGCTTTGTTAAACAATGACCACAATAAGATAGGCCTCGATAAAGGTCAGAGGTTTGGAGCAGGGTGAAAAGTTTAATTCTTGAATCATTGTATTCTAACATATCAACAGATTGAAAGTTATACATGTGAAATGTGATACATTAGCTGATATGATAAGGAGAGATATAAAGCAAGGAAATAAAAAAACAAGATGGGAGAAACTGAGAGGGAAAGGGGGTAGACGAGGGATAGAGGGAGATGCAGACAGACTGACAGAAAGACAAATGGAGACAAAGATACATAGACATGGCGAGACAGAGAGAAACAGAGAGAGAGAGAGAGAAAGACAGACTGATAGACAATAAGATCGAGGATGAAAGAAAATGAGAGAGTAGGAGAGAGAGACGGGGAGAGAGAGTGAGAAGGGGAGAGGGGCAGAAATGAGAAGGGAGTATTAAATAAGGAGAAGGGGGTATTAAATAAGGGGGAGGGTATTAAATAAGGGGGCGGTAAATAATAACTGAAAAGGTAGACTCCTGTCAATCCGTGTATCATCGACATTGAATCTAATTGAGAGTGACATTGATTTGTCCCAAGCCACGATCTAGACACAACACAGCAAGTGACACAGATGTTTTAAAAGAAACAGGGCGATCAAAAGACACAAAAACCTAGGAACAAACTAGCCACTTCCTGCCTTGGTTTCTTCCCCCTCACATCATCATCCTAAAAAACGTATATACTCGTTACTATTCCGAGTAAAATAAAGGTTGTGGGTAACAAATGATTATAAATTTTCATCAAGTGAGACTTTTTTCTTGTACCCGACACGCGAGGTCGCGTGCAGGTTTAATAAGGCTAAGCCGCGGAAGAGGATTGTTGGAAACATTCTTGGCAAATATTTTTTCTGAATTGCCGAAATCATATGATTAATCATGTCTTGAAAATGTATTTCTGAAATCTGCTAATTATTGTATTTTATATTGCTCAGACGACCTCTTATTACAATTGGAATGAGAGAAAGGACAAAGATACTCTAGTTAGAACAACTGATGTCGCTTGGCACGCGTTGTATACATTAACAGGGAAATGACTTATAGTTCAACTCAATATGAATATCAGAAGGATCATGTGTGGAAGTAATAAACGACAGTCTGTGAGGATCGTTTGAGTATAGGGTGTATCATAAAATAATCTAAGAATATGAGTTAAATAATGACTTTAATAAAGTTAACATTCACAAAAGGATTATCTTAAACATTTTCACGTGTCCTGACTTTGAGTGTATTGTAAAAAAAAAAAGACATTACGAAATACGGACAAGTATAAACTGCGTATGAGCATAGATACTTGGTGCAAGTTGGTAAATGCTTAACTAAATGTACTCAAATATGTTTTTCTTTAAGCACTCTGTATAATGTCACGACATCTTTGCAGTGCTAAACACCACTGACAGGCACTGTACATGACGAGAACCCCACCTAGTGATATTATATGTTAATGACAGACATACGGCCAAACCAATAATATAACCACTGGCGTATATCTAGGGGGCGGCACTTGCGGGGGCGCAAAAAAAGATAGTTAAGTAAAGGGGAGAAAAGGGAAGCAAGGTCACCATCCTTAAGGATTATGAACCCCCAATACGAAAAGCAAATTGTATTAAAAAACAGCTTTTTGAAGGGTTTAAGATTTTAATTTCTAAAGCTTGGTCGCTAATTTGTTCCTTCGTAATGCATGCGTTACTTCAGGATCTCGTTGTACGCGCTAATATAATTTGTAACGTTTAAAAAGCATTTTAAAGAGTTAGAACATTTGTAATTCTCGTTGCTATCGCGCCTATACAGCAGTGTAAAAGTACGTGACAAACGGGAATGTTCAGCATTTCATATAAAACTTAACTTTTCTGTTACCTTGCATAATTTTTAGACAATATTCTTTCGTTAATTTTGCCCCAGACGGCAAAATAACCTAGATACGCCACTGAATATAACAGCTACTAAACTCTAATAGTGATCACCCTAAGGTAAAACATCAAAACACTGTGATTGTACATTAATGACAGATTCGTTTATACAAAGAAGTGTTAGCTGCCTCAGTTTGACATAATGTTTACATTTCAAAAAAGTATACAACTGTCACACAGTACGGAAAAAAGTCTAAATTTATTCTCCCTATCTTAAACATTACTGGTAGTCAGAATGGGGAAGAAATCGTAAAGATTGTACTTCCTACCTTTATCAGAGGCAACGTAATTCTCAATCTCTTTTTTTAATGAACAATATACCTAAATGTATCGCTTATCATTAAACTTATTCATGCATAAAGAAGGCTTAATCGTAAATGTACATGTTCTATTCATGATTATAAACTATTATTTGGAACTTATTTTAAGGTATATATAAATATGATATTATTTAAGACAGGATTATAGATTCATCGTGAAGTGAATATAGTTCTTCACACCTTACTATGCCTTGAGGGGCCTTCTCGTTAGCATGTGAACTAGTGATCATTTATCCCTTCTGATCCTTGACTCCTCATTAACCTTATGATGTATATATGAAGACATGTCATTTATCACTCAGTGAAACCATTTCATTTGCTTTCTTCTTAAGTAAAGGCTTGGTATAAAATGAAATATATATTGCTAGCGTCAGGGTATAGGACCGATTGAGAGCACGACAGCTCACCTTATCGTTTATACCTACTTATTATGGTTTCCACTGAAAAGGAGGGTTTATGTCGAGCACAACCCTCGTAGCAAATCACAGGATAAACTAATCAAATCATGTTCGACTTATTTCTATCCCCTGATATTATCTTGTTCAATTTTTCTTCTTTCTGGCGGCGGTTTGTCTCACTTTTATGTGCAAACAATTTTTATTTTTTATCTGAAAATCTTTAAATAAAACTAATACGAGACGGCTTGGGTTAGGTCTGTAAATGAAGTCCAACATAATTATCTTCCCGTTATTAAAGATCGTCTAGTTACGCCACTGGAAATAGGTTGTTGGTACGACAGTACGAGAGGAGAGATGATAAGCATGATAAGGTACACTGTAGGAGCATGAAGGTGTGGTATGGTTAGCCATGGGGTGTAGTATCACTTAATACAACCCTGCAATGGTACTAGGAAGATGATATAGTGGGATGGATGTCCTGGTATAGGAGTCGTAGTTCAACTTACCGGCGCATACAGGGAGTTCAGCGGTCCACATCCCTTTGAGGCAGGTGCTAAGAGCGGCTCCCTGTAAGTTATAGCCAATCTGACACTCAAAGGTGATAATGGTGCCATCGTTATACTGACCACTGGGTCCGGTTGGGTCTGGCGTTATCTGACCATTGCCAACGATACCGGGGAAGGGGCATCCTATGATAGAGGGGAAAAGGACGAGAACATCAAGGCAATCAGTTTAATAAAAATGTGGGAGGACAAAGATGCATTTAGAATAGGTGGAAGACT
Source organism: Strongylocentrotus purpuratus (assembly GCF_000002235.5). NCBI lineage: Eukaryota > Metazoa > Echinodermata > Echinoidea > Camarodonta > Strongylocentrotidae > Strongylocentrotus > Strongylocentrotus purpuratus. The sequence goes on from NW_022145612.1 coordinate 20,736,234, forward strand.
CAGAATTTTGAATGAAAACGAGGATAAACATTCATATTAAGATTATAGGAGATTTATAACAAATGAATAATATTTGAATTTAAAAAATTGAATATGAATGAAATTAAGATTCAAATGAAATGAAATAGGTTGGATGATGTACAACAACAACAACGAAAAAAACCCGTAGTTCAACTTCCAAATACACATTCAGCTGACCAGACGAGGAGTGAGGGCGGGAAATAAGGAATTGATTAAATTTGATAAACTATTATTGTTTGTGAAGGTCCTGTGAGGTGTTTCCATGGGAGATCGACATGATCTGAGCTATGGCCAAGATCTAGTATCCTGTGCCCGTCACGTTGGACATCCTTGAGACATTCAGAAAGGAAACAGCAAGTTACTTATGCATTGGAATATATTCAAAACCATGGTCTTGATTCGTTGAAAGATTTTCTGAATGTGGAACTAAACGGACGGAAGTGCCAGAAAAGGAATGTGACAAAACTGATCAAATTCTTTCATTTGCAGAAACTGGACCCTTAAGTGTAGACATTTTGGGAAGGATAAAAGAGAAATGGGAATTAGTAATAGGATTCTTAAGTACCTGATACGATAAAGCAGTGCATTGGGGATCGAAGGAGCTATATTTCCTTTATCATCATCACCTCTATTTACTATTAACTTGTAAACAATTTCTTTCACAAAGAAATGTATTGGAACGATGTCATTTTCACTTCAGATAATCGATGGGAGCAATTCAAATCATTTAAAGCACTAAAGTTCACAGTCCGATAATAGAGCATATTATAGAGATTGCAAAATACAATGCGATATTATATGCTCAATATATCAGTATTTTCTTTGTTTACATCTGATAAAATATGTCTCCCCATTTAAGCATTAAATAGGAAATCTCGGCTTCATGCACCTCAGCACGTTCCATGCGCCCTTGTACCCTTTTCCGTTCAAGACTGCCCCTCTCCTTCCCGTATAAAGACAAATTCATCTATCAATTGATTCCTGGCCAGTCTAAATGTCATATCCAGCTGATTTCCTTTCAATATGGACTTCTTCTTCTTCTCCTTGTTCCCTGCGGCCGTTTCCTGCAGTAATCAAACTACTCCCTGGGTCTACGCCTACTTTACTCCCGTCACAACACACTATTATTGTTGGATATGTACTCAAGGAACGACATTAAGAGATATATAGGCAAGAGAGAGGAGGAGAGAGAGGAGGAGAGAGAGGAGGAGAGAGAGGAGGAGAGAGACAGGGGGTGATATTGTGACACTGAGAGATACGCACAAACAGGGGCAGAGCAGGGGTTGAGAGAAACAGACCAAAAACGAACATACAGTAAGACAGACAGACAGAGAGCCAGTCAGTTAGACAGACACACACACACAATAAGACAGACAGACCACCTCCATCCATGGAAGCAGAACGACAAAATAACTCTATGACAGTGAGATTGATATTAAATGATGGCTGGTCTAGTTTGCTATCATTCATTCATTAATACTATCTAATACAGATGTAAACGTTCATTCATTTGATGTTTCCACAAAAAGTGACATATTTTACTCTAAAGAAACAACAAAAACCTTGTGCCTCTCAAAAACAGTCGGAGATTAATTGTTCCGGAATATCTAGATTTCCCTAAGCTACAGAAAAGGGGAATCTTACAGTGAGATTGTCCCAGAGTGATAGAAGCAGCGGTTTCCCGAGATTGGCTGATGGATTTGGGAATAGAGATATCTCCTTATCCTTATTTATTATGGAAAAGAGGCAACGGAAGAACGTGGTTTACGTGATGACCTGACCAGGCAACTTTTGCGCGAGGTTTTAGTCCGTCAAAGTTATGAGATAATTGAAGTTTAGGATTGCAACTGGGTTTTAGGTAAGGTTCACAGTTAGTGTTATATTACTTGAATTGTTTGAACTTTGAACTGTAATCGTTTAGAACTGGGGAATCATATTTTGATTGAGCATGGTGATATGATAGGTCTACATCATGAATGCGAAACAACTGCATGTTGTGTCTATCCCTGCCTAATCGAGGAACAGGAGTAAATCTAAATTCGTCAGGGTCACGAACAAAGTTAGATCTTCTTTTTTAAAGTTGTTGAAGCAACTGCATGTTGTGTCTATCCCTGCCTAATCGAGGAACAGGAGTAAATCTAAATTCGTCAGGGTCACGAACAAAGTTACGGTAAGTCTTCTTTCTAAAGTTCTTGAAGTCATTTCCGAAGTAGGCCGTATTTCCAGAAAGTCTGCAATGTGTAACTGCCTTCACGAACAGTTGTGTCGCCACTATGAGCGAGTGGGGACAGGTGATGGTGATGGTGTTTCGACATTGATGGGTTATTGATATGCACAAGCTTTTAAGTCATCTATAATGTCGCCAAAAGACTCTGGGGAAACATTTGTCAAAGACCAAACTACCACCAGTCGAATCTAAATGATGAATAAATACAACTGTAGTCATTACAATTTGATTTCAATTACATCTGAATGTCTACGTTTGCTGATACTCTCTCTTTGATTTTCAACCTAGTTTGCGGTGAACTTTTAAAGAGGGTCAAAGACGACAAGTTTCTTAATCTCTCAGTTTCCATAGCAATTGAGTTAACGAGCTTTTAATGAGAAATGAAACAATAAAAAAATTTATCAGAAATAACTTCTTCTGTCATTCAAAGACACGTGTAGAAGTAAGACTGCACAATGGTTTCCATCACCCCCCAAAAAAGTTTGGAACAATTTTTTTGTTGAAACTCGGATTTTTAAGATTACTTCCGTCTCCTCTTGCTGCCAATTCGTTCATGTTTACGGCTGTCAGAATTGTATTTTCTGTCGGACTTGGTACCTGTTGACAAACCGTTACTTGGAGTCGTTCCTAGACACACGTGAATTTAGAAACCCACATTCACAATTATGAGTGACATTGTGTGGGCGGATACTGTGTCATCACTATCGAGTTACATGTTCATGTCTACCTAAGATTGATGTTGTTTCAAGGATTGAACCAAAATTGCCCCTCCTGGCTCTACATTTCCGTCTATGGGGTACCCCCTTCCTCCTAGCACCCTCTTTTAATGGTCTCTCTCTCTCTCTCTCTCTCTCTCTCTCTCTCTCTCTCTCTCTCCCTCTCTCCCTCCCTCCCTCTCTCCCTCCCCCTCCCCCCCCCCTCTCTCTCTCTCTCTCTCTTAGGTCTACGATAACATGATTTATTTGCATCAGGAACCCATATTCATAGATCTGAGTGATATTTGTGTGGGCGGAAACTGTGTCATCACTGCTGAGTTACAAGTTCATTTCTACCTGAGATTGATGTTGTTTCAAGTAAACTGAACCGCATTGCCCCCTGGCTCTATGGGGAACCCCCCCCCCCCCCCAACTCCTCCTCTTCGTCCTAACCCCTTACATCCACTCGCCCTTTTCAGATCGCATCCGGTGTCCTGTCATCCCACTACTCCCGTTCCATCTCCGGTCTACAGTGGTTTGAGGGGTAATCCAAAACCGTCACTTGTCACTTCATCTTCATCCATGTGTATCTATTCATGATGCATAACCAATCGAGATCAATGTGGTGAGAGAGATCCCCTTGACTCATCACATACTCTTCTTCAATGCTCTACTTTATTTCAAGAAATGGGTGGGTACACAGTGGCGGGGTGGGGATGCGGGATGCAGTAATAGAAACTTTGTTGATGTTCGAGTCAGGGTGGTAATATGCAGATAATTTGTTGATGGACTCTTGGCTACCAAAGGCAGGGTTAGAAACTTTAACCCCGCTTTTATTTCCCCTTCCCTCCCCCTCCACTCCTCTCCCCCTATGATACTACCTGTCATTAAAAGATTATTACATCAAAATTGATAAACATGAATTCAAATTATAAGTTATCGTTCCTTAGTATCAATTTGAAGTCATATTCGTTCTTGCAGTACATTCAAGCGGTTGAACATTTGAGAAATTTTAGGAATTTCGAATGGATAACTGTTTGAGTTTGAGTTATTAATTTTACATATCACATGCAGAAATAATACAGATAACAAACTATATTTAAAAGACATATTGTTTCATAATTTAAAAAAAAATGATTATATTAATTGCATTGTGAATTAAATAAGGGCAGACTAATATTTGGATTTATGTTTTTCCATCTACCCCAATCCGAGGTCACATTATTTTTATCTCATAAATAAGAATAAAACTAAAACAAGTGAAACAGTATAAATCCTTTTTTCAAAAGGCTCCCCTTAAGAAATGTATACCCACGAAATGTTGAAACAGTTATGCTATGAACCTGTTCGGCTCTTCACACGACATCAACTACAAGAATAGACACTTGGCAGAATTAGCTACAAATACATGGAAACATGGAAGTAACATTAATTAAAGGAAACATAAGAAAAGGGGAAGACAGGGAACAATGGGTAAAACAATCAAGATTGAGGCATATGAGCCTTACAACACAACAGTTGGTATTTGAATTTGTATGACAGCTGAAATATGTGATCAATGGTAAGCATAACAACAATGAACATAGAAGAAAAAGGAAGGTGGACGCCTGCTTCCAACAGCAGTGAACTTCATCAATGTCTAGGTATTAAAGCAAACGAGAACCATCATGAAACAGCTGAACCACGTGATCAAGACAGTGTAAGCATAAACAATGAATATAAAAGAAAGGGGAAGGACTGGGACTGCTACCAACAGCCGCAAACATCATTAATGTCTAGGTATCAAAGGGATTCAAACGAGAACCAGCACGAAATGGCAACAGACATGAGAATGAGATGTTGAAGGGATGACGTAAGTGATAGCAATTAACGTATAAATAGAGGAAAGGAAAGGGGTGAGATAAAACAACAGATATAACCGACGTCACGATTAGAAACCTAAGTTGTAATGAATTCAGGTCGGGGTAGCCAGGAATGTAACTCTGACACTAATCCACGCTTCTATTTATTAGCACAAAAAGTGAACATCGGGTTCGCTTTGTTTTATATATTTAACCAAATCATGATAACAAAGACTTTCAAAAAATCAAGCTAAAGCAATTTCATTAGCTTTATGCGTCATATTCTGAAATGCGCAAACATGACAAAGACTTATTACATATTAATCCGAATGTAATTTATAAAAGCAACACAACGGGGTCTTCAAATTGTCTTCAGTTGGTTTCCTTAAAGTCTTTGTGATCGTGTTCCAAAATACTTTTGTCAAATTCTTACCAAGAGCAGAACATGAGAATCCATCCCCAGAGAATCCTTCTTTACAAGCACATCTGTAAAATCCTGGAGTGTTTGTGCAAACTGCTTCATCATGGCATAAATCTGTGCCTTCTGCGCACTCGTCAATATCTGTAATTTTAAAAAATCAAATCAAATTAATTAAATGAAGTTACACATTCATACTGTGTTGACCATTATTGATAAGGGCCGAAGAGAAGTCGTAAGACTTTGATACGACATTGTGTTTAAATGTTCCGCTCTTCCTGTGACTGTGTCTACACAAAAAAGGGTTATTATAAACATCGACCTAGTTTTGAAGTACAAATTTAACCCAAAGACGATTGTAAGCAAAATTACAAAGGTGGTTACAAAGGCATTATATTCCTTTACAGTTCTTTCAGCTATGATGTTATCTATCTATACTTATAGAGCTACCCCGGTGTAAATTCTTATCGTTGACTTTAATTTTAAAATAATTTTTTTTCCTACAAACTTTGGGAATTGTTCTTCTTTTTTGTTCTTACATTCTATAAAGCCAAACTAATGAACAAATTCAACCACATTCAGGGCCATGTAAAACAAATTCAGAGTACCTTTAAAGAAATCTGGTTGAATATCTGGGATACATTTGGTGATCAAGCATGACAGAAGATAGCAATCATATCTTGACGTTATTTGTATTGTAACAGAGACCACACAGCGACAACAATTTATCTATTTAGACTGCTTAATGACTCGTTTGACTGGACACCAATGATCCAATAACGAGTATTAAAAGTTTTTTGTCTCCATATTTTTCGCACGTCCGGAAAGACACTATTTTTGAGAGTTTGGTTGATTGGTTGGGTGATTTGCCTTAATGGTCGAATAGCTAAGAAATTCATAAACATGTTTATGTCAATGGTGATGCATTGAGGTGTTAAGCCCGCAGGTTAATTACAGGTTATTACAGAATTTATGTTAAACAAAAATGCATAAAAGTAATATCAGTAGAGGGTAATTAAAATGTTGACATTATTAATTCGGCCTAGAAGTAGAAGCAAAAATATAGCACTAGGAATAGTAGTAGAAGGGCAGCAGAATTAAGAACAGGTGTAGAGAAGAACAAAAAAAGGAAAATGGAATAGTAAGTAGTGTACCGTTTTAAAGATACATCTCCATTAGAAATAATCTTACCTTCGCAAGTCTCGCCATCGCCTATGTATCCTCGTGGACACGGGCCGCATTCATACAGCTTGAGCACACCACCCTCTGGGTATGGCATATCAGTGGATACCAACTCTTGGTTTGTGCACGTAGCTTGTGGGAAACATGGCCGCTGTGAACACGACTTCAACTCTACAAACAGAAATAGTAAAACATTTGTAATGGTCCGAAATATGTAAAGAACTATTAAATTGTTGATAACATACCAAGTCGTTCTTATTGGGGTTTATTCGGTCGTTTTTAATTAGCAATGTTGTCGTTCACATGACTGGAATTAACCGCTATCGGCAAATTTCTTTCTGGAATATATATAAAATGTCTCCATGATTTCCATTTGGAACGAGAGTAATGGTCATGAAATTATGACAATGTTCCATATTTTAAGCACATTCAAATATATTGAACGTGATGATTTTGGATAGTTCTAAAGAACAATTTTTGACTTTGCCATTATCCCCATTGTTTTTTACCGCAGAAATTAACGATTTGCTCTAAATAGAGATATTTCAAGTATCCTCATAACGCATGCATACTTCGTTATCTGTTTCACTGCACACATATTTCACTGTAAACACAATCTCATTTTTTGCATAGTTTGTTTAGAGTTGAACTTAAGAACAAACCCAAAGGTCAAAATAGCATGGTACGAATCATAAATATATCTTAGTAAAACGCATCCAACAGGTGTTTCTGTCAAACCTCTGTTTCACTTTTCCAAGAGAGTGAACATATTTTATAGATAGCAATACTCCAAAATCGGAGTTACTGCATTTGAGAGTGCGTTTGAAATAATTCAAAATTAATGTTACATGAAGGAAAACATTTCATTTTTGTGGGCCATTTATGTCAGTTAGGACCCGTATCAGAGCGCCACAATGACAAAGTTAAAACAATTTAGAAAACACGAACGTTTTTTCTCTTATTAGTTGTTGTTGGCTCAAGACTTCGTTTGGTGGTTACATGTCATTGTATTTCCATGCCATATGTTGGAAAAGACACCGCACCATTACATTCAGAAACACCTGCCCTACAGTCATCATAATTATCATGAAATCGTTCGGTTCCACGTCTTGGTCCTACCGTTTTACCAGTCACCATAATTCATGACATTATAAAGCATTTTCAGAAACATTCGCCGAGAATCATCATCATGAGGTTAACCATGTATCACCTTGGGCACTACAATTGTCTAGTCAATTATGGAATACACCTGCACAGCCTAAAGTACTCTTCGGCTCTTTCCTTTGTCATCCCTAGTTGTGTAAATCCACTATCATGACTATACGTATAGAATAATATGAAACACGTATACATGCAGGGCACAGGGGAGACCATAGGGGCAATTCTGGCCGACCCACTTGAGCAAGGGAAAGACGTGTCTGGCCGAGTTAGGGCATGAACTGAACAATGTTTGTTTGACATTTGATTCAACGAATGTGATTGTCTACATTCTGTCATCGTTTCGCGATCCGTCTGTACTACAAGTCAAATCGGTAGGAATAGGGTATATCTTTCTTTCTATTTATTTTTCTACCTCTTTTTCCGTATTTCATTTTGTTTCTTTCTTATTCAATCTTTATTGCTTTTAATTCGCCTTCGAACACCGTAAACATTAACCATAAAATCGGAGGGGGGGGGGGTAATTGATCGTTATCTAAAACGCATTTATTTTTCACTCTTTTTCAAAAAAAAATGAAAATATGTGAAAACACAGTTTAGTGAACAGTATTCGCTTGTTGTCACATGCTCACTTGTGTGTCACTCTTGATATCAAGAAAATAATCAAATTCAAAATTCATCAAAACCATCGAAAAGAGACATCTAAATCAAGGTTGCTATCATCGAAGCTCCCCTGGGTTTCTGAAGGTCAATCTTCACACACCAAGGGGTTTAGCGGTATACTGCCAAACTCGTGACAAAAAACCCTATTTTCTTGCGTGTTAACAACCTTTCGACCGTCAGCGAAGTCATTTTTCTCTTGCCAGACCGGATATTTAATCAGGAAGAAATAGAACTAACTTGTTAGTTCCAACTAGCCAAGAAAGAAGGCGGTCCCGTAAATTGCTTTGAAAATTAGTGTACAGATGACAGGACGTGTTAAGTCAGTTTCTGGACAACTGTTGCGAGTTCTCTTACTACTTTCCGTGACTCGACAGTATCCAAAGCTTACCTAAACACCTTCCCCGCGTTACCCTTGAAAGAATCTAAAAGACAGCTAAACCTTCAATCGTCATGGTTATCTAGCTCTCAATTTACATTTGTATCGAACACGAATCGAAAGACTAATCCTTGTAAATCACATGGCATCATTATTTTGTTCATCTTTGAAAATGCATCGCAATGTCAATCCAACTTAGTTCTTAGCGATGTAAATCATTCCAAGAAATAACACTCTAAAGGATTGATTTTCTTGTCTGACAGTTAATTGCTGTTCTGATTTTGATTTCCCGTGTAACTGCTTTGTATCTCAAGTTCTCAACATTCTTACATAAACAAAACTTACAGGGCAGCGCAGAGGGATCGTACAAGAGTTTGGCTTTGATCGCCACATAGGAAAGCGAGGTTACAAGACTACTAAAGCTCGTTTCATACGCATCATGACACACAGGAAGACAGTGCCTTCATTTTGGAACACCATTGGTGCTGGAGCTCTTGGAACATGACGATGAATCATTGGCTGAATGTTTCCAAGTTTCAATCAAAACAATGGATGAGGAGAGAAAAGACGCGGGATGTGACAGTCTGAGAGCAACTGGCAAACAGATGAGGAATCTCTTAACATGAACATGATGACAATTTGGGCACATTATCAAATGTTGGGGAAAAAAGTGAAAACAGAAGTGCCAGAAGAAGTCACCCTGAAAAAAGAGATTTGATAAACTTGGGTTGATAAACTGTGGTTGACAGTGTTTATATTACGGGGTGGGTTTTAGAAGGGGTAAGTTGTCGGTTTATTGGGCGAAGAACAAAACCTATTCATCATCGTTTATCGATGAAAGCATGTGATGTAAAATTGATCGCATTTTATCAACTGCTGTCGTAAAATTAAAATCATAAGTACCAGAACAATATCTCCTAATAACGATTATTCTGATAAAAAACTTTGGTTGATAGTTTCTTTGAAGGAATGGGTTGGGGTGCGTAATGCTGGTGTACGGGACAAATAACAAATCCTACTAATAATTGTTTATTGATGATACTAATGATGATGCATGTTTTCTCAAAGAAGGGGATCAGAAGAAAGTTACAAAACAACTCCCCACAGAGCTGAAAGAAGTAGTCATACTCGGTATACCCTGGTACATAAAGATACTGATTGATGAGTCAACACACACCTGCCATCGAGGACACTATTAAAGGTGCTGCATAATCAGCATAACCATCATCTTCGTTATCATCATCATCATCATTTTCAACTTCTCCTCCTTCTCTTCCTCTCGTAAGTTTTTCTATTTTTTCTCCATCGTCGTCGTGTTCGTCTTTTTTTTCTTCACCCTTCTTCTCATCACTAGGACGATTTGAATCGCTTAAAGACATTGTTTAACAATGTTAAATCTGAGATGCATGGCCCTACGTGTTATCAGTGTCTGTGATGTGGTGTAATATTGAAGCCCTTAAAAAATTCCGCTTCAAAATGGTCATGAAGTGCCTCAACAAACTAGCAATCTTTGAGTGACCAGTTTTACCATACTCATTTTCCCCAATAGATGGATGTCAGAGTGCACCGTTGAATCTTTAGATTGCATCATCTAGGCATGAATAGTCTTCCATTTCCCCTGACTCATCAGGTGGTCAAACCGTAGTAGGTCCATGGTCAAACCGCACTTGGAATCGACATCACGAAACGTATCCCGTTTTGCATGGTATCATAATATTGTCACGACTATATTATTATGCTTTCTCCATTACCCAAGGCTCCGTAGTAACGTGACATCATATCTTTTAACTGTCAAGTCTTAATATGTTTACCTGAAATTCCAAATAGTCAGTTTCCTTACCGTTCATGCAAGCAGGAGTTCCCATATCGCAAACATCATCTGATGCTGAATCATTCTTTCATTTCAGTCAGATCATTTCATTAGGATATCGGATATCAATTGATTGTCAATGACTTTTCACCCCATAATTAGCCTCCAACACATTATCCCGCAATTAGCGTTTCAATCAAACCAATGAGCTCATCTAATTGTGTTTCCAATAATCATTTTGATTTGTGCCCCGGTGGTGATGACCAAAGCTATCTATTAACAGCAATTATACTGACTCAGAAGATGAATGGCATTGTTTGGGCACGGGTTCAAAGAAAAGAAAATTGTGTGTGGGCAGGTAGAAAAATAATGCCAATGGGGACAAAGGTGAATGACAATCGGTGGACGAATATTTGAAGAGATATGAAACAGTTAGGTCATGACGTAGCCGTGACTCCTGAAATTAATGGTCAAACGTATTTTTTATATAAAGGTCCTTTGTTAATTCCATTTCATTTCAATATTTACCATTGCAAATCTACCGATAATTATCTCAAATGGCATATAATCATCAGCATCAATGTAAAAATGAACAAATGTCTTGAAAAGCTTAAAACGGAATAAGGTATTCTGTACTAGAATCCACATCGTTGAATATTGAAAGATAACGATGTAACCAGTAGGGGTGAACACTCATCCAACATCTTGACTAGCCTATATTACCATGACAACAACATCATGATGGGGCATAAAACAAACACGTAACGCAACTGTACTCAGGTTTAAATCCAAACAGTAAGTGGATAATTATTGTTATGAGATATTCTACTACCTTTAACATGTTTCAAGTGTATGATTCATGAAGGGTGAAGAGTGTGTGTCTCAGAACAAAGTCTCTCTCAGAAGAAAAGGCGGGGCAATTTCTGACACTGACCGTCAACGCCCGCTCCGAAAATGGCTTCATCATGATGAGGTAATACCCCCCCCCCCCCCCCCCCCCTCCTATCGTCCTTCTCTTCTTATCTGTCTGTAGGTCTTTCTTACTCTCTCTCTCTCTCTCTCTTTCTCTCTTGCTCTCTCTCTCTCTTTCTATCTTGCTATCTCTCTCTCTCTCTCTCTCTCTCTCTCTCTCTCTCTCTCTCTCTCTCAGTCACGTTCTTTCCTCCATTACCTCCAAGGTGTAATCATGAATACGCATTCTGTTGACCTCTTAATGCACCTTAGGTTTAACAAAAGCAGCATAAAGACCAAGATGCTTTAACAAACAAAAACCAATGATGTGATAAAAGGCAAAGTGTTGAATGCATTGTACATTTTCAGGTTAATTAAGGAAAATGATTTACTTTTAAAGAGTTTGATTGACTTACCGACGATGGTGCATTCCTCTCCATTGCCTACGTAACCTCTATTGCACGCACACTTGACCACGCCATCACCAGCTTGACACTTCGCATTCGTATCACAGATATATCCTGCATTGGCACATCTATCTTCCGATTCTGGATCAGTAGAAAAAAAACATTTGTAATAATATAAGATACAAAGCAAGGTGCTCCGGACGTTCCTATATTTATCTGACTCTGACTAGGCTACCGATTTCGAAGTCTCTTTTTTCAAACATAATTTCATTTTCAGTTAACAGTCTTGATAAATGTTTTACTCATTACGCATGCCCCCCACCCCCCCCCCCCCCCCCCCAATTTTGGCCATCCACCATTTGCACATTTTCTCTATTATCCACTTGTTCAACTCTTTATAAAGATTGATGAATGCAATAAGTAAACGCTCTGTACTGCTTCAAATATTAGCCTATAACAATATACTACATAAAGCATGTGACAATGCTTACGTCACACGTACAAACCTATGTTTCGAATGAAAAATAAAGAGAATCGAAACATTAGGCCATGTGTCCATAGTTTTATGAAGCAGACAACATTCTTCATCTAAAAACTGCATAATTACCTCTTCATGGATCACAATCTGTTTAGGATTATTGGTTTACACGAACAAAGGAAACCCAGTCGAAAGAAACAAATCTTTGCCATTATTGCCGAACGTTGACCGATTTTGACCTAAAATAACCCGATTTGCGAGACTTTGGATAGAATTGCCAAGGCAAGACTTCTACATGATAAGAGCTTCACAGTTTTAATCTCAATCCTGTCTCCCAATTAGAGCAATTCAATTGCTATTGTTGGTAAATCAAGGAAAAAACCTTTGTAATTATTTAGTCAATCGACGATGATTTGAGATTATTAGTGCCCCAAATGCATCGATTATAATCCCAATTACCATAATAATGAGAGGGTTTGCTGACCGGTAAGATACTTACATTCTCCCCAATAAACACAGTACATTCAGAAGAATTCCAGAGAACAATATAGATCAAGGCTTCTCGCATCAAAATAGCAATGAAACAAAATTTACAAGAAAAAAATAAAACGCGACTTTTTTTCAATCGATTACAATTTCGTATTGAGAAATTGTGCAGAAAGTTAATCATGACAATATCTTGAAATTAAAAGGGCACTGTCTTTTATTTGTCTGCATCCCCATAAGAGAAGAGACCGACATTTTTCACCTTTAATGCCCATTTTACAACCGTTTTCATTACGTTTAGGTAGATGTGAGTTGGTCTAGCGGTACGTTCACTTGGTCATACCCCTGTCTCTAATTCGCCTACAAACTAGCTCAGGCTTAACCCGTTCGAACCTGAGTCATGTCTTTCGGATGGTGACGTTAAAGGTCGGTCCCCAGACGTAAATAATCATAACGATTGATACAAGTCTGTAAACACCCATCCACCCACCCACACACCCACACACGCGCGCACGCACACGCACACAAACACGTTACGTACATTACGTTATGTTACATTACCTGTACATCTAAGCTTTCCATCAATGTATCTGAACTGAGATCCCTCTTGACAGAGGCACATGTAGTTTCCATATGTGTTGACACATCTCTGGTCCGAGGGGCATTGAACTGTTCCTTCTGCACACTCATCAACATCTGTTAAGTTTATATAGTAAAAATAAAACATTCATTAACCATTAATAAAAGAAGAATAGATTTTTTTTTTAATTCCTAGATAACATTACTCACTATATAAAAAAGTGACATTTAAAATTAATTGTACGAACAATTCCATCAGAATACTAATTTTTCTGATGTGATCCTGAACGGGATATTCTAAGCTAAAAATCACAATCTCGTACAATCGACTAATCAGACATAAAATTTGCTATTAAAATGGGGTATCATAATGGGGATAAAACAACAGAAAAAGTCTCATGAAAATTCGTTCACCCTGCAATGCCTCGGTCACACACGCTTAACCGATTTTAACAGACCAATTCTTGACCATTCTGCATGGCCGGGGTACCTTAATTTTTGTCAGGTTGGTGTTGGTCTCGTTGGTATGACCAGGTCACTGGGGCAAGGGCGTAGCCAGGATTTTTTAAAGGGGGTTTTTAGAATATTTTTAAATGGTAGAGCCTTCTCGACCTCACTGTTTACAGACCAGAAGGGCAAATTTCAAAATGAGAACAAAATGCTACAACGTAACATGTGAAAGTACAGGAAATGGTAATCATCATAGAGTATTGAATAATTGTGATTTATAATATGTATGTGAACATAGATCTTTTCTTTTGAATGTGGCTGATGTGACCCATGTATATTGTGTCATAATTATGACGTAACAAATCTTCCCGGAGGTTTTCTCCAAAATGAATGTTTTCTTCACGTATCTCAGTTCTTACGAAGCGAGACGCATTTTTGTCTATGATACCATTTAAGAAGTACCACGACATACTATTTTCTCTTTCTTTTGAAAAAAAAAAAAACACTACTGTCAGAAACGGAGGAACAATCTGACTTCTTGGAGTCTATTTATCTAATCCATGCGTAGACAATTTGACAGAAAGTAAAAATAACTCATGTAATTGCATTTCAACCAGACGCGACGACATTAATAATCCAGGTCCCTTGTGCTTAGTTGTCTCGACTTTTAGCAATCAATATTATTGTTTGATCGCTTAATCGCCTTGTAATTTATCCTGTTTCAAATTATTACTTCACATTTTACTCTTTTTAACTTTTCTTTCCCATTCTTCCTTTGTTTTTGTTCATTCTTTCTGCTTTATTTCTATACCATTCTATTGAATCATGAATATTTCAAAGAAGTGTTAAAAACATGGTTGAGTCAAGGCTGGATCTGTACTTCTCCAAGCTCCATTATATTACAAAAGATAAGCGGGTTTTGAACCTGAACAAAATGCTATGCTTCAAATACATTACCTAAAAAGTTTCATTAAATTAAACTTAGGTTCATCATTTTAGGTCTACCATTGGTCAACAGGTTTCTAAAACAAAATTGATGATAAATTATCAGGTCTGATTTGTTATCTTTCTTCTCCCATTTCCACATAATTCTTATATCAGCTGGCTTCCGCTCTTTAATCTGTTAATTAAAACAGAAGATTCTCAAGGCAAATTGCACCTTGAAACCTTTATAATTAGTCTCTCGTTTACAATACCGGGCATCACATGTGGCCTTAGCCCCCTAAACAACTGTTCGACTGTGCTATTTTCATCTTCTCCACCGTGACACGCATTAAACATGAGAACTGGTTCCTCTTTCCGCCCTTTACGCTTAGGCCCCTGAATCTAAGCCCGATTTAAACACCCAATTAAAACAGGAATTGTTTATTACTACAGCAAGATATTGCTTTAATAATGATCGACACTATCATTAGTTTGATGGAATATTATTATTAATAAAACGTGGGAATTAATACCTGCTAAATAATCAGAAATCTACCCAAGGTTCGTCACACAATTAAAGCTTTGTATCGAGTATAAATATGAGCGACTGGTAATGGTTATCCCTTTCAACTCCAATATATTTATTTTATATTTAAATGCTTAATACTTGCATGATGCATTTCATTGTGAAATAACTGATCATTTCCTAATAACTAACGAGGTTACCTAGCTATACATTGGACTATTTTTGGACCTGACTCAAATAACTCTGCCATTTGGAAACAATTTACATGCAAATTCTAAAGAATATGTCATTGAGCCTTATCCATTCTTACTACTATTTACATGAGTGTAAGGCCATATTTAGATTTAATGTATTCATGTTGTTTCAATAACATTTAATCCATTCTTATTGTGTCAAACGTTATATCAAATATCTTCTGAATAATTACTAGTTGAATAGATTGTTATTGAATTGCAAAAGCTCGTAATTCCTTCTTGGAATGCGGGATCAAAGATTTCAAACTTCCCTGCTATGTAGAGCGGATTAGCTTCTGAGAATATCACGCATGGAACGACTCACACATTATGGATAATCCTGGAGTTACTATTACCGGGTTCAAAAAGAGAAATGGAATGTCGCCAGCCACATCAATTACCCACTTCTAGATGTCTATACTATATAATGAACAGAGGCGTGGAGGGCGTCAAGACTTGGTCAAGATACTGAGGGGGGGGGGGGGCTCTGGTATCATGGAGGGGGGTGGGCGATGTTATCAGGTGGGCGAAGCGCATGAAAAGGCAAAGGTGTTAGGGGGAAGTGCGGGAGGAGGTCGTACCATCTTCCTTTCAGGTTGCGTTCCACTCTCCCGTACCTCGCCCCCCCCCTCTCTCTCTCTCTCTCTCTCTCTCTCTCTCTCTCTCTCTCTCTCTCTCTCACTCTCTCTCTCTCATTCTCTCTTTATCTTTTTTTCGCAAGTTGATAGAGGGGGGCATGCCCCCATGTCGCCCAACGAGGGCGGCTAAATGAACTTACCTAAACAGTGATAACTGTCTTGGGCGAGTCTTAAACCTGCTGGACAGATACACTCCAGGCGAAATCCGTTCTTTCTGCATCCATACGCACATCTACCCGGGTAACATCGGCTATCACCTAAAGAAAATGAGGAGAGGGTGGATTAAACATAGAGTAAGCAATCATAACATAACGAGGGTGTGGTCAGGATAAGATAAGAAGATGTAAGATTGTAAGATTGATACGGAATAATATGGATTAGGGAGGTGAGGTGAAATGCAATATGGTCCTTCAGAGGATTCTTAGGTTTAACTAATACAGGTGGTCTTTTTACATCTTACTTAGATATATTCAAACGAAGAATATAATCATGTTAATGGCGTCATGTTATCTAATTCATTTTAAATGGAAAATATCTTTATGCTGAGAGTAGTAAATTGTTATTCCACACTCATAAATCCCAAATCAAATCTAAGGGTGAATTATTTTTGTCGGGATTACAATAATAATTGTTTACGATTTCTTTTTCTTATAAAGTTGTTTACACACTGTCGTTCTTATATGCAATATTAACCAAGCATTCTATAGTTCACATGTCTGTAGCAAAAAATCACCGAAAGTTCTCGTCATGGTATGGGGTATAGGCTTCTAAAAGGTCAATAATCGATCAATCTTCCATTTAATTGATTTCATTATCCTTCTTCATCAAAAGAGTTATTCCCTCAACTATCCGCAACGGCTCAACGCCTGATGGGTATAGAGAAGCGCGAATTGTCGACAACTATAGGTTTTAGTGCCACCTCGGTGAAGTGAAGTTTGTTGGAATGTCTGGGAAATTATTGGAAAAACACTCATTTGTCGCAAAAGACGAAAAACAGATTGTAATTTCGCCTCAACGACTATATTTCGATAATAAGAAAAGAGAACTGTCGTTTGTGACCGAAATTGGGACAGCGACCATTGGAAAGATGTCTTTTTAAGATATCATAGCCTGGGGGTCAATCGAGTATATAACGACCAATTGATGCTGAAAATTCCTTCTGACACTTGAACAAATATATTTAAACATATTGTATTTGTTGACTTTTACGGTTATAAAGGTAAGATTAAAATAGTTTAAAGGATTAAAATTCCGAGGAGAGATTGAGGAAACATTATGAGCATTTTATTATGAGAACTCATTTTACTCTCTGGTTTGAAACGAAATAAAGTCATTTGCTGCCACACTCAAACAAGACTTGCTCGTAATTATGTTCAAGTACCAACCCAGGCAGTAGGCGCATACATTACACAAAAAGACATCACGTATATGGAATTTGTCATGTTTATATATAAGTGTGGTGTTTTCGACCCCTAATGATACCAATAATAGACAAGTATGCTTCTTTCTATAGAAAAGAGATCAGAAATAGCGACTTGTGTGAAAAGAATTAATCAGCTAATCAGTAGGGAAAGGGAGAGAAAGAGAGGGGAAATGAAGCGAGAGACGGTTACGACTTCAGAAAAGGAGCTTATGTAGTAGAGAGAGGGTGAGAGATGGGAGAAAGAGAGAGAAATAGAGAGGGAGAGAAAGAAAAGGAGAAAGAAAAGGAGAAAGAGAGAGAGAAATAGAGAGGGAGAGAAAGAAAAGGAGAAAGAGAGAGAGAGAGAGGGGGAGGGAGGGAGGGAGATAGGAGAAAGAGAAACAATAAGAGAAAGAGAAAGAAAAGGGGATACGGGAAGGAGACAAATTAGAAGGAGAGACGGAAAAGACGGAAAAGACGGAAGAGAAAGAAGAGAGGGAGGAAGAGAAGAAAGAGGAATAAAGACAGTGTCATCGGGCTTCCGGGAGGTTCGTCCCTCATTTGCACCTTTCCTTGTATACTTTTATGATCTACTCTTTTAAAACACGTCCCAAATAATGCAGGCCCTATTTTTTAACAGTAGCACATGAACTCAAACGAGGCACTTCCTACTACCGATTTTGAATCACTTCCCTAAGAAAATACCCCTACCGTGTGATTCAGAACCTATCAAGGGATGGAGGATGCACACAAGTGGGTAGAACACACAGTTAAGGGTTTTAACTTGAAAGAGATCTCGGATCATATTCCTGATAATGCTTTCTAAAACACATGCCCTTCCCTTTTGGTTTAATGATACTTGGCACATCTGTCATATGACACATGGTTGGTCTTCGATGCGTATTATGTACACCACTGTCAGGTTCTTCTTTCCTCTAAATCGTCAGGTGCAAAATTTTCATTTTTATAAGAAAACAAACATGCAGGCCAAACAAATGAAAAGGTGAAATTCCAACGGCATTTGAAAGATAAAACTAAGTTAGAACTTAAAAAATTGCTTTGTGACACGAAACCAAACCATGAAACGAATCAAAATTCATTCTACATTTCTTTTCACCCTTAAATGGTGATGAGGTATCTTTCTTGAAGCATCTTTTTTTCTCTCTCTCCAAAAGTCAAGAAGCATATTCACAATTGACAGTTTACACAAAGGCGGAAAGGAGCATCACCATCAATTGCCCGAAATCTGTTTTGATTCTAAACAAGTACCCAGGCGCCTTCTCTCTTTCTTGGCTTGGAATTTTCTTTTTCAATTCCATTGGTTGAAAGCATGTCACAACTTTTTTGTGACATTTACTGGCACGTATGCCAATGATTTGGAAAAGATTGATCATTGTGATTCTTTTTAAAGATGTAATGATCGGAGGGGGAAGAAATGTTTGACTGATGTCGTTGAAGTGAAGTGTCTCGTCTTTTCTTTTGACATGCCTGCACAACACTGAAGAATATGCTTAAATACGTAATCATAAGGGGGAGTGATGGGATATGTTTTAGATGATTGGAGGGAAGGATTGACATTGCTTTTTTTTTAAAGTTACATTCAAGCTCTGTTACATGTGCCATGTATATATCTGACATTAGGAAGGAATGTGTTTAGTTTCGTCGTTATTTCCGTCATATGAAAAAGAATTCACAATGAAAAGAAAATATACAGTTTACATAAGCAAGACACACAAACAAATCATATGGCATTAAATTGAAAACAAAAACAAAAAACAACAATAACATTAAGAATAGAAGAATGAACAACGGAATAAGCAAAAGACAGAGAAAACAGACAGCTGCATAAGAAGGAAGAAGGATGTGGGCGTCAAGTGACAGAGTATAGAGTATAAGTAAGTTGTGTATACATACAAAGGGAGATAATGAAGTCGAAGAAAAGGGCTTAAAAAGAGTTTAGGGAGAGAGATTGCATCGGATCCTTATTTCTGCCCAAGGGGGAGTGGAATGCCAGAGGTACTAATAAGACTTACATATTTTGAATAGTCTTTTAAGAAGTCATACAAATATCTGTGGATCACCATTATCGACGCCCAGCGCCTTCGACGGTATAATCCCTCCCTTGCTACTTTGAATGAAAGAGATCAAAGAGACAAAAAGAAGCCAATATAACATACTTCTTCTAGGAAGTACACTTTTCATTACGCCTATACCCATCCACTAATCCTCCAAATTGTCTTTAAAATGCAGTGAAACGATGCGTAATTCATAAATAGTAGATTGTTTACATGTTTCTGTGAGCCCCTGGATGCCAGCCTACAATTTTCAAGCACGTCTTGAATACACCTCTCTCTCTCTCTCTCTCTCTCTCTCTCTCTCTCTCCCCCCCCCCCCCAAGCTGGATTCACACTGAGGATCACTACAAGTGTTAACCCCAAGGCTATCAGTGGTACCTATTCGAGGAACATAGTATGTAGCTACTTAAGCACAGTTAATCTTGAGATCATCTCCATGTCTCGCCGGTTGGTTTAAGGGGAAATCACTGGCATTCCAAGGAAGATCTTATTTATCAATCTAACGTTTACGCTTCCATCACGTACGAAGAGCTACCAAGATGATCCCAAGACATTCATCTTATGATGAAAGATACATTAAGGCACATACTACACGGGCCACACTCTTATACACACGCGTATATCCAAGCATAATCCAGATTAAGTGTGAAATTGGCTTTAAGGCGCCAGATATCTTAAGAGCCGAGGACTATACACAGTCCTTTTTGGTTGGAGGGCTGATTATCAATATTTTAAACTTGAAGTCTATTTACCATTTTCAGTAGAAGAGGGGCTGACACCGTAGCGTGAGAATAGTATATAATAATAATACATCTGGGAGGATTTTGTTCACAAAATTACACTAGTAAGGTGTCACTGAAATTAGGTCAGTTTTAGGCTAGCTAGATGCAGACCTTCGTCGAAACACTTGATTATCCGTTTCTTTGTCACGCCTTTGGCATGTTAAGCACCCTGCGAATCATGTTGTATACACATTCATCGTTACTATGGAAGGTCTAGCGTCAAGTGTCAAAAACATGAATTGAACATCTCGAAGAACGGGATTGTGATTATATTTAGGATGTTTAGACCCGGGAGAACAAAGCGTGGGTGAACGTTTGGAGTACTTACGTGTACATGTCTTTCCGTCTTCTTCTAGAAGATAACTTTCTTCACAGTGGCATCTAAAACTACCCATGGTGTTAATACATCTGTGATTGCACGGCCGAGGCTCCAGACCACACTCGTTTAGATCTGTTGTAAGGATAAAAGAAAATTACAGGTTAACAGATCTACATGTAAATAAATGAATCTTTTCTACATATAATTTATTGATTCAATCGACATAGGCTAACAATAAACCATGACAACCAATACAGGGAATAAAAGAATAAATACATGTATGTATCTGTTTTCAAATGTGGAACACAAACTGAAAGCGATATTTGCCAAATTTGTTCTACCCATTTTTATATATTCTTTGACATTTTAAAACATTGCCTTGTTATAATTGTGATTTCCCCTGAAATAGGAAATGCTTATACTGTGTGGAGCGTATAACGGCTTTTATACTTATACTTATGATATGAAGAACAAATTGGTATATGGTGATGATATGGTCAGCTATCAACCGACAGGTGACGAGGAAATAAGGTCAATGTTTCCCAAGTACGAACACCAGTAGCGTTCGGAGAAATAACTCCAGTTTCAGCATTCCTTTTGTGATATCTTATTATTAAAGCTGTGAATTTCATAACCAATCAACAGCTAACTTGAAGAAAAAAGAGAAGACGCTCCACAAGCAATTGGTGTAATAATTTTTAAAGACACACACATCCGCATAGATTCTCTCTCTATCGAAACAGCCCACCCTCATTGCACTTGAGCATATGCTATTTAAACAAACATGCTGTGTGTTGGTTTGAGAGGACAACTGTTGGGTCATGGTTAGGGGTAAACCAAGGTATCAATGAGATTAAGTGCCATCAAAGTTACTCGGAGGGGTGCAACACTTTATGTCAAATGCATTCTTTTGACCGAATATGGGTCATTTCGACAGAGAACTACACGGAATAGACAGATATCATGGGATAAATAACAGTTTTGATTTTTTCTTTTGTTTAATGATTATGCCTGAGAAACAAGCTGGAATGCAGAAGTAAATGAAATAAATCCCGAATCGTGACTTAAATTAATTATTTCTTTGAAGTGATATCTTATTTTGCTTTTAAGTTCACGGTCAGTTACTACTGACTATGAAAATGGCACATTCCTTCAAAGTTCGAGGCCGGTATCATTAAGATCGTGAGGAGATTAACGCTCGCCAAACAAGCTTGACTAATTTTTTTATTCGTCTTTAAACGGCTCAAGCTCATACCTCATTTACTCGCACAGTAGGAAAAACAAACACTGCGCCTTCCATGACAATCATAAGCAAATAATAGACATGTTCTTTTAAAAGAAAATCATCTCCTTGATTCGAAAAGGAATATTTATAGGATGATGTTTATTAATCCCTATCAGCAACCCATAGCCTTCTCTCCCTCTCTATTTGTGCAGGTGATTTTTCAAACTGTGCGCTTCTTTCGACCAATTAGCTTCCCGCAGTCTCCACACCGTCTCCCATAAAGATTGATAAAGTAGGAGGGTCTTTCAGGTTGAGAAGGCATAATGAGTATTCTGTTATGCGTAGTATGACAGAAGCTATTTATCCCTTATTTGGTTCTTATGAATGGCTGAGAGAAAGACAAGTACTTCTATTATTCTTTATAATATTTGTCGGAGAGATTCTGCCTGGTCAAGAATGTCAAAACTTGAAAAAGTGCCCTAATACAGATATCATTATTTTATGTTAATCTGAATTGAATCCGAATAGATTGAACTTATACTGGTTCCATATGCAGATATCATTCATTTTTACCACGATCCTAAAGTAGGAATCCACTCACATTTCATTTATAAATCAAACAAAATTTATTTCAAAGTACATCGTTGGATTTCCTGTTCGCCTATTTGGCTGTAGGCCTAAAACACTGAACACACTCAGGGAAATTGTTCGGATAAATATGATGACACATTATGAAGTAGCGAAAGAAACAAATTCATTTAATAATACATGCAAACAAAATCAGTCAATTATTGCTGATTCCATTTGACAAGATTCAGTTAATTTATTCAAGAATAAAATGTATAACTGTAAAATTATAAATGTAATGCTTCCTGGGAGAAATTTCAATTATTTAAACATATTTGTGGCTTACACCCAGTAAATAAGATCGATTGTGTGATCTGTATTAAAAACAAGTCACAAAAATCTGTACAATTATAGTAGAAAAAACACCACAGGCCATAGCTTTCAGTGTTTTCATAAAAACACACGACCATTCTCTTTTTTTTTAAGGCGACAAAAGCCTCTCTGTCAGGTACGCTACCCCCGTTTTTTAAGCAGGCCATTACGTTAATTACCCTATCAAAATCGAGCCTAATTCCCTAATGGTGCTCTGGATGTATCTCGATCGGAGCGGAATTATTCTTATAGATATCGAGTGATGTACTCCCACTTAATATATTGCACAAAACGTCCAGTGCGACACTGAAAATTGTCATTTCTAGTATACACAATATGCGCACATTCAGTGGCGCCACATCACTTAAAATGCAGTGATGCAATGTACCTTCGGCGGTTCCATCATGTGTTGTGTGAGTGTAATTGGTCTAGGTAAAGGATAATTACCCACGCTGTCATGATACCTGGATCTGCCATACGGATTACTCATTGTTTACTTTGCAAAAAGCCATAATGGAAGACAGCTATGATTATTGTTGTGTAATGTATACGTTATGCATACGTTATGACGTTATGAGATTATGGTGAAGTCCCCCACAATTTCGTATTTATAGTAGCAAAATATGCTTAAGATACCAGCTATATCGTATAAAAGACCCCAAAACAAGACCCTGACATTTTCCACCAAAAAAAAACACCAAAAAAAACCGAGGCCCGTTTTGTATTTATGGCTACCTCAAAAACGATTTTCTAATTTATCTTATAGACGTCTTCCAATTAGCGAAACGAGCGGAGTTTATATAACTTTCGATTAACTGCAACTGAGCTACTGTTTCGAATTCTGTATACAAAATAATGCAATGGAAGCCAATTTGTCCAGAGATGGGTGATATAGTTCTTGGTTGATTTCTTACCTGCATTACAATTTGCACCTGTATATCCCGGCTCGCAACGGCACTGGTTTGGTGCAACGCAGGTTCCATGTACACAACCAGATTCACAGATTGCTGTTAAAAGAAGAAAATAAAATGATATAGGCTAATTAGAGATAGAGATAAAAACAAATATAGATCAAATGTAATGCAATAATCACGTGGAATGCGTTATCTTCTATAGTACAACGTTATGGAATACATGAAAACATGTTTTGATGACAACGCAAAAACAGTTGAGGAATAATGAGACCACCCAGGTAAAATGTTGCTTTTTAATGTCATGAACTAGAAATGTTTCATGAGATAAAAATAAATGTAACATTTTCCACGATACCAACCACCAAAAAATTTGATTAATGACATGACCGATTAAGTTTTTTCGTAACTACCTTAAAGAGTAAAAAAAAATAGCGGGACCTAGTTTGTCGAGATTTTATCTCGGCAACATTCATGGTACATAATGTCATTTACTTACTTATATCTTTATTACCATGTTTATTTTTTATAGTAATATATCATTTGATATGTATATGCTTCTTATTAGGTAACTTATGAGCATATTTTATGTATTTTCACTATTTTTAACTCTCCAAATTAGTACACAGACCTAAATATTGTCTCTCACGTTCACCACCTCCCTGCCCTTTTCTGCCATTGTTACAAAATCCCGCCTCTACCGTACACCTATCACCCTCGCCTGGATTCCTTAAGAGCCCAAGTCGCTTGCATATGTTCCCAATCAGTTGAGAAGTTGAAATGCATATTTCAGGTCAAACCTATTGGCATTTTGTGTCAATATCAATCACGACATAAATCCATTTTACCAAACAACTCCATCACTTATCTCAATAACAACTTAATATTTGATGTATGAGAGATGTGTTTCCGGTCCAGCTTATATCACTTATACCACTTTATTCATATTTTCCCCCTGGGTATGAGTTTCTAAAAGTGGGCTTGTGAATAATGAAATTGTATTAAAGGTTTTGTGCCAATAACTCTCCTATTCCGAGAAATGTTGTTCCTTT
This sequence comes from Strongylocentrotus purpuratus, assembly GCF_000002235.5. Lineage (NCBI taxonomy): Eukaryota > Metazoa > Echinodermata > Echinoidea > Camarodonta > Strongylocentrotidae > Strongylocentrotus > Strongylocentrotus purpuratus. The sequence goes on from NW_022145612.1 coordinate 20,761,002, forward strand.
AGATTCAGATTTCTTTCAAAGCAATTCAGTTTTACTCCAAGTTCATTCAAACAATGTACCCTATGTTTGTGTTAAAGCCTCGGTCACAAATGCCATTACGAACTGCTACGAACGCCGTAACGAACGATTTTCAGACAATGGAAATTCGGGAAGACAATGGAAAAATAGGGAGATTCGTACGAAATAATCGTTCGTACGAACCTTTGTGACCGTAGCTTTACTAAATGAAGGAGAGAAAAAAAAACACTGACGCTTTTTCATTTCTTTTCACCATTTACTTCAATCTCTATGTATCTTGCACGAAGAAGAGTATTCTTCCATTCAATCTTTCCGCGACTTCATTTGAAGAAGTCAAAATGAACAATTTGAAATATTTGAGACCTGACTATTGTAGAAAACTGAGGGGCACAAAAAGAAGGCAAAAAGTCATGCAAGACCACCATCAACCATGCATGTAAACTTTACTGGAAAACCAGGTCTTTACACCAAAGTGGCGGGTTACAGTTGATTCATCTTGCTATCAGTCGGATCTTTACATTGTTTGGCCACCTTTGTAGCTTTCACAATCATATCTGTTCATGCAGCAACGGTCAGACAAGAAAAGATAGTATACGGGACTGTAATATCCATTGTCCAGTGATGCCTGGCTGGCGACGTGTGGTCAGTCTGTGTCCATTCGGTCCTAAACACTGACCGATATGTTGTCCAAAAGTTGACCATTTAGTGGCCTTTATAAGTCCTTTTGATAAAAAAGGGAAATGGCTTCCGACTTTGCAAGAAGATAATTACGGTTCGTTTATGGTCTTTAAAGTTGTATGATTTCTCTGTTACTTCAACCAAGGACGGACCTATACGAATGAACGAATGAAATCATTGATTGTGCATGAAATCCAACAGAAAAGCCCAATAAGTTAACGAGTTTGTTTGTTTACTTTATCTATACCGTTTCTAAATGTTGCTGATTGGAAGTGATCTGTTCAGAATCAATGGACTGGATAGAACCCAGCTGAAACTCTGCGAACTCATTATTTTTCTGAATGGCAAATAATCATCGTAGGGCCTTTTTAAAGTGGAATGTATATATTGCGTGAATCAACCTGACAGGCAGCCAGTGTCTATGAAAATCATAATTCAGTGTTCTCTTGTATAGAGATCATACAGCGATAATTGGATAGTACATACACACACAAGCACACGCATTCTTACATCCACACCCACACATCGATATCTGAAATATTTTAGGTCTCTCGACTCTCAAAATGCTTTTTATCGAGTTCGGCTGTCTAGTCCAATAGAGACAGCCGTCACCTTGGCGCACGTATAGCCGCCAAGGGAGTGCCTTTGAGCATCTTGAGACGGGAACGCTTGTTTCGCTGAAACAAAAGCACACACGAACGACTTTCACATCTAATAACCTCAACTAGCGATTGGAACTCTACAATTTGTATTGAAAATTCAGTTCACATTCCCATCGCCGTGTGTAAATAAGTATAATGTGTTACAAGACGTTCTCTTTTAGTTCCTTGGGCGATAGATATAAAAGATATTATAACCCTACTCATGTCTCAGAAAGAGAAAAGACAATGGGTGATGGAAATCGTAGGCAGTGCATTACTTCAGACATGTCAGAAACAATTATGATAGCATCTTTATAGGGCCCTTGAGGCAAGGGATCGAGAGCAGAAAAAAACATGAAGATTCATGAAACTGCCTGTGTATGTTATTGATAGCACGTAGTGCTGACATCTTCAAGTATAGTCTCCACACACTGCGGGTCCGAGGCCCTCACAAGGGAATCCTCCCGGTATCTTTCTTACTAGAGATGACACCAACCAACAGGTGGGTGAATTCAGAAGGTGTGACGAGTTTAGTGAAACTGCGGAGGCGGGTGAAGACTAAAAGGCCCATAAGAAAGCAGGGAGAAATCATCTTTACCTTCCATCCGCCACCTAGTCTGCAAGCGCAGGCTCTAATTTGACACTTTACCACAACTCCTAAAACCTTGAGCAGAGCCTAGCTCTGTCACTATCTGGCAGTGTCAAGGCAAAATACAGAGCCTATGTAGTAAGCTGCCAGCCTATGGTTTCCCAGTACAGAAACTGTTACGCACAGCGACTGACTAGGTTTGTGCCTGCAAACTACCCGTCACCATGGTAACAAGACCTCCTCATCAATCTCGGAATCGTGTCGACATGTAAAACATTTTCAAAAATTAATATAGCAAATGGGGGTGGGGAGGTTCGTGTAGTCCTTGGTTTATATGCAGTGAGTAAATACAGTGAATAATTAAATATGAAAAGGGAAGTAAACACGTCTTAAATGAAAACATAAAGACTGTAATGGGCGATAATCAAATAAAACGTTTAGAACTTCAACACAGTAAGATGATTTACATTCATTTTAACCAAGTAAATAGTCATTTCCAGGTTCTCGATGGAAACCCAAAGCTAACTCTGGTTCGAGTGTTTGTTACCAGCCTGGAATGATTATACACGTAATGTCATTTAGCGGCTTCACAAACATCCTCTTCGGTACGCTTTCCATTAGCATGAAGTGTGATTAGGGGGCGATTTTTTTCGAGATTTTAAAATCTTCAGAATCCGTGACCGATTAAGAAAGACTCATTACTGTCCAATGTCCATGATTTATTCACAACATAAGTAAAAACTTTGCCAAGTACATGTACAAAGATGAATGAAAAAATAAATATCGTTTGTCGTTGTTGGATTTCAACATTGCCACCAATGATCGGAGAAGTTTGCTTTCTCAAAACTTCGTTTTCTCAAAGTAAATATTATAGCCATGGGAGTTATAAAAAAAATGAAGCAAATATTCAACATGCTGAACGGCACACGAGCCTAATAATTTTCACATCTTTAACCTGTAATCTAACCTAAATCGTCATACAATGCATGCGTGTGGGCTGCACTCAATTACATTCAGATTCTGTCTCGGCTTTTGAAAAATAGATATTAATATTTGGTTGGGATAAGATGACAAGACAGCACCTGTTACTTCAAATGACATATTTCCCGGCACAGAGTGGTACCGAAACAACATGTACATGGACATCCATGCACTACGAACCTTAATGAAACATTCATAGGCTTTAGCCATTCAATAAAACATGGATTTATTTGTTTTATTGAGAAAAATAAGAATGAGATGTTCGACATGCGTCCTCTTTCTGCGTTTCGAAATGACATGAGATGAATCCATTAAATTGTCAAATGAAATTTGTTCAAATATTTAAAGATGTCGGCTTCATAGCTGGAAGCGACGTTATATTATAATTTCATTTCATATAGAAAGAGAGAGAGAAAGAGAGAGAGAGAGAGAGAGAGAGAGAGAGAGAGATGAAGACACAGAAAACCAGATGAAAGAAATATAGAAAGACACATTAAGGGTCATAAACAAATACATGTGTAGGAAAATTGGGTTTTTACATTCTAAAACACAAATCGTAATCTTCTTTAAAGAAACCCAAACTGTTACACGAGTCCAAGACAGTACGCATGTATGGTTTACGTGTGACAGGACAGTGAGAGGATGAGCTTATGACGTCACAGACTGAGTCAATATTGGAAGAAACCATCACCGCTTTAACGTCACGAATGCTATCTTGATTTCTCGGAACATCCCTATTTTAAATTTCCGCTGGAGCTGAGACGACTGACAGCAAATAATGTTCATTTCGTCGGTGATACGACAGCGACTGCACGGTAATGCCATATCACTGTTAATAGGATTTCATTGATGAATGTATACGTAAAGATTTGTATGCCACTGATATAACGTTTATCTGATTGACAGTATATTGATAAATAAGAGTAAAGTAAATCACTAAATCACTAATTACATAAATCACTAAAACAGTGATCAAACCAATAATATATCAAGAAGATGGATATCCTATAGTTAGAAACATTTTTTAACTAACTCTCCTTACGCCAGACATAATGTTAAGTCTGAAGTAAATGTTTAAATTTCAATGTTGGATCCCTTAAAGAAAACTTCAATTATCACATTGGTATTCTTACACAGCATCTATTATTCATTGTCACTTTGTATCTAATAATAAACGTGCTATTAATTGCCACTGCATTTCGTCATTTGCAAAACAAGCCGAAAACAGGACTTTGGTGTCCAAAAATACAAGAACAACACAGACCTGCTGTCTGAAGATTTATTGACAAATATCAAGAGAAGTTTCCGAATTTAGAATCTAGATTAAGAGTCTAATCTCTCGTCTTATTTAGTGCAATACCAACCGTATGTTACGTGGGCGGAAGCAGTCTACACAGTACGTCAGTGCTGAATTAAAAATTGATTTGAGAACAGTGCATGTGTTCTTTCGTCCCATGCTAGTTTGTAAACACGTCTATTTTCGGACAGGAAACTTCCACTCCCATTGATACCATTTTATTCATATCGTTCGAAAGAAATACGATTTAAATTCAACCATTAACAACCAATCCGAGCTAATCTTAACTATACAGATAAACTAATTTAAACAGATAATGCATTAAGATAGAATACCAGATATAATTGGCGAAACTCCAACAACAAAAATACAAAAATGGAATTGAAATTAAGAAAAATTAATGTTCAAGCGTCAGTTTTTCGGACCGGCGTTTATACACATAAACACAGTTTCAAAATTATATAATCACCTGAAGATTTCAATACATTTACAAGTCTTTCATCATGGGCCATATTTTGATAAACCAGAAGTGGAAAGTATAATCGTGAACTGATATAGGCATTTAATCTGCATGAGGTTGAATAAGGGTTTGATTTTACTTTAAAGATTTGCAAAGCATAATTAAAGCGGTAATACCATGTCGTGCTGACCTCATTTTAGTTTCCGATCTTCGTTTTTCTCCCAGTTGGACTTGAAGAAGTCGGAAGCTGATCAAACGAATGCTATAATTTCATGATTTACATCGCTATTAAGATACTGAGAATAATTTGATGCACGTTAATAATTGATTTATTAGGATAACAACGTTTCGTCTTAGAGGTTTAGCAATTAACTCCTCTCCGTGTACTGTACACGAGGATCTGTTTACATTCCTCAATTACAGAAGATAAATGGGTAGAATGGCCGTCACAACGTGAATATAAAAATCTACCAAAATCTAATAATAAAAACATAAACATAATTTAAAGAATGTTTACTTCTAAAATTGTTAACCTCTGTGGCCAAATCATGGCTTGGTCCGTTCGGAAACAGGATGATTAAACAACCTTGATGGTGAAAATGAGAACTCATTATAACAAAGCTACCAACCATATCATCCGTCAAGGCTATCAATTTGTCAACTGCCTATTGTTGTGGTACAGAAAGTACAAGCCAAAAGTCGGATGTGGAAAAGACGAGGATGAAATGGAGGTTGAAATCAATCTTATTGTGGTAGTAATTTAGTAAAGAATATGATAGATGTGATTTCCTTTTGTCGGGTTCCATCTTTTAATCTTCAATGTTTCTATAATAAATCATACTGAAAACAATAGGAAGACAACTGTAACAAATGTTCAAATTTATGGTTGGTTGGGTCGTTGCCCATCTGTCACACAGTGCAGTCTCATCTTCATGTTGACATAACAAGAGAGTCCACATTTATCATCAAAAGAATGTTTGGAGATATCATTTTTGATCAGATAAGCGGAGACAGGTATGATTTATATGGGAATATAGTTCTAGTCTATACAGAAATTGGTTATAAGGGGGGGGGGGGGACAATAGTTCAATCATATTTTTAATAAAACCAAAAATGTTCCCATTAATTATAGATATCCTAAGTGTAAATAGACATGCACATGTTTACACAAAACTCCCACACGAAGCTTACGCAACCTAGTCGTTGAGTTTGCACCGACGGCAAGTAGTGAAAAAACAAATGTGGCACTGGAATTATGTTTAGATGAATGGCAGTGAAATGATGAATATCTCTGATTGCACACCAAGTTCAAGGCGGACACATGGAGCAGTTCAAGGTCGGTGAAATATTTCACCACTCCGTTCAAATCACGGCCACATTTCTAGCTAACCAATTCAAGGCACCTGCTATATTTGGACTCCATCCACACAACTTCACAGGCAATGTCAGAAATATTAACCACATTCAAATGGCACTCCATCGTATACGTGGATAAGATGTGTGCGTGATCTGCCAGATATGTGTTGCTTCTGTTCGTATGTGTCAAAATTCTTTGCTTCTGTTTGTACGTGTCAAAATTATTTGCTTCTGCTGAAAATCTTGAGGTAGTCTGTATCAAGATTGGGTTTTGATAATGTTAAATCCAGCAGGAAAAATCATAACATGGCTTTGTGGTCTTTATCTATTTCAACCCACGGTGTTTCCTGACTGGTAAAATGTTAATGTTCAATAACAATGCTTCATAGTCGAAAGCAAACAGGAATGCAATAGGTGAATGAATTGTAACACATGGATGTGGTTTGGTGCGAAAGGCATGATCTCTCTAGATGTTACAAATTGGCACCCCTTGAATACATACCCCACATCTTCTCACCGAAAGATGAAATAGGTCATATTGGCATAATCTGTATTCCATATTATCCATAATGATTTGTGATCCGAAGCTAAAACTTGACGTTTAGATTGCACATGACTGGAGGAGCCTTGCATAAAATAAGATGAAATCGTGAAAATACATTTCTTCATTATGTACATTAGGATATATTACAATTTTCAAACTACACTTGAATTCGTCACTTAGACGATTTAGCGATACGGTATCACCTAATTCGTCTATGTGACGAATTCAAGTGTAGATTGAAAATTGAATTTGTTATTGGTGGGTTGAAAAACATTGCAGAAACCATAGAGAAAGTATCATAAAGTGAACTTGAAATACAGGAGTGAAGTTTATAACTTGCTATACTGGCACATTTTAGCAATATTTCATCAAGATAAAATGCGAGCTATAAACCTCTAGCTTTCTCTCAGACGAAGTGGATTTTTGTCCTACTCTCGTTGTGTTTATACCAAGGAGAAACTAGGCGAGCTGTACTCTCCTGCTCCCCTTATAGTAAATTCCTGTCTTTGTTAAGATTACTTAACCCACTCCAGACTTAGTACAACACAAGATGTATAACTATCATGACTTTGATAACCCACGTATCGCGTGGGTGATAGACAAGATCGTCAGAGCTTGTGACATAGCGTGATGTAATATCACGAAAGAATCAAAATGGACCTAACGATTCTAAAAAATCCGAAAAGAAGATGAGGGATAGAGTACTTCAAAATCATAGGGAACCTTTTGGGAAACCCACCACTAGATGTACGTGTGAATAAAGAGTATAAACATTCGAAAAACCATTGAACAGATAAGTATCATCTCAGTCGATGATAATCATTATGGTCTCATCATAAAGGAGGCATAAAGAGCTCGCGGGAACATGGATGAAGAAAATTGACAAGCGCACATTAAATAAAAAGTTTATGTACATCATTCTAAAGCACTAATATGAAGAAATGAAAAAGATAACCATATTTCAAAGCACTGCCTTCAAGATTCAGTGTAACAGTTGTGTTCCCGAGTGGAAGGGATATCATTATGCTCCCATTCTAATGTATGTGGGTTCTCTGGGCTGTCATTTCATGTTAAGGGTATTTCTGGTACATACTCTAGCTGTGTGGCCTTATGTTAACTTGTCTAGCCATCGGAAAACCTAGTATCATCATCGGAACACAATAGCGAAACAAGGCATATAATTATGTAGCCTCTGATTGTAGGATCGAATCGCATGTTGGGTGATATACTGGAATCGAGGATTCAATCATCACGTACAGTTTGCTTTAGTAAACCAATCTAAAATCTTTGCTCGACTTTATACACAGATAGATGAGGAAACCGGTGTATAGAATTTTTGATGGCGACATTTGTCATTTTTCTCAATTATTCTATTTTATTTTATTTTTTATTTATTTATTTTCCACATATGGGAAGGATCACCCTTTTCAGCTAAAAGCTGGTCTTCAATGGGGTCCATAATTATATCATATTCAATTGAACTAAACGGGTAGAGGTCTGTAAAAGAAGTTGTAACAGGGGGTGTAAAAGGCCACCAATCATTTTAAGGGGATGCGTTCAATATTTTCTATCAATCTGTTCATAATATTCACCATACGGTCTTCCTTAATTGATACGTCTAGAAACCACGTTATGGGATGCTCAACACCCAAGTTGACCAACCATTGGTTCAAGGTACACAAATTATAACACCTTGTGTCTATACATGATCTCGCTGAAGACAATATACCTACTCACGTTTATTTTCAAAAGAAAAAATCTGAAGCATTGATGCTACATCTAGTTGCCTAGAGAAAAACAAACCTTACATTAGACCCTCTGATATAGAGCAGTTCAAATTATTCTGCACAACTAAAGGTTACTTTGTGATCAACATGTATTCGTTGCAAGATAAGCCAGGTTTTAAGGACCCTCGGTTTCCATGACAACAAAGCTTGGTATGAGACAGGTATCGTCTGCTAGGGAGAAGATTTAAATAACAAAATTCTTCAAACTGTAATTGAAGTACCTCATCGAGGAAGCTTGTCATGAAATGTAATTACTGAGTGAAGTAGTTTTAACTTTCCATTTATTGCGACGGAAGTAATTTCTAATGTAAAATGTTAATCATGAAAAGGGCACTCGAAATATAAGGATGCAGAATCCTAACAAATAATACAAAACAAAATGACAGAAAAATGTAATTAAAAGTATATTCTGTATATACAAGTGAATAATATCGAAATATATTTTAAAGTCCTAACTCTTAACTTTGTCCAGGAAAAGATAATGAACTGAAGACAGATATTTAGGCATGTTTGAGAGATGTAAAGGATCAATATTAACTTCCTCACGTGTATTTAGATAAATCACCCACACGATTCTAGCGAAGAGGCAGCCCTCGCTAAACGCAAGGACTCGATTATGATTACACTCCGGCTTGCCTCATCCGAAATCGGATATTAAAGGGAGAGCGAAGTCAGTGGTAGGTAAACAACAGTTGGTTGGAAACTAGTATTCCTTTTGTTGACGGGGGTACTCATAGCACAACAATTATTTGGACTCTTGAAATTATTGAAGTAACTATTCAGGTCAGGTTTTAATTTCCATCTTCGCAAGCAAACATGTTATTAAGAGTAACCCAAATATGGAACTGGTTAAATTATTATGTGTTCATCGATCTTCATACTACATCATAGCTGGCATTTATGCAAAATCGATGTAGAATTGAATGAACAGATTTTGTGTCATACTATAAAATGACGTTATTAACGCCATACGATGCATTACCATTGGCAATAAAATGCCTATATGATTTCACCGTCAAATTTGAATGCGCTAAAATCCCATGCCTCTGCTTTCCTTCCATAAAAGCCAACGCCCGCCTTAAACAAAAACCCACTTTAAACCTTAAATACCCCCTATCATTAGCATTTCCCCCTTTCTTGATACGAGATGGGTGAATAATTAGCGAAGCGAGCAGAGCGAGTAGCTAGCCGCTCGGTCGGTCGGTCGGTCGGTCGGCTCTCCTCCGCATCAATCATTTACAAGCTCATAAATTGTACGTGCGTAACAGGCGTGATCATACTAATGGCTTGCGAACCAGTCGGTGGGTTTAGATTCGTATGGGGACGGCACCACATATTTAATGGGACAACACTCCCCAAGGGCGGTGAGTTAATATCAGGAGTAGATGAGAGATGGGATAGAAGATGAAGATTTCATTTCGTAATAATCACCTATACACGACAAGTCACACCTACTGAATATGTAATATAATTATGACGCCAAACACGAATACGTTCATGTGGGGATAGATAGGATGGGAGTAAGAAATTAAATGTTTAGAACACGACCAGATGACGACAATAATTTTTAATGTGACAAATAACCTAAACTTTTCAATAAAGAATATGATATGGTGGTTTTTTTTAAGCACTTTGTCATTTTCTTAAAAAAAAACTTCGTTCCGTTTTGACACATAAACCATTTCTCCCTTATTATTAGAGACCATTCATACATTAAAACGTTTCGATAATCTCAGTGAAATGGCATTAGAGAACTACAATTGGTTTTAAATTCATATCAATTCTATATTCATACGAGCAAGATAATAAAATAATTTTCAAGGAAGCGAAAACGTTAGGTCGTTGAAGGTCGTGGTTAATAACATGTGTTTTCCCACAAAATAAAGGCAATATTAATGTTGACTTTCCATTAAATTGATAATTTCAAGAACTAACAAATATTTTTCTGAGCTGCTAAACATTCTATCTAATTGATGAGTTCCTAATTACTAAACCCAATCGACAACGAGCAAGATAGGAAGAGGGATTTAGGTCATTACGAAAATCAAACTGACAGAATCAAAATCTTTACTTCATCCAAGGAAGTAGCGTGTCTACAGCTTAGGGTGGGATTGGAAGTACAGGACAGGTAGGAAATTTTCTAATTTCAAATTGTCTACAACTTCATTTTTATTTCTTATAATTAATTACGGAGATGCAAAAGATAACAAGTGTCTTCCTGTATAGACAAAATGTGTTAAAGACAACCCCTATTATATCTAACTCGAATACAGGGACGGAGAATTTCCTTGACCAGAAATCAATACGTAATTGAGCTGCCAGTGGGGAAAAAGCACGTAGGCTACCCATAATTGTGTTTCAGCTAAGAGCACTCCATAATGACACCCCATTTAGTCACAGTTGGATACGATTTGTTGTAAATTATGACTATAAATAAAAATCACAAAAGATGAAAATTGTTGGTTGTTTATAGCAACAGTGATTTCTTAACGATACCATCCGCTTCCGTTTCTACTTACTCTCAAACAAGGAATATAAGGAATTATGATAGCGGAGAATTCCGTCTATTTGAAAGGGGTTGTCTCGAGTATATTTTTGACATTTTTCTAGGATTTGACTAATTTCCTTCTTAGTTGGGTGATTCGTCTTCATTGATGAAATTGAAGGATAGATAATTGCATTCACCTTGGATGTTCTCAGCGTGTATTTCCCCTAGTTGATTGGCATGAAGAGGTATGACTTCATATCACTATTCAGAGATGGTATAGTGCTCTTAAACCACACAGTCCTAATCATCTGACCCCCCCCCCCCACACACACACACACACACACACACCCATATCGTTCTATTAGCATTGTTAACCCATATTGAAAGTACAATAACATCGAAGGGGTTGGTGGGTGTTTAGAAGACAACCGAGTTAATTAATGAAGATTAGATTATCGGGTTATAGGTGGGCGTGTCTAGCCGCCCGTAATTGCAGACGCTGTGTACTTCATACAGTGATCATATTCAGGGGGTATCCAGAATTCTCTACAAAGGATTGGGGGTTAGTATGTAGATATTCGAAAGGGGGGGGAGTTGGTGCTTTTCTCTGACAATCAACTAAAAAAAAAAGAACGGAACAAAATAAAAAATAAATATTTGTGCCCTTTTGGTCTACAGAGGGGGATACGTTGTTTGTGCCCCTACCCCTTAGTCCATGCATGATGACGTATCCATAGTCTATATTTAAGTATGAGGCTCTTTATGTATTTATTGTAAGTTTTATTCCCTCAGAGTTTCAGTAACACCACGAGAAGGTACATACAGATAAGAAGATCTGACATGACTTGAGAAATGTCATTTAGCGCTGTCAGGTTTGAAGTATGTGGATATTTCCGATAATAGCCTTAACCTCTAGAGACCAGAACTAAGAAAGAAAATATAATTACGAGCAAAACCGCTAAGAAGAAATTGTCTCGGACTCCGTGGGACCCTGATTTCTCTCAGGCAGGAGACTTCCCCTCAATTATTCGTGATATCCTTCGAATATGTTTAAAGACGAAATACGCTTTTTATTCAATAATCATATATTAATCTATCCCTAGCTTGGTATTGTATAACTAAATCTTAGTGAGAAGACCCCCTCCCACCTCCAACACATATTTACGAACAAAATAAATCTACAAAACCCAAACACACTCTCTTGATTTTAATGGACATGAGACAATACAGTTTTTTCTTCATTTTCGACATGTTCAAAGAGGCCCTCGTCTCTAAAAATCCTCACGGATCCCCCCTCCCCCTCTGCACTCTTCTTCTTACATAAACAGCCGTTATTCGGAAGTGCAAGGGTAGATGAATAGCAGATACACCATGGGTGCATCCCTTACTCTACGTAAACATTCGATCCAAAGGTTACTTGATACACCTGCCGATGAGAGGGAAGCCCGCGAATATAAACCAAGGCATGAGGAAACTCAAAATTCATCAGGGATACAGTGATTAGTTTACCCTTTTGCTGTAGAGACGACGACGAGGAGGAGTTTGTGGGTTTATAGAAGCTTGTAAGCAGTACATCAACAAATGTGTCAGACTTGATTTGTACAGAATCAAGCTCATGCCTGCAAGGTAATTCCCTATATGAATATCAGATACACGTTCACGACGCAAGTACGGAGATTCATTATGGGTTAATGGGTTGGCCACTTTCTCCATGATCAGGTCCGTTGAAATGACACTACACTTAAATAAGATTGGCATAAAGAGTATACCCGATTCAGGCAGCTTCGAATACAAATTGTTTACCTTCTGTAACCTTACATTATCATCTCAAGACACGGTAAAGGGTAAAATGTAATCGGTTTAATGATATCTTCTTCAGAACCTTGTTGCCGCAGATAGCATCAAAGAATTCATGAAGAGTCTCTTTGTACCCAGTAGCAAATTTGTCCTGATGCATCCAATACGGGACAAAAGCAAATGTTATAATATCATTGCAGTCTAAAATCCTTTCAAAAAGTTGAATTGGGATTCGCACTTTAATTGTTCAAATTTTCCGAGGTTTCATAGGTTCTTGGTTCTATCTATATGGCTTTGTCTCAATCCTTGCGACATCTGCAAACAGCCCGCAAACTTCTTGTCTAAGATCTTGCCACAAAAAATCTCACCTAACTTTCTTGCATGCATGTTTAATGTATTTACCTTAACGTTTTTTTACTCTCAAAGACCGCGAAGACTAAATATATAAATGGAATGAATTACACCAGCGATGATAAGTACTAAATTTATTGACACAGTAGGTATACAATAAAGTTATTATCCCGAATAGCCTCTGTCCACTCTCAATGACTCGATAGAAAATGGTTTATCCAGGGAGTTCCTGGTTCATCTTAAAAAAGAGATGCAGAGGAAGCCAAGAACATGTCACCGTTGTGTTGAAAAGTACTTAATATCCGTATTTGACGTTTTGTAATAACTCAAAAAGGAAAGGCTTGCTATAAACAATGGATGTGGAGGAAGCCAAGACTCTGTCATTGTGAATTGACAAGTATACTACTGATAAATAGCAAAATGGACTTTCAGATAAATATAGCATCGCGAATAAACACTTTTAGTGAACTAAAGATCACATCACACATTAAGTCCATGCCCCTCTTTTGATATCGCTATAAAATCACTTTCACCTTGAACGTATGTCATGATGACATAGTCAGAGAGTGAAGAATCCTTTCAATTCCTGAGCCTATATATTCAGTAATGCCTCAGTCACACCGTCCAACCGAATACAGACCGACTCCAATCCGACCAAGTTTAAGCCATAGTATGAACTGTAACGTTTTACTCGGTCCGTTGTCGGTCTGTTGTCGGTCTGATGACGGTCTCATCGCCGTGACTAACATAGTCTATCTCAAAAAGACCAAGGTATATACTTACGGGTGCATGTTCCTGCAATACTGTTCCTGACCCATCCTGCGCAACAGCCCAGTCTGTAGGAGCCGTATCCGCAGCGGTGTATCTTTCTCCTCATGGCACTGTAGTATGGAAAGACGTAGACGTTGCCGACCTTTCGAACAGTGGCAGAATTGCGATGTACAGGGACATGACGGTAGTTATGAACACTGAACACGCCCCTAGAAAGAAAGAAAAACGAATGTATAAATTCATTAGTCGATCAGTCAATCAAGTAAAATCAATCAATAAATTGATCAATCAATAAATTGATCAATCAATAAATCCACCAACTATTCAAGTGTTAATATAATCAACGTCTGTCTACAATCAACAAAAATTAAAACATTCAGCTTAAACTTTTAAAGCAAAATAAATGAAGGTATAACAAATCATGGGCACTGAAAGACAAACAAAATTATTTGTCTAGAATATGTATGCATGATTGTGGTATAGGATCTATCTGCATATGTATATTTATATTCAATTGCGATTTCATTTTTTTTACATTTTTTATTTTTTATAAAATCAGATAAAGAACCAGCGAATAACAAGATATGAGAAGGGAATCAAAACAGTAAATACAAAAAAGTGAGCAATGTTTATAGTTTATCAACTTCACAAAAAGACCATTTTCATAAGTTACCCTAAATTTAGAATGAATAAGGCAAGATAAAATGAAATGCCAAGTTTTTCCCGGCCTCTCATAACTTGTATCAATCCATTTAAAGGCATTTAATAGCCCAAGTTGTCAACATATTTCAACAAATATTTATAAATAACAATCTTATCTCAAAGAGTCAGATCTATTTACGCATAGCAAGGAGTTGAACCATGCCCACCACAATGGATAATAATGCTTATTGCAGTGTGACGTGACCTAGCTAGCTACTCGGTCACTCTCAGTTTCTCTCGGCTATGAAACCATTCCAACTTTTTTTGTTATTAATAGTACCTTGCAAGCCATGCTTAACTTATCAAGTCCATGGTCACAAGTCAAGCTCGTTAGTATATTATTGAATTGTATTAAGCTATGATTAGCTTCATTGAAGAGTAGTACGGTCAACGAAAGTTCAATTGCTTCCACCGTGTATGTTTGTTTCTTCTCCAGTATGGGGAAGAAAGTAAAACATATTCAAGTCTTAAATAGGTTTTTACCCGATTATCAGAGTTATGCATTTTCATTATAGGATTGCTCTTGGTAAAGAATTTTTATTTTGTGAAGCTCGAGAAAAGATGATGCAAAGTGATGAAATTCTATTATACGACTTCATTTTTTAAAAAAATGCATAAATTATTAGTGCATGTACTATACACCTGACAAGAGAGTACATTCAAATGATCAGAAAAACAATTATAATGCTAAATGCCATCACAAAGTTAATCATACAAATTGTATTTTTACATCCACTACTTCTACATCTTCATCTGATAGCTTAGGCGCCACGCGTAGTCTTAATGCATGCATAAAATGCAAACACGATCTGCTTCCATTCAAATAATATAAAAGGACCTTTGATTTTCCACAGAATACTGTTCATGGGCATATTCGTTGAAATGTCTTGTCTTTTACAAACTTTTCCTTGTTAACTTTCTTCTAATCGATTCAGCACAAACCGAATGTTGCATATTAAAAGATAAAAACCCGTTATTCTTTTTCCTAGGAGGGGAAACCTCATGCTGTGGTACTCAGTGATAGATGAGAACAATTGATGTGACAGAAATATGTTTTTATACGATTCAGCAAACTACCAAACTGGTCTTGAACCCAACCTAATAATTGTTACCATAAACACACAGCATGTTAGCTGGGGATCGAAGCTGCGGGATCGGGCGTTATTTTTTGCTAAAATGGGGTCATTTAACCACCCCCATACCGGGTAAAGAGCAACCTCACCACCGGGCTTCGCCACCAGTACGAACACAACAAGAGACAACATGCTGGTATGACGGAATACCTGACATTCACTGTCTACATGTGTTTGTCTATAATCGTTAAACATGACATCTATGTTTGAAGCATGAATGGTTTTATGTTATATTGTGATAAATGATCATTGCCCGGAAGCATGCCTTTGGGGTTCTTGAAAAACCCGCCCTATTTCAAACTCGATTCTTTTATTGAATCATTTCGCAACATTACCCATCGATATGCATGTGATTGGAACAGATAGTTCTTTTAATGATCGCAGTAACAAATGAAATTATATCATTAGCATACCACGTCTTCTAATGATAACTCATCCTTGAGAGCTATATACAAAACCGTTTATGAATGTTGCGTGTACAAAGAGAAATGCTAAAATGGGATATCTCCGCCCTTCGTAACATTCTGCCTCATTATCACAGTGCGCAAAAAAAGATAAATTAAATGTCAAATGTCCTATATGGCCTCATTAGTTGACACAAACTGACGACTCAACTCAACCAAAACAAAAATCAATAGGACGAATTGAAAGAAAAGTGACATGTCTGAAAGTTAAGGGTGTAATGGAATTATGGATTTTGGAAAAGGTAATATCAAATTAGTATTCTTCGTTATGTTGGATCTCAATACTAAATCACGAAGAAACCACTTTTAATAACGTAACCATTTCAATCTTACCTACTTATACTCTTTATCATCTGTATCATCTATCGCGTGAGTAAAGAATTTAGAATCAATCCGTAAAGAACCGACAGGATATTTATTTTGTACAGGAAAAGTCTCACTATCTTATGAATAGATGATTAATGACTCACTCGCGTGTGTGTATTGTACGTGTAATAAATGAGAGGATGAAAGGTCGAGGTTTATCGATCAGGAACAGAACAAAATATTTCGAAAGATAATGATGACAAATCACAAAGTCAAAGTATTTCTTTTCACCGACATTTTGTAGTCGTACACAATTTGACAATATATATGATACATTTGTCAACTGTATGATAGATGCCAAGTATATTCTATAAATCTAAGGGTGAATCATAAAGGTGAATGATCGGAGATAAGGTCAGTGGTATTTTTTTATTGAGGTTAAACCAGCTGATTTTTGACAGTATCAAAGCTGGATAAAATGTATCAAAGGAGACACCACAGAGAGAAAATCAGGTCACATAAACCTCACCCGTGCGTTCTTTATTGCCAACCTCTGCAGGTCAAACATTGGCGACATATATTCAACTCTAATCTTTTATATCACATCTTTAAATATTGTCTGCAAGGAAAACAAAAGGTTTACATATCTGAAAATATAAAATAGAAAGAATGTCTGTTACAAGATTTCGATATTTAAGAAAACAAGCCATGTGGGATTTGGCTAAAGAATATATAGAATGTTCTCACTTTGTATGAATGGAAACCGCTAGATAATAAAATATTCTTTTGCATTAAGAGCGGTTTTTATAGGTAATCCATCAGGCTTAATTTTTTAGTCAGGACAATAGAAAATATTGGAGCGGTAAATAAAAATGTGGATACATGCACTCTTTGTTTCTTTCTTGCTGTCTTCTATTCACTGCATGTTATGGCCTGTGGGTGGGAAACAAACGGAGAATATTATTCCCAATAATCTATTGAAAAGGGCACGGGGTTGGGATTGATGATAAATCATTGGATTTGCTTTGTGGCGCTTATCCGGGGCTGATCGTACTCAATAAAGCGATGGATTGCAGGGAAGCTATGGTTTGAACGATGTGCATTGTCAGGACGCTTTCTCACACTCAATACCATATAGCATTCACGTTCCATCTCAATATATAATAGTCATTTAATGACTTGTGTGAAGGCAACTTCAAGGGTTAGAATTCAGTCCTGTATATTCAACAAAAATGTGTAGATGATAGAAAGGAAAGTAAATTATTTGCCAATATGCCTATAAATCAGGTATTTGTTGATGGAAACATCATGGGGATAACAGATCCCTTTAACATGTCTAGCGCCACCTTAATCATGTGATTTTCTAAATGGACAAGTACTGATAAGATCTCAGCTCATGATCCTGAATAATGCATGGTCGCCACAGGCATCATGCACCGTATCTCCCTTCCTGTCATTCATCTTTGTAAATGTAACACTTGCACAAAAATACATGTTAACCCCCCCCCCCCTCTCCCCCCTCTCCCCCCCCCCCCTCTCTCTCTCTCTCTCTCTCTCTCTCTCTCTCTCTCTCTCTCTCTCTCTCTCTTTCCTTTCTTTGAGGTTCTCCGTGTCTCTTTCTCTCTCTTTCTGCTTCGACATCATAATCATATTATATCTTGATGAGACGCAGGATATTTAGATGAGAGGATATTCCAATCTTGTTGATCTCTTCTCTCTCTCTCTCTCTCTCTCTCTCTCTCTCTCTCTCTCTCTCTCTCTCACTCTCTTTCTCTGGACCTCTAGCCCTCTCCTTCCCGCTTTATAAATGTATATTAATACATCTCCTCTCCCCCTCTCTCTATCTCTCTCTCTCTCTCTCTTTACCTCGCACTCATCGGCATTCGGTATTTGGATATTTGATAATCATCGTTCAATTAACGTCGATTTCATTCAAGGCCATATCGGGAAAACAGGAACCATATTATAGGAACATTTTGATTACGTCCATTTCACCCCGTGTGCAATTAATCACAGCAGCTAAAGGTCTCGCTCCTCAATACTACGAACACAATGCAGCCATGATGTGATATAAAATATACATCCAAAACTATATAATAGTATGCATATAGAAATATAGACCAGAGAAATACAAATCACTGCGTTGAATAACATGCCATTACATCTTGAATAGCCCACGCCTAGTTCTAGAACAATTACCCCCCAGAAAATAACCCCTCTCCCTCCCCCAAGGACAACCACCCCGAGGACAATTACCCTCCCCCTTAGGTCACTCATCCCCCCCCCCGCCCCCCCCCCCCCCCCCCCTCACGGTCAACATAGCACGACTACTGTTCTCTTCTGAACATGACTGTATTTCGAGTCAGTCCGATCACGAAATCGACCAGGAGTAGTGTACTGCTTACCAGTCATATCATGCCTTAATCAATCGTCACCGTGAACGAGACAGAAGTCCCAAAGGCAAATGTTTCATAATTATGGATTAGCCTCTGACATAAGGATGGGTAACATTGATAGATGTGTCCGAGCTCACGGAACAAGACTAATAACTTCTTGTGACTTCTTGTCTTAATCATGAGCACCATTGGTCTGCCTATGGTAGGTAATCTTCTTATTCTCATCCCTATCTGATGACCAAAATCTTCCTCTTTCATTCCATTTCATTCTCCCCCACCCATTACCCCTTCCTTCTTACACTCCCTCTTTGAATAGATCACATTTATAGGTTTACCCCATTCTCCCAAGTATTTCAAAAACATTGTTCTTATCCTCAGAGTGTTTTCTTTCAAGTAATACTGCATGTCCTCCAGAGCTCCGCTGTCGAAATTGAAAGACAACACAGAGTAAAGATTGAACATTTACTTCCGACGAATACTTCGCAAATTTTCTAGCAGCAAACGTGCCCCTTAGGTATGATTATGAAAGATCAGCCAGGTCTTGTAACCATGTGAATAACCTTAAGATTCAGCTGCAGACATGTATCATGATAGGCTTGAAAAAAGCACTTCTGCATGTCAAGTTATGCGAATCCATATTCAGATGCATAGTGAGGTAAATGCAAGTTGTGATGCTGTGTTGTTGTCAAAATGTGTAGTAGCTACTTAAAATGTGGATTGTAAGAGGTTTTTTCCTCTTCTTTGTTCTCGTCACCCCCTTCTTTTCAATCAATGTTCCTGATTATAATGATTTTTTTCCCGACTGTTTCACAATAATTATTGTGGTATTGACGTTGCCATATATAACAACAAGTGGTTTGTTCGATCTGCTGAATAAATAGTTTGCCTGGCAGAGACAAACATTATTTCAATTATTTTCAAGAGGGTTGCATGAAGTAGCACAGGTCCAAGATTATTACTCTTTGCCAAGAGAAACAAAAACATTCTCGTAACACGTGGGTGAGAAAACGAGCAATTGTAACAGATTCTAATTATTCATGAAAATATCGAATATGTTCCCCTTCTTCTTTTTCAATAGCAACCCGACTGACAAACATCAACTGAAACACACAAAATGGCATATGAATTATGCAACTTGCTCGGGTAGCTAGTCTATAGGCAAGAAGAAGAAGAGATACTCATAGGATGATAGATTGGTTGTCTCAGGGGTGTCTACCGCCCCCTCCCCCTCCCCAACCTGAATGGATGCACTCTCAAAAACTTTGAAATGACGATTTTAATTATAATATCTACGATGTCTCCAAGATACATTTAAGTCAGTGCAGAAAATATAGGCCTATATTAAAACTTTTTGAAATATGTTGTTATGAAAAATGTGAATTGTTAATAGGTTTTATTTGTCGTCCTCCTTAAATCGTCACCCACCTATTTCTATTAATATTCACGATCTTAAATACTTGAGACTGTTTACAGGTCTCCCTTGCAGGCAGTTGTTGTATACTTAAGAGAGGAAAAATAACACAGAATACACACAAACACCTATGATTTTTTTTAGTTTGGTATTGACGTCGCCATCTAGAGGATAAGTGGGTGGCACAGTTCTAGAGGTAGACAGAATCCTAACAATTTATTGTCTCCACAGACAAGACAGAACGTCAAGAGAATTGCATGAAGTACAACACGAGTCGAAGATAATCCCTCTTTGCTGAAAAAGACAAAAGTTATTTATTTTGATACGTATTTAGGTAAGAAAACAAGCAACTGTGAACAAAAACTTCTAACTATTCATCAAAGTCAGCCATCCATTCTGTCTTGTCTTGTCTTCTTCTTTCTAAGAAGTTAACCCTTGACGGACAGTCAACATGACAAAGAACGACATTTCAGAGCAGAGGTAGTCTGTTTAAACAAAAGAGATCGAATGGGAATCTGCTGATTAGAGTGTGCCCCCACCCTCTTTCTCTCTCTCTCTCTTTCTCTATCTCTCTCTCTCTCTCTCTCTATTCCACCTCAATACAATAGTAGCTAGATTTCACTTCATGCAGGGACGCTACTTCAGGCTGGTAAATGCATAAATTAAGATCAATATTTCCTGAGAAGTTTATTTTCAAATTTCAGTCTAGTACATTAAAGCAAATTATAATTGAATACAATGCTACTATCATTTCGTTGATTGAAGGTTTATAGATATTTGGGGATTTTTTTCATTTTTTGTTGAATAATTTTCTTGTCTGAATTATGAGTTTGTTCAAAATTTTAACCGATAGATGGTCTGAGTTTCTACTGTACGTGTATTTTGTAAATATGCCTTGCTAGAACGCGGACTGAATACCTGACCTTAAGTGAAAATGTTAAGAAGCTCACTGATAGCCAAATTGTGCCTCTGTCAAGTTTGATATAATTTCTATCTAAGAAATGTCATTTTACCCCCGAGGAAATATGAAAGAATTCTACGCGTCCGGAAATCATCATTAGTTTCCGCATCAATTGCAGTCATCGGTGGATGAAATTAAAGCCTCGTGAAATTGGCCATGATCCTTTGCTAAGTTCCAACCGAATTATTACCCAACCCTGGTCCTATGAAAGTATCCTAACCCCTGGTCTACCTGTGGGGGCATGTATGACACCTGTGACCTATTAGGTCCCTCTGTTTCTACAACTCCAAGATCAAAGATAGATTTAAGCTTTGAAAATCCATTCGCGACTGCATTGGGTACGAAATACGGGGATTTGACCTGCCCAACCTTTGGATATTTACGGCAAAATATTGAAATGAAAATATCCATGGGGTTCTGCCCTCGGGTTATTTGCGCTCGTTATGTCTTCTCGTCGGGAACATAAGAAGGTAAATATCGTGTCTGGGAGACGGGAGTGTTTCAGGCTTGCTGAACCTTTATCATCGTACAAAAGGGAGTAATCCAGTTGACGCATCAGCATAATACTCCCTCATTCGTCTCAGATCCTCTGGTATTAAATCCCGCTTTAAAGCTTCGCGTGCTCCTACATAGCTAATCTAATAACCCAGAAAATGTCCCACACTACCGTTAAACCTTTTGAAACATGAGCCATAAAAACGGGACAGAAAAATTAGCATCATTAAATGTTACTCACGTAGTGGAATACTGTCATGACAGTTGTATAAAGAAATACATCTCTTTGAATGTAGAGCTGAGTGAACAGGTGATGGATGCTTTTTGACATACAGGGCATATGTACAAAAGCGTTGCCAGAGGGGGAAAAAACCACATACCTCTCAAAATGTATGCATTTAAAAAAAATTGTTTGTCGGGGAATTTCAACGATAGTCTGTGTTGAATAATATACAAAATTTGTATATGAGCTCCTCGCCAAGACATGCTTGTAGTTATTATTGTATTCATCACGAAGTATACATGTTTGCATGATTGCAAGGTGTAACTTTGACTTTAAAATAGATGATGGCTTTGAGAAGCAAGCAGACCTACATCTTTGCCTGACTCATAGCTTAAACCTCGTCACTGATTGTTTGAGACGTGGTAAGAGCGGCGAGGCGGCGAACAGGATAGGTCCCGGGAGTACTAGCGGTCAGATCTAGAAATCTACCCGAAACATCATCCAGCTAGACCGACCAACGTCATAGACAATGAACTATATGGTGTCCAAGGAAAACTAAATATTTTGACAATAATGTTCCTGAAATTCAAAAGCAATCGGAGTAGAATCCCAGTTCCAATACCATCAGAAACGTGGACAATTAAGGTTAGAAATATGGCCCAAATTAACCATTAAATATTATACTTTGTAGGCTTATTTTAGTTCTTTCTTGAGAACTCCATTGGACAGACATGCAGCTGTAATGCAAGTAATGCAACTATATTTCACTAGATTTTTTACTCCTCTTTTGGCATCCTATGTCTTTTTTTTTAATTTCACCGCTTCCGATTTTCTCTCTTTTGTCTCATTTTCTTCTTGTAATTAAACCAGGCCATATCAACTTCGATTCCAACAAGTTCCATCCCATTGGTTTTGCAGCATTCGGATCATTGACTATTCTCTACTTATCACATATTCTGATCTTACTATCAGGTAGCCATCAGTCCTTAGAGACCACTTCGATGATGCCAAGTAACGGTCACTCATTCCCAAATGGAAGCATATCGATGAGAGTGTGTTTAATTTTATACAGACTTATGTCCCCATGGACGGGACTGATCAGCTGTAATCAAGATCAACGAGGAGAATGATGCTCGGTTAGCTCCGAGCGCGAATCGGAAACAATCGTGCGATGGCATACGGATTTCCGAAAGCACTCAATCTGACTTGCGATGTTCCTGGATAATGAGAGTCGCCCTACAGTCAAAATCATCCAGGAGATACTCCTTGGTTTGCTTCGATAGCGAATCGGAAATAATCGGGTGAATTAAAGCACTCGGATTTCCGATTGTTGCAAAGTTCCTAGAGAGACGTCCGACAGCACAAGCCGACAAGGTGATGATCATCGGTTAGCTTCGCGCGCGAATCGGAAACAATCGTGTGAATTAAAGCACTCGGATTTCCGATTGTTGCAAAGTTCCTAGAGAGACGTCCGACAGCACAAGCCGACAAGGTGATGATCATCGGTTAGCTTCGCGCGCGAATCGGAAACAACCGTGTGAATATTAAAGACACTCGGTTTCCGAAAACACTCGATCTGATTGTAGCAAGTTCCTGAATGATGAGAGACATCCGATGGGGGAATATCGGTAGCTCGAGGGTTGTTATGCTAACAGCGGTCAAGTCAGGTCATTCAGCAGCAGATATTTGGAAAATGGACAGTCTCGCTGATCAAGAACCCTTAAACCGTCAACAGAACACAAGTGTCTAAACAGTATACAATGTCGGCATGGCACTGAGACTGAGACTGAGAGGATGCACAATGAAACAAACTCACATTGACGAGTTACATGTATTATGATGTAGAACCATTTAAGATTTTTATTCTTAATAATACGTAAAGTTTGATTGGTAATGGTTAATTTGATTTTTGATTGATTTATTCCCCGAATTCACAATAAAAACATGATATAGAATACAGGACATTTACAACATGATATAAATAGACATTCAAAACAAACATAATATACAATGTAAACGAGAAACAAAGAAGACAATTTAAAAGTCGGAAGGACACACAGTTCAGTCAAGCCATAGAGACAAGACTGCTCTTTCATTGGGGTCCAAGATGATTGTTATAATATTAAATATATATTGTGTAGTGAGGAACAAATGACTCCAAAAAAAGAAGAAAAAATGTTATCTTTAAAAAAATTACATATATGTCCTAAATCCAATTAACAGCTTACATGAGATCAGGCAAATTGCCTGTTTGAAAATACATGGGAGTTTTAGATTTGCGGGGAGATTATTGAATTTAATAGCATCTCTGTAATGATGATGACCAAAGAATGTTCATACAAAGATAAAATACAATACATATATATTTGAATAAGACGAGTAGTAAGTAATCTGAAAATTCAAGGTTCGTCATTCCTATTATATCGCTTTACAAAAAGAACACTAATTCAGGATCATTTTCTTTTCTTGCTCACTAAGTACTGCCAGACAAAAGAATTCAAAGGATTTGACATGAGTCACATAAGCGGATGGGTGTCAGTATTTCATGTTTTGCTTGCAGTTGTCTACCTCTTCTTAAAGACGGCATCTTACACTCAGTTGAAAATGAAGTACGAAATTGCGAATTGAAGTCAAACTCTACTCATCGAATGAAATACCTAGCGCTGAATTTCGACAAAGATTTCATCAGTCAATTTGTTTAATTCTAGAGTACAACACCAATAGGTACAAATATCGGACACCGGGAGAAACAAAAATTAAATACGAATTGTTTAACAAAATTTTGATTCGAACACATCTTGTTGAAGAACATGAAATTATATGATCTTGTCTCGTTTATTGCCTATTTCTCCTCTTTCATTTCGAGTATATCATCATGTTTTTCTGTTGTCTGCATTGAATGACGAACGATATCGATAATTTGAGTCGCAATAATGTTCAATCAAGTCTTGAATCTAACAAACCAACAGGGAACAAGAGTCAACGACAGCAATCTGTACCACCATGCTTGATGGGAATCATGAGAGATAAACGCATAGCATTGCAATGACATGTTCAATCAGAGTAATGGGGAGTGACGAACAGAAATTCAAGAGTTCAGATGATGTCTTTTGGCCTCCAAAATGCTTGCTTTTGTCATTTCACAAAAGGATGAGTAGGCATTTGTGGTTTTCATATCGGAGAATATTTGACCCGCACAAAAGATGCATATTCTTTACAAAGTGACGTACTGGCAATATGCATTACTTTTGATAAGAATCACATCAATTTGGTTGGTTTGTGGAGAGCACGTCTAAGATTAAAATGTGATCATCCTATCATTAACGTCCCATACTGGCTCGTTTTATGATTCAGGAGAATACTTTTTTGTGATGCTTTCATTTCAATGAAATACACAGATATTTGGATGGCGTAATGCTTTAATCCGTTGTTCGCTAATTATCCCAATAATCTCTTCTGAACGACCCTACCTTCTTTTACGTAGAGTTGGCCATTGAAAACATGATTTCGATTTACCGAGTTTATTCATTTGAATAATGGAACTAATGATGTCTGATATCTGCTATAAATTAGGTTAATGGTGGCCCGTCCTTCGTATGTCTTATTCTACACCACCTCGTGCCTTGATGTCTTGCCTTAAGGCCAAAAGAAATAATTGGATGTTATTTGCCAAAAGGAATAAATTCAACGTTGTTCCAATTACTACCCCTGGGTTACACGTTAATGCCAACCTTGCGAATAGTTTGAATAACAATCAATGTAACAGTGACTGTAAAGGGGCCGAAGGCTGTTAGTATACCGAAGGCTTTGATATTTTTTTAAATAATAAACGGTATTTAAGGCATTTCTACTGACGAAATGCACCCTTTATAATCCCCGACTAAATCGAGCTACTAGATATCATATCTGCCCTGCCTGTGGATGCAGCAACAACTAGTCCATGTAAAGCGTAGTTTTTTGTTTTTGCATTGGAGAAACACAAACAAATATTTTGGAACAGATATGTAATTGTTTAATTCATACTGGTCGTGCATGCTCATAAAAGATGCATAAACATTGATGTTTCACGCATTCTGAAAGTATACTTTCGACCATAGGCTACAACATAGGTCTACATTCTGAACCCCTTTAGTTCAAATCGAAATGTTTATCCCCAATTATGTATCGGGTAAAAAAAACAGGTCCCTCGATTGTGGTTAGGTGTTACCACTTCTTCAGATGAAATATTGAGCAACAACCTTAAAATCGATTTTATGATGTTCTGTTCAACCGCTTGAACATCGAAATCGAAACGATTGGCAAACATGTGGGTTGGGTGTGCCCTACAGGTGCATGTAGGAGAAAGTAGCCCCCCCCCCTCCCCAATGGTATATAGAACATGGGGGTGTTTCACAAAAACAAAGATCGACTTTAAGTTGGACTTGACTATGACAGGCTAATCATGCCACTGGTTGCTCTCACTATTGGTCTCTCTATTGTGATCTTTAGATAATATTTTTCCGTCAATAATGAATTATAAAAAAAATGTAAATTCTGTAGAGTTGTGACCATGGTTTGTACGTCCCTTGAAAGACCAATGCTAGTAAGCGGGGAGAGAAAATTGTGGCATTAATGGCGTGGCATAGTTAAGTCCAACTTACAGTCGATCTTAGTCTTTGTGACACACTCCCCAGGTCTGTTATGTGGTTGTGAGTCAAAACTTTGTGACCTCCTCTAGCGCCTTCACGACCTCGGGACGGGTGGGTGCCCTTTCTTGTTAACAACTCAACCCTTCAAAGAACATGAATCTTTTCTTTATCGAACTAAAACTAATCCCATCTCATCACATGCATTGAAATCATGACAAAGAAATCAATTTGCCAATTCAAGCCTCGGACATTCCCTTTCTCATGTTTATAGATAAAGACCCCTTTTAAAACCTTACAAAGGTTTATAACTAAGTGCATTGCTCATAAAGTATCTTACAGTTTCTACTAACTCTTTTGCGGAACAGGGCAAAATGTATGCCTTGGTTTTAGATACCTGTATGTTGCGTTCTGATATTCATGTAAACGCACATTAAAATCGTATTCTATTCAAAGTTTCAAACAGATGCTTATAAGTCCATACCTATACCACCTACCAACAGTGGGCGTTGTCGTTTTATATGCAACACGTGCAAGGTTAACAATTATAATAACACACTATATGAGATGCGTATACTGGCTTTCTTTCAAAAACATCATAAATTACATCAAAACGTAAATCTTTATTTTTCTGCCTGAGAATTCACTAATTCAATCCGACTCTTCACGAATACCATGAACCGAAACTCGGAATATAAGGTCATCCTGGTACCTGGGGGAAGGATACAAAATGCGATTTGGATAATCATAAATCTACTCGACGTCTTTATACTTCAGTCCTGATTAAATCTAGCATTTTTCTTCTTAAATTCATAAGCAGTGTCATTACGTACGAGGAAATATGTATACCATCGAGTCAGGGGCATTGTCAACAAAAAAAGTACTAGAGAGTTGTTAGGGCGATTTATCTGCTAATAAATTACCATGGTTATGCGCGGGAAAGGTTGAAGGAAGCTACTAGATAAGAATTGCTTTAAATATTTTACTTATCCAGAGTCGTTCTCACGTTATTCTTTCTCACTTCAAAAATACAAATTAGTGCTACACCGAACACAATAACTTGCAAAGGCTCTCTTCTTTAAAAGTTTTTTTCTTAACATAGATAACAATGGCCCTCAGGCTCGGGTACCATTGGGTGCCTCAGACTATCATCATTCATACTCGTCATGTCTGGAAGAAACATCAGACAAGAATTTTAGCAATCTTTTTTGGAAGGAACAGGTATATCCATAGATGAGATGGGTAAAAAAATAAAGTTTCATCTTGACGTGAGCTATACCAATGGAATGTGTGTCATGTATCTATACGTTGTGGTGATAACAGAGAGGGTATTTTGAACTAACGTCCAGGAAGAATTCTTATCAAGAAAAAAAGGGCGCCTTTTTTTTTCTTAACAGGGCCCTGAGACGCGAGTAGCATTAAGTGCCTCAGAGTAACGTCGTTCAATTCGTCATGTCAGCAAGTAACACGAACTTATCTTCAATAAACACATTTTGAAAGCAATTTTTTTTTTTTAAAGGAACGTGTATATCCATTATCATTTTAGAGACAGTGAGATGAGACAGTTTGTGGATTAGGTAGAGTGTCCCAAATCAAAGACAATAATGTAGATGCATACCTCGTCATGCTTGTGATCGTAAGACAGAGTGGCACTTTGAACAAAGGCCAGAAAGGATCCTTATCAAGAAGAAAGGTTTGAATCTTCAAGTGTTCTCTTTTCCTTGGGGAATCCCGTATAACTACTTGCCCTCGGCACGTTAGTCCGGATTCTATTCGGATTTAAATCTATTATACTCGAATGAACAGCTCTAATGTTACCGTTTATCTGACAAGCTTTCCAGATAAGTATAAGCATTTATTCAGCTCTCATCCGTATAGCACTTATTTTTCTTCAACACACATTATCTATGTTTCTTTACCCCTCCCCCTTTTTAACAATTCCAAGATTTTTGAAAATCTATTATCTATTGAGCAATATTGATTAAGAAGTATATATTACGATCCAATGCAAAGAGTTTATCGGTGTCGAAAACAGACGGACAGGAGGAGGTTCTTTTGCCTCCAGCACAAAGTGAACGAAGAAAAGGCTCTTGAGGATGATGCAAGACCCGATGTGTCTTTTTGAGACGGATTTGTCACTCACATAGACGACATGACTTCTACAAAAGGACTTCTCTCGAAGTGCTGAAGAGGTTTCCGCCCCTCTATTCTCAAGAGCTGGCATTGTATCCTGTTATTCAGCTTTCACCTTACTCAAAAAAATTGGACCAAGTCTTCTTATCTACATCGTTAGTGCAGCTATATTTGAATATTAATGGCCAAACATTTGCAAGATTACATGAGATTTGGACAAAATACAGACGTTATACGAAAATATTGCTCTTTGTACATGAATTAAAAAAAAAAAAAAATAATGCATACTGTATAAGTCGATTTTCATGCAAGAACATTGATTTGAATTTGAATTGGACATTGCTAAAATCTTTTGAAATTTGGAAAAGTGGCATTTATAAGTCCCAGTCGGTTTTACTCGATATTTTGGCTGAAATTGGTTAAGAATATACCTGCCGCTCGTTCAAAATTACCTAGATCATTAATATGGTGATTGAAATTATAGGCAAAGGTAGATAATATGTAAGCCCCGAAAGGGATTTAGTCGTCAGTAAGAAGTCTACATGCATTAATGAGACGACTTTAGAACTAGGACATATTTTAAAAAATGTATAGCTTAGAGTATAATTTTTGTCTCCCTTGTTTATTATACGTGATAAATTGCAGAATATATAATATAGGCCCATCTCTGATGTAGGGGCATCTTTATCAAAATGGTTTAGTTCTGATTATAGGTTATTGCCCTGTCCGTTATAAAATGACAATGTGGAGCTATACATAGCTTGTTATAAAAATACAGTTCAATATTATTTGTATATAATTTATATAAAAATGATTGATTATGCGTTTTAAAACAAAACTGATTAGAAAACAGGCGGATTTTACACAAAAATGGGGAATATTTTCTTCTTTGATGTTTTCTTGCTTTCTGAGAGATTTGTCTTTATCATTTTTGATGTCTCAAACAGTTTGTACGGATATTTCGTCAAAGCTCAAAAATGACAGTAAAGTCTCCAGTGTGTTATTGTAATAGCATTTTCATGTAATCTTTAGAATAACTATTGTCATATAGGGTTAAATCGGATCATTACTCATTAACATGTATAATCTGAAGATTTTACATAACTACAGGGGGTGACTCAATCAAACGACCTTCTTTAGAGGATTATTCGGTAAAATTGAGACAAATTTGCCAATTACTATAAGAGGATTTCCCCTCATTTGTGACATGTTTCCATTCCATTGTGGATTATCAAATCTGAATAGGTGGGTGTGTATTGAGACGTGGGCTACTCTAATCCAAGGTTAAGTAACGTATTACAGCGGTTGGAAAGAATTATAAGAGATAATTGATTGACAGATTGGCAGGTTGTAGTGCCATAAACATGGTAAATTGACTGATTCCCGGGCCAGAAGAATACTACTAACAAATTATTAAGATAACATTAAAAATACTAATATTCCACTTTTCTCTCTCAAGCCAAACACAAAATGGAAAAGTTACAGGCCTCAGTTTCTTGTTATTTACTCCTTGCCAACATTTTATCTGGTAGAGGGTTCATCAACTCCTTTTTAAAGCATATCAATATTGTTATTGCTGTGTTGTTGTCCAAGTAATACAAATTACTCGATCTGGTACCTAATATTCGAAAAAGTAATTGAGTGAATAGAAATTCCAACTTTGTTAATTCACCTACATAATATTTAAAATCAGATAGTTTTATCTAGTGTGTCCTGGGATCTACAGAGCAGCTAATGACCAGAACAGGAATACTTTTACGAGAGCCTAAATATTTCGGAGAGCTCAGCACTACCCAGCGATTTCTATTTTAGAAATAATTTAGGGTATAGGTCGGAATAGCTATATCTGTATTGACTCAGACAAGGTTATACTAGAAATAACTACAAACATGCTCGCAGCTATTTATGAAAGTACTACTAGTGGGAGGTGCAAGGTGCTCTGTGGACTGCATTCGATCGTTAAGATTTGTTTTGGCTTGATATAGAATAAACCAGACAGGTGACAGGAATCGCCTGCAGAAGCCTAAGCTGAAAATGAAACATTTTCTTAAAATTATTTCCAGCGCGTAAATTGTTTATTGTATACTTAAATCCCCTCTCAGAAGAATGTTAATATATTCTGTGTACCCCGGGCTGCATGTTTATACCGGATTTCGGGCATTACAAAGGTTTGCCAACCTACAGGGGGAAAATATTTATATATTACACTAACTAGGCCTAATACCACTTACACGTTCGAGAGTTGTGAATAAACTTGTTCTATTAGTAATCTGCTACAAAAACACATTAGCAAATACATGTAATATGAAACAAAGTGTAAATATATTTTCTTGCTGCCAAATAATGGTTCTCAATCAATAGCTTTTTTCAAAAAATTTTACTTGACTTTAAAAAAAGTTTATATAATTTATTTGTCAAAGGTTTATCAATAACTTATGGAAATAATATTAGGCGCTTTCTGATATTCAAAACCTAAACTCAAATTAACCAACCGTATAGTATAGGTATGCATGAAGCATAATAAACCATAAATTTTGTTTGATTCAGTGAAAATAAAAAAGGGGGAAATGGGGCAACGCATACAAAGAACATCCCCTCCCTTTTCATACCATATAGTGTCACGATTGAATTGTATAACAACTGCCAACAACCCATTTCTGGCTGACTTGCCATTTATTCCTATTGATAAAAAAAAAGATGAAAGAAAATACACTTTAGCCTGCTGGGCGTTAGATGGGCGCTGACGAGGTGTTTTGAACTTCAGTTGACTCCTAACCATGATGCTACGTTTTCTTTCAAGTGTATCTCATTCCAGGTTCAGTCTTGGAATCAATTCAATAGCCGTGGCCTGCATTGCTCTCCAGGCGTAAACGTTTAACAAATTCTATAGCAATATTTTCAAAAGAATCATGCAGGGCGTGTATATTGGTTTTTCGTGAATGTTGTGTGAATATTATTAGACACATGTTTGACAAACGAACTGACTCGTATAGGTTAATGGGACTGCCGATTTGATTATCTCTAACGATTCTCTGGTTAGTTATAATATATCAATGAAACTGTACTGTAAAAAGTTGATTAAAATGTTACTGAATGATTGGTAAAGAGGTAACATGCATGTGTGTTGGGTAAAATATTATCCAATATACGGTAAGTTTTACCCAATTTGGGTTTTATTTAACCTATTTTTAGATCTTTTTTTTTGTTGCTATATATAGTGTTCTTATAATCTTCGATATTCTCACTGGAGATTATGCATGTACATCTAAATCGAATATTAATTGTTGACTACATGGACAGTACTGTTACGGTCTTCTGTGAGCGTTATTTTTCACTCGATTAATAAAAGATTTAACAATAATTCAAACTATCAGCTTTGACCAGCAACTCATCCGATCTCATTTTGTTCATCCTGATGATACCCGGGTTGGTGCACCCAATATCTCTATTAAGAAATGGAGAACCAGAGAATCTGAAAATACCCTGACAGCCTCATATCTGGTCCAAAGTTGACAAAATTTAATGCATCGTCATGACATCGCCATCTCAGCAACATGATAGAGACATGGAGAGCGTTGATCATGCTGATACTGTCTTGAGTACGAGGGACTACGTCCGTATTCTAATTTTACAACTACACATTACCAGGGACATGATATTTACGACTATTTAGAATTGCTATGGAGATAGATGAGGGTAAGCAAAATGGTACATGCGTGTCATCAAAATGCTCAATAATAGAATATGATATTTTTATCTAAAAGATTTAGTGATAACCACGAACAACAGGTGCCATTTTAGATGGCGGATTCATTCAGAATCCAACAAAGGGTAAAAGTGTTTAGTAAAACCAACGCGTTCCACATCATTTGTTGCCAAATGAACCGCATGCATAGGTAGCATGAATGACTCTGATACCTATAAACCAACAGCACTGACACTCGTTAGTATCTATTAAAAGAAATCCTTTCAAATTTGACGATTTTACACTGGGGATTAAAGTCTGGTGTCACTCCGAGAGAAGTATTCATTTTGGTATTTAACAGCTAGGTAGAATGCATCGTATAATTTCTTCTCGGTATTTTCGTTGTTGAGATGTTTTCGTTCGGTGCCATTTGCGCCTATAAATCAAGGAACCAATCATAATTGTGGTATGTGTGTCTGGGTCACTTTTTGACTTTTAAGCAATAGGCACACCACAGGTCAAATACGTCATCAGACAATACCTTTCTCTACCCCATCCTCTCTCTCTCTCTCTCTCTCTCTCTCTCTCTCTACTATTCTCAGCTTTGCCTTTAGTAATGTGTTTTGTTAATGTACAGCTGCAAATCCACGATGATGCACTAGAAAACGAACAAAAAATTGTTTAAGGAAGGAACAAAAGAGATGCAAGAGTATATACTACAGATGACTGAAAGAAACCACAACATAAAAGAGCCTCTCAGCTCTTGGTCATGGCGAACGTTAACGATACCACAAGGGCTTCCGGAATGCTAATTATACCCTTCATCTTTCAATCATACCAACATCACCCCCATTCCACACAGGATATATAATGACAACTTTACTTTTAAGAATAGTACACTTCATATAAGTCGAAAATGTATGCATATCTTTTAAAAGACAACATGGCGAACAAAACCAAGAGATTCATCACTAAATCCACACTCTCGTTTTTTTAAAGAGAGCAGCAGATGAGGCGTCTACACAATGTACATGCTTCGTGTGCACGGCACCATGGTAACGTTTAATTATGCATGTGATGAACGTTCATCTTTAATCAAGGAGTCGTGTAGCATAATTTATGACGTATAGATGCTTCTGATGGTTGGTAAAAATCTTTGTGATCATAGAAATGTAACTCATCAGATTATGAAAGATTTGCGCTGTAAATTTACTGGTTCCAATCAAACAAATCCGTCCACGATGGTCTTGTGTGTTTTTTTTTTCTCTCTCTTCTTATTCCAACACTGGGCGTCTCAAAGTTTGCAAGACATATTAATCGGCATGTAAGCTCCAGGCTCACAATACAACAAACATGTATTCAAGTTAGGGCACATTGTTTATCATAGTCTAGAGCTTAGCGAAGACGTATTTGAACCCCGGATTTGAACTTTAAGTGGGTGCATCAAAACAAAAGCGTGCAATGTTGTACCAAACAGCAAACATGCACTCGCTCGCAATCCTCTAGCATATTTTCTATCCACCTACTTGCATTCTTCCGCCAATATTGGCAGCGATGAAACAATGGGTCGTTGCTCGGGTCGTTGCCCGTGTCCCACCCACAAAACCTCGTGCCAACCCAACCCTACAACCATGAGCAAACACCATCAATATGGCGTAGACATGATACTTTGAGAGTTCAAACACACGTTGACAAAGAGACTCCTAATCAGGAAGACAGTAGCTCATCATTTAATCCATGCCAGAATAAGACTCTTCTACACGATGAGCAAACATCTTCAACCATACACGCAAACAGAGGAACATGGGTAATAAGTATTCACGATATTGAAAGAAAAGGACCAACATCAGGCCTCTAAGTTTGAACAGCAATTCTCAACTGTTAGCAACATTTTCGGTGGTTTTACGCATTATCAATTTGATAGTACAGTGTACCTCAGGACATAGGTGAAATCTCTTTGGTTGATGATATTAGACACTTGTTGTATTGTGAAAGGGAAACATAACTAAATATTTTGTTTTTGTGTCTGTTTCATATTTCTCTTTCTTTCTCCCTTTATATTTCTTTCTATCTTTGTTTTATTTTTTTGCTACACTCGTTCCATAAAAAGAGTTTTAATATAAACCTTGACAAAGTGACAATCGTTATGATATCTAAAATAATGAAGTAGAAACCAACCATAAACCTACGCAGATTGTGAATTGCAATCTGATGCTGATGCTACGACCCTCATAATGTGTAGACCCGTTTACACGATAGTACAATCATCGCTTTAACTTTCAAACTTCAACCTTACCGTCATGATATTGATATAAAAAATGGTAAGATTTGTGAAAATCGCGATGTTAGTACATATTGCATTGTTAGTGAAAACCGCGACGTCTGGTACGTGCCTCTTATTTACATGGGTCAATAAGAGGAATGATGTAAGGGTCATGATCATTAGCAATCCGTGGCCGTGCGTCCTCCTCCATCTCATCCTCTACTGCTCGGCGTGTCTCTGATAGCGAGATGGGAATTAGGATCAAACGAGCACCGGCCCCTTATTGCTCATGTTCAGGGAACATGCAGGAGGAAGGAAGAAGACGTCACGAAGACGTGACGAAGGAGAATTTATTATGAAAAGGTAGTTCCGATTGAGTGAAGGACTTGTGACCACGAAGCCGTTGCTCTGTATTATTATGATGACGATTATGGAGTACACAGTATTGTATATGTATTTGAACTGTAATTAGCATGATTAATTGCAAGCGAGGGCGGACTGTGACGGAGACGTATTAACCCTTAGGGAAATATAGGGCATCGGCTCAGCTCTGGTTTGCGTTGGCTTATTGCCTTCATTTTGGGATGGATATGTTTAATGGAGGTGCTCATAAAACCAAGAACAATCAGGCGAATGGGTTTATAGTTCGTTGTTTCATGGATACGACAAAAAGAAATTGAAACAGGCAGATTGAGTAATACATTAAAAGGAGAAGAAATGTGAATCGATTATAAGCCTAGTATAGGACTTTATACCAATACCACTATGGAAAGATTCAATCAACAAACATATTTATGTGTTCAGTGAAATCTTCAATGCGACACACAATTTATTATTTAAATGCGTTAACCGATGATGTCGCAAATTTAATTTTTCATTTCTAGAATTGTATATAATCATTATTTTGGCTTGCGTTCACGCGCAAACCAGATAAATAAGAATACAATAATTTACACCCAGTATCATCACTTCAATGTCCTATAAACCAAAGCCATTTCGCATTGTACCATTTTTTCGAACTTCACTCCTGTTGCTCTCTTCCCTTCCCTTTAAAGATTCTTGTTTCCCCCCTCACGTCTTTCAATGACCGCTCGAATCTCACTGTCGTGTTACAGGCCAGCAGCTTGAGACGACGGCAGGTGAATCCATGACCGAGAGTTCAACGCCGAAATGAAAACAACA
Organism: Strongylocentrotus purpuratus; assembly: GCF_000002235.5. Classification (NCBI taxonomy): domain Eukaryota; kingdom Metazoa; phylum Echinodermata; class Echinoidea; order Camarodonta; family Strongylocentrotidae; genus Strongylocentrotus; species Strongylocentrotus purpuratus. The sequence goes on from NW_022145612.1 coordinate 20,796,739, forward strand.
GATGATACCATGATGCTAAATGCCTCAACTCTCGATGACTTCTCGGTCATTAATTCATTAACGATTGTAAGCTTTGACAGAGTGTTATATGATAGACTGAATGGTGCCGAGTTGTCCTGTGAGTATAATGACCCATTGGACGTTGATATGGCCGTACAGTCTTTGCTTTGAAGGTGGAACATCTCTGCCCAGTGTCCTACGTAACAGTCGTGGTTTCATCTTCATTTTCATTTCCTCACCACTGAAACAAAAACAATTTTACGACTTCAGTTCACGACTCGTCGTAAAATTTAAGTAATTACTGAGAAGTTTACTCGAAGTTAAATCGTTAAACTTTTTGTTGTGGCAGACATGGCTCGATAAAACAGACAATGTGTAATTATGGCAGAATAGACCACCCTTTCTTGCATCTTTCATGTTTCATGAATACCCCGAAAGAAATTGGAACAAACAGTATCCTTGTAAAACACAGACAAAGACGTTATCTGCTTTAGCAAAGTGGAATATGAGATGCTCGAACTTCTCAATAATCCCCTTCAACTTGGCAAAACCGTAATACCATGTATTTTCGGGGATTTTATAGGATAGACGGAAATCCAAATATGCGAGAGCCTCTCTCGACAACTGCACCATATACTTTGCGATGAGGTGTATAATGCATCATACATTAGTGGTTATATTGTAGGGACGTTTGCTTCGGAAATTGATAGAAATTGGTTGCAAACTCGGGATGGAGTAGGGTGCGTGAATTCGTAAAATTAGCTCAATTAAAGTGGGCTCAACGTACTGATGGATGCATCTGGTAGTAAATTAGACCATGAGTATTTATATGCGTTTCGGGACACACAGTACATGGGTTCTGACACAAACCCATCGTGCTATTGTTGATGTACTAGAAATGACTTCTGATGATTAAGAAGACGAGTCGCGAACTGAAGTCGTAATATTAAGTCCATCGGAGAGAACTTAAAGTCATCGGTCCTCTGATTGCTTACTGTCTTACAAGCATCATTGTGCTTTCTTAGCAGTCAGGTAAGACGAACCATCAACACTGTCCTAAATACAGACCTACATGTTCATTTGAGCGATACCAAATTAAAGTTATCTTTGCTATGACAGATATTCAGATAAGGGAATATGATTTGTTTTAAATCAAACTAAAATGTTATAGGACTACTTCGAATTTGGAGAGATGTGTACTACTCTTCACTCCTCTCAGCTTTTTTCGTCCCACCTCACACCCTCCACATCTCTGGCTCAATCCTCTATCTCTCTGTTTCTCTCTCCATCCTTCCTTCATGATTATGATCCCTATCTTAATGACGAATTAATTACTCAGCGTTAATGTCATTAATATAAACAGAGAATGTAATTACAATGTTACGTCATTTCGAGATGTCACCGTTTTCGATTCTAGTTGACCGCTCCACAGGTCCTGAGTCACGTTCAGGAAATGATTGCAGGTATCAATGCATCTGACTAATTACTACTAATGCATCCGAATAATTACTACTAATGCATCTGACTAATTACTGCTAATTAGTATGATTAGTTTCTATGACAGGTGGACACATAGCATTATATCTTATTGGGTTGAAAGTACTAATCTAGTATATTAACAAAGATTGAGAGTGGTTACGTAATTATTTTACGACTGCATAATTTGTAATACCTTTGTTTTAATATCTATTTGACCACCTGTCTTGTTACTTCTTCTTCTAAAATGCGATTCACTTATACAGTAAGGTTTGTTTTGTAATTTTTTTCTTCAATCTGAATGAAGAGTAGTTTAAAGAAATTTTCAAGATTAAGTTTACAAATTATCATCGCAAAATAAATCTTGTAAACTAATGTTTCTATAATAAAGGAAAGTGGTTAACAAAAAATATCAAGATGCACCTAAGTTACATTGTGTATCATGACACCATTTGCTCATCCGACCCTCTCTCCATCGCTTTTTTTTTCGAGGTCCCTATTTTTATACAGAAAATAATGTCGAATTAAGTTATAAACGAAACCTACTCAGACAATGTAGACTAAGGACTGTAGGAATGCATTTTGTATCTGTTATTTACATTTTCGCACCTGGCAGACAGTGGAACGTACGTAGAATTTTTACAGCACGGTATACTTGTTTGACTGCTGTTCGGCTTAGGATATAGCTACCTACCCTAATGGTATGCTGACAAGTGAAGGTGAACGTAACTCAATACCACACAACACAAAACATTCATTATAGCAACTGCTCCCCTTCAAAGGGGTTACAACGTGTTGGGCTTGTTTCCACCGTGAAATACCAGCATGAACTACAAGAAAACATTGGGTCATAAAATTACTTCGTTTACGTGCCCAGACATAAACTTATGTTAACTTGTTTTGTGGTCCAAGTTGAAAACCATGAAATCACATAGCCTCGGGTGAGTGAAAGATTGCCTTAAAAATGTGTGTAAATGATACTAAACATAATGCAAAGTTATATTTTCTGATAACAAACAATAAACCGGTCCCTGCATAAACGAAAGAAAACAAGGAGTCAAGATCCATTTTTGGTTACACCGAGAAAGTATGAATATGCAATTAGCTAATTCTGTTTCGGACAATTTCCCTGAAATACCAATTGTTCTAGCCTCGGTATTTTATCTAGCTATCGAAAAGTACTGGTAAAGTGGTATAATGTCACATCGTATTTTATGTACTTTCAAGGCATTTTTAAAATCATTTTTGTTGTGTACATTTTGTTTTTTGTTTTTTATTCATGTTATTTAGCTCAGTACTAAAATCCACTGAATATACCATCAATATTAAACCAGGGGTGGGAACAGGATGTGTACAAAGGGCTTAACTTACACAATTCACAATTAAAGGGGCATTTTTTTAGGTATGCAGATTTGGGGTTCCAAAGGTGGGGGCGCAGGACGGTAGCGCCCCCTAATAAAAGGCTAAGTGTGTCACTAGATTGAACTGTCGAGAAAAAATAAAATGGAATGACATGAAATATTATGTAATGAAATAACACGAAATGAAATGAATGACAGAATGCGTGAAGCTTGACTTACTTTGCATAGCAGAGATCTGCACACACTGCGATGACTAAGGTTAGAATGGTCCCGAGCAACATGATGATTTGGAAGGCACTGTATGATTTATTGAACAATGTTCTTTACAGACCTCAAAACATGAGGTTGGTGAGGCCAACTTCTGCTCCTATATCAGTAGATTTCTGGTTGAAAATGAGCCCGACGGTTCTGGGCAGGTGGGAGCCGTTAATACTCCGTTGGTAAGTTTCGCTGTATCGATCGTAGTCGTAAATTGGAGATGATCCTTGACTTGAGATTGTACGCAGCCCTATTGCGTCTCCTTGAGCTGAAGTGAACAAAGTCCTCCGCTTAAACGTGTGACTTCCAGTGACTGCAGCATTGGAGAGAACAATCGTTAAAACACGTTCATCGTGTCCTCCATGAGAGAAATCTTCTTTTACTTCTTGAATTGTACAAAATCTTCAATGAAATGACAATTAACGTAGCGATGAATGATTTCTACGAGATTCCGCTCGCTGTCTGTTTATCCGTCTAACCTTGACAGGAGTCTGTTTCACTGGAAGCTTAAAAATCAAAATCCACAGTTCTTAATGTTGAATAAAAATTCATCCCACAGAAAGGAGAAAATCCTTTCATATGAGTAGGCAAAATGTTCTTCACATCAAGTGGATGATAAGCCGGTATGGAATTTTATGATCCCATAAGCGATCGTCAGGAGATCCCTGCGTGTTGACACATCGACTGATAGTGAGCGAATGGTGATGATTTCTGCTTCATTCATAAAACGCGTTCGTTTCGCGGGTGCACAGTGTCGTCTGCTTCTCAACACACGTTACTCACGGTAGACCAAATATACGGAGTCACGTGATCCTGCGGCCCTCCCTCACAAGGCGAGCGGCAAACAACAAAGGCGATAAGTCGTCATCATACAAATACGTTGGTTGACCCATCATTTTCCATGGCTGTAGTGCCCTAACAATTGGGAACATCGATTGCCTTAAACCAGGAAGATCCTGCTTAAACATTTATTACAATGCTATCCACTTATCCCCATCTTCATTAAACATGACTTTTTGACCGGTGAGGTATCTTTTGTTTAATCACCGATCAGAGCAAACCACACTCCCAGCACAAAACAGGCTTATATTAACCATAAAACGCTTACATTGTCGCCAAGAAAAGAGCAACTTTTTGTTTTGTATAGCCACCCTCCCCCCCCCCCCCACCCCTTTCCCACGCCTTTCCTCCTTTGACTATCTTTTCGAGCCATTTTTGTCCATGGGGAAGAAATATTTCAATACGTACTATGTGTGTAAATCATCCTGAATGGTCTCAAACACAATGTATAAGCAATAAGTGTGAGTAATTTGTTTAGAAATAGAAGTAACCATTCCGCCCACTTTAAATTGTTTGAAATGTGCTGTTTGCCTTGGACTCGTTTGACGCAAATACTTGCCTCATGGTAATTACGTAGAGGCTTGATTGCAGCCTTGATTGTAATGAATTTAACTTACATATTGCAGTGAATATTGTCAATGAATTATGTAGCTAGATTTCATCACCTAATTTGATAAGATCTGCAGATTACCGTTTTCATACGATGTTCTAATTACTACATAATTAAGTAGGACAGGAAAATGGCAAAATTATGTAGCAATGAAAGGTAAACGAGCGGAAACAGAGACTGGGAAGAAAAATACGTGAATAACATTTCGAAAGCGATGATAAAGAAGAAAGAGAATCGAGGTGGAGGAAAATATAGGGACATGCATGCTTCAAGAAAAGAAGTGCGCTATCTATAATAAGAATAAAAAAGTTGTATTAAATTGATAAAGAAAGGGGAATTGATAATCACAACAAAATACTACATGAAGGATAATTAAAAGGCACATAAATATCGGATACATGTACATTTTTATATTAAAAATAGCGAGCTGAGTAACTAACACTACAAACAATTTTAAAGGAATAAACAAATCACTGATTTCGTATTTGTGCGTGATGAAATTAGTATACTGCCCCCCCCCCTGACAAAACAGCATAACATAACAATTTTTTAAAAATGCATTTTTTGGGGCTTTTGGTATACTCAATACATCATACATGTTAAACCATTTTTTGATTTTTTTTTTTTTTTTTTTTTTTTTAAACAGCATAACAAACATTATGAGCGTAAAAATGCGAGATTTTTCAAAAAAATAATTGAATCTTGTAAGACATGCCAAATGTCTGTTCAGACGACTTGAACCATAATTTATGCAGTCACAAAGTCTCTAAAGGCTTTTAAAAGAACACGTTGTGCCTTATTTTTCATCAACTTAAAAATGTCTGTTATGCTGTTTTGTCATGGGGGGGGGGGCAGTGGAGCTCAAACTCATTCGTTTGAATAAGGATGGAAAAGATAGAATTCGTTGTGACTTTAACTTGATTTAAACTTTCCTTTGAAATTGACAACCTTTGTATTAGTCATTACAGAATCTACAATTTAATAAGACGGGCAAACAAGATTATACTTCTCATTTGATCATTCAATCTTCATAGTACGTGTTTATACATATTTTTTTCATTTAGCATTGACATTTTTTCCTGCTTCTCCAAATTCCCCTTCATAGACGTAAATGAATTACCTTTCTATTGTTTTCCTTTCAAGGAAAAAACCACACAAAACAACATGTCTGACATTGTTCCTATTATAGAATGCCACTAATTGCTTTCCGAGCAGTGTTGTGTGCTTGAAACATTTATTCACTGATTAGTGGCGTTAATTCATCAGCCCTCTCCCCCGTACCATACCCTCTTCCGTCCGTCTGTCTTCCTCGTGCACCCCGGTGTGTGGTATAACGTCTCTCTCGTGATTGTCTATAAATAATGGTTATGTCTGACAGAGAATATACTATGTCGGGATACCTGCGGTGAGAATAATGATCACCACTAATGTGACAATTTCCTGGCAGTCTGCCCCAACATGTTAATAATTATTCCAAAAATGGCTGGATTTTGATGGTTTTGTAAAGCTGTCATCTTTGCCCCCTTTCTATTCTCTCTTATCTCTCGGTGTCTCCCTTTTCTCTCTCTCTCTCTCTCTCTCTCTCTCTCTCTCTCTCTCTCTCTCTCTCTCTCTCTCTTCTCTTTCTTTCTCTTTCTTTCTCTCTCTCTCTTTCTTTCGCTCTCTCTCTCTCTCTCTGTCTCCTTTTTCTTTCTCTCTTTCTCTCTTTATTATCTCTTCTGTCTCTTTTTCTCATTCCCTTTCTTACTCTCCTCTGTTTGTCTCCCTTTCCCTCTCTTTCTTTATTTCCCCCTTGTAATAACCGTTTCTCTAATGCAATTCCTCTCTATCGTCACGTATTCTCTCCAATATACCCCCTACCCCATATCTATAAATATCCCTTTCTCTCTTCCTTATTCTTTCAGTAAAACAAATTGCATTATAATACGTCCCAAAACAGACAAAGCTAATGATAATAGCCACATAATTATGATTAATAATCATAACCAGGACGTGACAAAATCATGCTTATATAATTTGATAAATGAGTGGGCTTGCATTTTGTTTTTAGTTCAGCAATCATGACGATTGTAAAGTGGGACAGATGGTAATCATTCATCGTTTCTTTATGCATTATTTTGCAGCAAAATAACTCTGTGACACAATGATTTAGCACTCTTCTGCTTATTGGCAGAATATTCTTAAGGAAACTCAGAATGGAGACGTAAAGTTCAGCTCTATGTAAACCAGAGCAGCGTTCGATTAATGATTGAATTAATCTACTTTGAAAGGGAACTCTATATTTATTAGTGCGTCCCTGGTAATTAGACTGAATTACGTTATCTTAGTTTCTCAGGTACATACAGACCGACAAGTCTTGTGTATTTGAAAAAAATATCAATACAGTTCCATGGCTTAGAGGCATAGCCGGTCATTCCAGAAATCAGATGACCAATTGCCAATTTTACTTTATTGAAATGTGCCCAAACACCGGTGTATCTTTCTTACAATATGAATATTGCATGTGCGCAAGATACAAACGATAAAGAACGAAAGTTCGATGACGACATGAAACGATATCCCACGATGCGTGGTTTATTATACAGATGATTGATTAGGAAAGATTCTTTCAATTTTGTCAGAAAATCATAATTATGACGAATGGAGATCGTGGGGACAAAGAAGTGAGTGGTATCCAAGGTCACGGTCGTTGAAAATAATGTAGGGGATTTTCAATAGAGAATCAGTGCACGTGAAACAAACCTCTTCAAATTATAATGTTTTTCTCTATAAACAATGGAATAGATTTGATTTCTGGTATACAGGGTTTTGTAAAATATGATATTTAATTATCAGATCCATCGTCAGCATGCTGGCAAGTTTTATGATTTCGTATATTTATTTTAAAATACTACTGGGCATATCATGCAAAGTCGTGATAGTGCACACAAATAAAGCTATGTAGACCTGTAACAAAAACAGAGTTGCTCTTTCTCCTATTTTTTTTTGTATACATGCTTCTATCCTTTACTGAAAAAAAGCTATAAATAGCACTTGACGGGATAGTACAAAGAACGGATAGACAAACGTCTGACAGGTTTCGGTTTTAATTTTCTTTACAGCACTGAATTGTTAAAAATCGTAGGAATTTATTTAGTACCATTTCTTTTTTAATTCTTGCAGACCGGTGAATTGAATTACCTTATACACACAATCCAGTTGCCCGGTGACAGAATAGAGAAAAATCAGATAAGATCTGAATTTGAACGGAAACATTGGACATTTCCCTTTGTGAGGTACGATACTACATTACACCATTCTGGTATTTCGTTTATTTAGATGACGTCATAATAGAACCCATATAGAATTCTGCGGTATAGAGTGGGCAACGTTTTTGTTTGTTCCTACCTGTCTTGAATGAGTGGCTAGAAATACAAATAGCAATGACTCATTATGTTTATAAAAACAATCACATAATGACTTGGGGTAGTACAAAGAGAGCAAACGAAAGGGAAGATATTTTTTTTTTAAATAAAGAAATGAAAATAGCGCAAAAGGTGTTGACGGGGCCTTCATAATTATTCATTGATAATAATACTACTACTACTAATAATAAATAGTTTATGGCAATTCCTTTTTTTTTTTCCTCTTGTCTTTTTCTTTTTTATCGAAGACTTGAGACACTTCAATTTTTCATTCCTTCATCACAATTTATTGATAATTGGGATTCGATGATGAAAATGTGCCCTTCTTCATTCCGTAAAATGATATACGGGCCCTCTTTGCAAACGCACATTAAGAGGGAGGAAAAGTTGCATCCTAATTTCATAATTTAGATGAATATTATGTCGCTCGTTGTTTTACTTATATGTTTTCTTGTTGGGTCAAACATTTACTAGGTGGATGTTACGTCACAGCCCTTCTTCATTCCGTTAACGCACATTCCGCAAACGAACATTGAGAGGAAGACAAGGTTGCTTCCTAAATTCATAATTTAGATGAATATTATGTCCCTCGGTATTGTACCAAATAATATGTTTGCTTGTTGGGACAATCATTTAGGTTGATGTTACGTCACATCTCCTAAATTCTATAAGTTAAGTCTAAAGAGACGGATGGACATCGAAGAATATGACCCAAAAAAATACAGTCACAGCATGGAGAAAAGTGGATTCCATAGTTGGAGAAAAGTTATATACGTATATTAGTTGTGCATGTAAGCTTTCCCAGTTGGTACATGGGAAGAATATAATTATACGCCAGTACAAGACGTGACAGTGAACTTGACTGTGAATGACAGTTAAAACTCATACTGTTATCCCTATAAAAACCTACGTGAGATAAAACACGTGCAGTCTTTTCTTTCTCGAACATTGTTCATTAATGAAGTACCTAATTGACTTCTGCACTTAACTAAATTTTCCTCACTTTTCATGGCTCTTCACTTCCGTCATTTAGATGTGAAACCAAATTTAGGACAACTTCATCAGGGACTCACTAACCTACCTCAGCCTAAACCAATGGGGCGGACCATCTTAATGAAGTCATAGAAAGGAATTAAAGTGGATTATCCTGCTAAGAAGGGGAAGCGATGTGAAATGATTCGGGGAAAGATTAACCCAAACATTGAATGCGCGAACAGAAAAGAGGGACGTTAAAAAGGGAAGGATTAGTTAATATTGTATAGCTGCGAAAGTTTGGCGCCGAGACGGACCCGCCATGAATAAGCCCGGGGCGCCGCTCCGTCAGTATATACATTGTTACATAGTCGTATACCTCTGAGCTGCATGGCCGAAACAAAGGGTACTTGGTATAGTGTGTTATTTCATTCCATAGAGATTAAAGATTAAGGATATTAAAGAACTAATTCGGAAGAAGCTAACCAAACAAAGATCTGGGCCGTACTTTGAGGGGCTAAGATGCTGATGAAAAGTGAAGTTTCTGGTATTGATCCGCATTAGGAGGCGACATGCCTAGTTAAGGTGGTTACTGTTATAAAGACTTGATTATTCTCATCTGTTCCCGTGTTACGAACGATTACTACTGCCATGCTGTTCTGTTTATACTTTGTGGAAATTGGGAAGTTCATTTGAGCTTAGTTCGAATAAGTTTTGATAGAAAGGATACATCCGCGACCTACAGTTAATAATGGCTTTTGCTAACTCAAAACATTCGATTCCCCAAGTCATTAACAAGAAAGAAAAAAAAACGGCACATAACCCCAGTATCTTTTGATATGAGGTATAAACTTTGAAAGAGACTGACTATATTACATAGGTCCTATATCGATCTTTCTTCACAAAACTAGAGTTCACTTCAGTTTTATTCTTGAAAATGGGTTTGCATCATTAAGGCTGTACGTAATATGTTACCACCACCTGTACTTTGAGTACCATTGCTTTACCCCCTTCAGGATTACATGGCCCTAAATATTGGCACCTTTCATACTTCTGGTCCTTTACAGTTACGGTATTGGGGTTAATGAACATGGTGAATTAGAGGGAACTTAATTTAACCTCGAAATAAAACATGCAGTAAATAAATAAATATTATTAGTCAATTAAAACCATGTAGGGATTGCACCAAACTGAAATGTATCGTTATTGCTTTGAGTGGGCTGCTTGATCGTTACATGATTTCACTGGCAGCTTTCTTTTCTGATTGTTTCTTTATAGCTCTCTGCATGAAGAAATTATTGTAATATTCATCCAGACCGAGCTCGATGGGACTCTACCACCAGTGCTTTGAGCACCATCGCTTTACCCCTCTCTACCCCTTCGGGATTGTTTGGGCCTAAAATGGGCAACTTTTACTGCTTCTCATCCATTACAGTTACGTTATCGGGTAAATGAGCACAATACAATGGTATGTCGGTCAAAAGGATACTCGAAATAAAACTTGAAGAAGTAGTCAAGTGAAACCATGTGGATTACACCAAACTGAAGTGTATCGGGTCTTTGCATTGAGTGGGCTGCTCAATCGTTATATAATTTCCGTGACGGAATTTTTCTGGTTGCTTACCCATTGCTACTATTCATAAAGAAATGGTTACAAGGGACACCACTATCTATTTTAGGAGCAGCATCGCTTTACCCCTCTATACAGCCCCTTTCATGATTGTATGGTCCTGAATTTGCTGGTCTATTTCTTCTATTGAATAAATGGACACTGAACTCCATTGGTTAACGGAAGACTTCATTAATCCTCGATATAAAACTGAGAGTAAATTAGTCAATTTAAGCCATGTGGAATAGGCCAACATGACATTTTGTTGTTCAGCAATTAGAGGCTTAATTCGATCGTTTTCTAACAATATTTCTCCTAATTCTTTGATAATAAGTAAGATTAACAAGCTTCAGTTTAACCGTTTGTGTTCAAATTCATGATTTTTTTTTCTCAAAATAAGCGGCATGCAGGAGTTACACATTGACAAGAAATAACGACAAAACGCTTCATGATGTAAGGTAATTTTAGACGTATTAATGATTATCTTACTGTTCTGTTGTTCATAGGAGATTTTGTCGCCACACTAAAGTAATTTCTTGGACAATGAGATAATGTTTGATGGTATAAAACAAATTATAAAGCTTGCAAAAGCGGGAAAAGGAGAATCCAGGTCCGACCTGGATTGGTCGTATGTTTTCCTAAAATAATTATTTAATTCCTAGTCTGTTGAGCAGAATGTTATGAAAATCAACAGCATGTGGTTTATAATAGAGGGGGTATATGAATGCTCGTTTAGCGACATGGTTTCAGAGAATGAATCACCTTTTGAGGGGATAGTATTCTACAAGAAATGTATTTACATGTTGTGCATGAATGTATGTTTCAGCCCGCAAAATTAGTGAAGGTCGACATAACATTTGAATGTCATGCGTGAGAACTAGAACGGGTGCTTCTTTGGGATCTTTCGATGGCTATGTGGGGGAAAAAAACTTTTGAGCAATTTTTTTACTTTTGTAAGAATTACAGAGGTTTACATGAACATTGTCGCACCTGTTGCACTAACGGCTTAGGGATCATATCAAGGTTTTCACTTGCTAATCAAACCGTATACCTATTTTTATGATCCTCACACCTGCGGTCAAAGGTGTTTAACAACAATGGTCGATTTTAAAACATCAAGGCCAAGTTATGTGCTAGATATGAACCATAAAACACATGGAAATGTAATAAATTACCAGATGGAATAGATTGCAGACACATTACTTCTAATGCCGTCTGATTTTATCCTCCAGAGTATTGGATTCTTATAATAAAACCATAAAGTCTGGTTGATTGTATGATGTTTACCCCGCTGTTTGAAATAGTGATTTCGAACCACGTTACTCTTTAATCGATGATTATTTTGTTCTAACGAATTGTATGGGCCAAATTTTAATTTAGGATTACTCCATAAATCGCTAAGAACCTCCATTAATTAGTCTTAGATTAGATTAGATTATACCTTATTATGTTTACCTTACGTTAATCCCTGTATGCAAAAAAGGGAATGAATAGCAACATGTGTGTTTTTAGAAGAGGTGTTATCTAAGAAGTCATTACTGAAGAACGCAAACAGAATGAACCTAATTGGGTAACACCAAACAGTCAAGTTCAACACATTAACCAAATCCAAATAATAGTGGTGGATAATTATTTTCGAGTTTGATTTATGTCCCTTTTCTCATAACAAATTATTGTCTATTATTGTCTATGATTTTTCAATCATGATTTAGTTGGTTAGTCTTTTGATGTATCTGACTTTCACTGTTTGCAATGGAGGCTCTTTGAAGCCGATTGCTGAGAATCTTTACCCCTATACCTGTATAGAGACGCAGAGAAAGAGAGAGGGGAACTTTGGAAATGAGTGTCAATGACTGATTGGTTAATAATGACATGCAAATTATGTGCAAATGACAAAAGCTTTGTCTGTTCAGATAATTAAGAAATACGAAGCCGTTTTTGCCACGTTTAATAATGTTCCCGTCATGAAGTATTACATTTTGTTTCTACAAAAATCTGAGGTTTTTTCCGAAAATTTTTCGGCAAAAACGATCCGACACTTCTCCTATATTCAAAATTGTCAAGAGACGCCCTGATTGGAATGGTCCCTGTGTCAACAACGAGCTGAAATTTACTTTATACTGGAAATTTGACATCAACTACGAAATGAAGGAGATGCGGGATGATTAAACGCTTTTCTCTTCTCATTCTCAAAATTAGTCCATGGGGAAATTACTAGAATTTTACCATTTTGCGCCTTTTCTTTTTATTTCTTGTTGTGCTTTCTGATTTCCGAAAATAAGATTTACACTACTCATTCATTTTATTCAAGCCCGAACATAGGTATTATTTGAAAGTGTAGGAAATGCAGATGTTGCTTCGAAAATTTGGGGACAAATTAAAATATAAAATAAATATCCGTAGCAAAAAAATGAATACAAATATCTTTTGTTAGTTTTGTCAATCAATAATTCGATATCACCGTATATAGCAATTAAATATCATAAGATCTATTATGACGACATTTCCCTTATCCCTTGCAACCTTTTGTTTCACACCCCCCCCCTTTCCCCCTCCCCCTCCCCCTCCCCCTCTCTCTCTCTCTCTTTCTCTCTCTGTCTCTCTCTCTCTGTCTCTCTCTGTCTCTCTCTCTGTCTCTGTCTCTCTCTGTCTCTCTGTCTCTCTCTCTCTGTCTCTCTTTCTCTCTCTCTCTCTCTCTCTCTCTCTCTCTCTCTCTCTCTCTCTATCTCCTTTTCTTAACCCAAGGGAACTTGTATCGAGTCAGTATCAAGTCAGTATGGATGGTCACGACTCCTAATTACGATGATTCTCTGACCAGCACGCCTCTCTTGGCATCACGCTGTTCCTATTCATGCAGTGGGTCATGGCCGAAAAGGCGAATCCTCCAGTCAGTGCATGAAACATAGAATAATTAGCCACAAAATGATCATGAAAAAGGGGAATGGACGGAAAGGGTTAAGTGGGACGTAATTGGTTAGGAAGTAAGGGAAGCTACAAAAGAAATGCTGCACAATGGATAGAAAGATGGATTTTTAGTACCGTCTGATTTTAATTCGATATTTCCGCTCACCTTGAGAGGGGATATAATTATGGTATTCAATCAGAAATTACCAGGTCTGAGATGGTCAATTATCACGTGTTTGGTGACTATAATTATTATTGGAGCTTTTATTGAAAATTCGGTTAACGAGTAGATTATAGAAAAATGCAAGTTAACAACTACCGTTCTATTATACAAGGGCGACTTTAACTGCTTGACTGTATTCAATTGTTATGACAGATCCCTGACAGATACTTAGAGTTTTATTATTATCGTTATTATTATCAAGATTATTATTATTTCTCATTTACTGTTGTTGATTTCTATTCCTATTTCAGTTTCAACGACATTCTTTCATCACAAATTGCATTTAAATTAGGGTTTCCAACTTTACGGTAATTATTACAGTTCATATAGGCATACAGTCATGTACGATTCATGGTAACTCCCATAGTGAAATCTAGACATGGTATCAACAATTGCTTTTACCATAATCACAACAATTTCCTTTTAACGACATCCTGGAAATACCCCCGTCTGCTCTGTGAATGTGTAAATACCCGTCTGCAATGATTTATCCTCCTCACTGTATGTATATAGAAACAATCAATGCAAACGAGATGGCGAGATGGTGATTTAGAAGGGATGCGTTTCGAGGAAATGCAATCGAGAAAGAGACAATCGTCTATGATCAACGAACGAAAAGATGGGGGGGGGATCATTAAGTGGGTCGGGTGAACATTAATTAGGAGAAAGCGAACGACGACATCGACGGAGTTGATCGTGACTATCCGGTGTTGAACTCAACCAAGGATGCCTGCCTATGTTATCGCTTATAGAAAGATTTCGGTAATAAATCGATGATAAAGTCTCGTTGAAATTAGTGAGAAGAGAGAGAGAGAGAGAGAGAGAGAGAGAGAGAGAGAGACCGACATACAGACAGACAGACAGAGGAGAGGCCCGGAAGAGAGGGAACACAGGGGAAGGGCCTGGAAAAGAGTAAGATATAGAATTATGGAAAGAGAAACAAGAGTTCAGACATAGTGGGTGTGTGATTGTGTGTGTGTGTGTGTGTGAGAGAGAGAGAGAGAGAGAGAGAGAGAGAGAGAGAGAGAGAGAGAGAGAGAGAGAGAGAGAGAGAGAGAGAGGCACCCCGATTTGTTGCAAGATAAAGAAGAATGAAATTGATATAAACGAATGGGAAAAAAGACTCTTATAGAGCAATATGTTCAATGCATGCCCATAATGTAATATAGTACAGGCCTATTACGGTATAAACTGGCTGGATCTTGAGATGAGGTCGGTCTTCAGTGGCGGATCCAGGGGAGGGGGCCGAAACGCCGCCCCCCCCCCCCCTATTGGCGGCGAAAAAAAAGGGGAAGGAAAAAAGAGGAAGAGAAGAAGAGAAAAAAAGAAAGGAGAAGAGAGAAAAAAGGAGAAGAGAAAAGAAAGGAGAAGAGAAAAGAAAGGAGAAGAGAAAAGAAAAGAGAAGAGAAAAGAAAGAAGAGAAAATAAACAGAGAGAGAGAGAAGAAAAAAGTCCCCAAGAAATTTAAAAATATAGCTAGAAAGATATATAGCGAGAAGAACGTTCATATTGGGCTTCGGGAAAACTAAATTCAGACAAGGAAAAAGGGTCGAGAATGGTACAACGAATCGTCTTCTTTCTCTAATGATTTCATTAAACTATTAAAGGTCAAAGCTTACGCGCTTTGCGCAGGAGGGGGTGGGGGGGGGAAACTGAAATCGTCTTTTTTTCTCTAATAATAATTGAAAGGTCAAAGCTTCCGCGCTTTGCGCGGGCGGGGGGGAAACTGAATTCAGACAAGGATTAATAGGCGAGAATGGTTCATCGAATCGTCTTCTTTCTCTAAGAATTTAATAAAAAGGCCAAAGCTTCCGCGCTTCGCGCGAGAGGGGGAAAACTGAATTCAGACAAGGATTCAGAGTCGGGGTAAAACAAATCGTCTTTCTTCTTAAATAATTAATGAAAGTTCCAAGCTTACGCGCGTAATGGGGGACAGCGAGCTGCCCGAATATGAATTTTTGATATCTTTTCTCGTTTATCTTGGTGATAAATAACACTTTCACAAAATACATAATATGCTCAATTTTTTTCTCGCTCGTTTCGCTCACTAGCCGAATTGTGAACCCTAAACAATACTTTTTCGGACAAGAGGCTTCAATCTCCCCCCCCCCCCCCCCCACTTGATGAAAATGTCAAAAGATTGTACAGCTTAAAACCGGGGAATGTTGATATCGAACAAGAGACGGGACGTGAGCCTGCCCCCACCCCCTTTCCAAATTGTACCGGTGCTTCTAATATGACCTTGTCAGTATTGGTATGTTGAGTTGAAAAAACGGTCTGCGCATTTTTCAAATTTCCGGCCCCCCCCCCCCCCTATTGGAAAATCCTGGATCCGCGCCTGGTCTTGTACGTACATAATATGGTGTTCAAACTAAATCAGAAGTTCAATCCTCATTCTGTTCATATTTTCATAAATTTCAAACTTTTATCTCTTATTAACTAGTGATCTGTCATGGACAGGTTTGGTAGATTCAATTGCCAAAAAGGCTAATTCTCGCTTAAATTTTTTGTATAGATACCAAACTTGTATGAACATGAAGTCGAGACGTATTTTGTGTTTTGCTTTGATACAATGTTTATTTGATTATGCTAATGCTGCTTGGTACAATAGTCTGGGCAAGATGGATAAGAAAAAGTTAAAGAATAATTCAGAATAAGATGGTAAGATTTATTA
Source organism: Strongylocentrotus purpuratus (assembly GCF_000002235.5). NCBI lineage: Eukaryota > Metazoa > Echinodermata > Echinoidea > Camarodonta > Strongylocentrotidae > Strongylocentrotus > Strongylocentrotus purpuratus. The sequence continues at coordinate 20,813,070 of NW_022145612.1, forward strand.
ATTGCTTAGGCTCAAGAACACACGTCGGGAAAAATGAACTTGAAGAAGCAGGTATAGTCTATGTAGGTCAAAGGTCTAAACAACTCGTGTATCACCATGTCCACAAAATATACTACTCAGATGTAGATCATTATATTACTAATAATTTTACTCGTGTCTCAAATATCCATGGATACGATACAAGAAATAGTCATTTTAATTTTGTTTTACCCAAGCGAAAAGGACAAATTGGAAACTCTTTTTATTTTAATGGTATCCAATTTTGGAATTCTCTCCCAAAACATGTCAAAATAGTTAAGAATTTTTCACACTTTAAAAGTGTATTAAAACAATACCTAAAGCATGAATCCCTTCAAGAACAGTAATATCAGTTATCTTAAATCACAGTTCATTATGTGTAGCGCATGTTTTTAAGTTTAATCTTGCATAATATATCGTAGATCATTGTTTGCTATAATTTCTAGAAATTTTTGTTGTTGTTTATGTTATATTATTTATTCGTAATATTCGTAGTAGTTATTAGTTGTGATATTTTATTCTCATGCCGTACTGTACACGTACTTTATAGGACCCCGTTGGAAATAAGCCTTTTCCGGCTTTCATGGGTTATCCTGTCAATGTATCTTCTCGTTTCATTTTGCTCTTTGTAAGCATTCAATGTACTATACTTGACGAATAAAATCAATCAATCAATCAATCACTATTCCGAATTAGTGTATATAGGCCAATTTGATAGGCATGCTATTGAAAATGAATAACGAGAAACTGGTTTACAAAATATTGTTAAGAGAATTAAAAAACATAATCTAAATCCCCATAGGTCTACATGTATTCGAGACGTTTTGTCAATTCTCAACATCAATAACATATGGTAATGATTTACAATATGCCACTAGTCAATCTATGATTGGTTATTGAGCTGTCGTGAATCAGTGAATTTCTTTTGTTGTGCTGTTAGTAACTGCACGAAAATGAACACAGATGGCGCATGACCACACATATTTTTGTGTATAGTAGCAAAAGATGTCAGCCTCCTGCAGGACTAAAATGGGAATGGCTCGGTCAGGAATTCTTCGTTTTTGCCTCCTCCTGACATGTTCTCAACTTTTATTTACACAAGCAGATACTGAAAATGGTAATTATTCTAAAGTGCTAAAATGCACCTTTTATTACGTTGTGTATGATGTTTTTTAAACCGTATTATTACACCGACTGGAAAAGCTCGGTCCCACTTGTTAGTATTTGTGTAAGAGTAAGACTAACAGACCTGAGAGTTTTGTGAGAAGGAAGAAGGAAGAATGAAGAAGGAGAAGGAGGAGAAGGAGAAGGAGAAGGAAATGGAGAAGGAGAAGAAGAAGAAGAAGAAGAAGAAGAAGAAGAAGAAGAAGAAGAAGAAGAAGAAGAAGAAGAAGAAGAAGAAGAAGAAGAAGAAGAAGAAGAAGAAGAAGAAGAAGAAGAAGAAGAAGAAGAAGAAGAAAAAGAAGAAGAAGAAGAAGGAAAAAAAAAGGAGAAGAAGAAGATGAAGAAGAAGAAGGGGGAGAAGAAGAAGGAGGAGGAGGAGAATAAGAGGGAGAATGGGTGGGGGGGGGGGGGTAGGCCTAGAGCATAAGGGGATGAAAAAAGGAAAATGAGAGGAAAAGGAGAAGGTTAAAAGAGTAAATGGATGTTTTAAAGCTATGTTGTGCATTGGGTCTAATTTGACTTTCTTAATTAAATTGTCATCAGAAGTTCAGGGAATATTAAAAAAAGAAAAACATGACTAGGGTCTAGATCTAGTCGACAATATAACATTTTAAGATGAAGTGTAAAGCTAGTAGTATCAGTGTGCCATTTGTAGACCCCATGGCTCTGTGGGGCTAGATCTATATTGTGGGCCACTTTAATTTGTTTTTCTACCTAGATCCTCGAATTAAATTTTCTTACATTTGCCAAATGGCTTGATTCAGGGTCTTTTCAAATTAACTCTGCAAAAAATATGGGGTTATTATAACAAATCATCATAACATGATCCAGATTGTTCAATATTGATTTGTTTCCTTTTTTCACTTAATCTTATAGATGAAAAGTGGCAGCCTTATCTATCACTCATAGAAGAGGCCACTTCAAGCTACGAAGCCTGTGTAACAGATGACTGCTCCTGTCACGCAGGGTAAGAAATCAATACAATTTAGAAATAGGAATATGAAGCTGGTAGTGATACACTGTAGAAGGCAAACCTCTAAGATTAACTGCAGATATGATTGTCTGTGTTTCATATATTAACAGATGTAATATGTTGAAATATCGCTGCACATCTGGAAAGATGATTCATTCTGGTATGAACTTGTAGAACTTGTATGTTGAATTTATGTGTTTTCATTTGTTTATTGTTACCTGTTTCTTTTTTAACATTTTATATTTACTGTACATACAAATGCAAATACCCTTGTATTGTATGTACAGAATGCTATAGAATGTAGCATATCATATCCAGCTGCCTGTAAGCTACATGTACATGTATAGAACAATATTTGGTTTAACTATCGTTCTATTATAATAATAACGATGATAAAACTGGAGTCTTGTATAGCGCTCATGTTTGGCACATTGCCACTCCTGGCAATGTTCATTATTACCATGGGTTTAGCACGGCTGCCGTTATGGCACTCAAGCATTTTAAGGAACTAATTCCTGCCATTTACTTCACCTGGGCGGAGTTTGGTAATTGTAGATTAATGTCTTGCCAAAGGACATTAGTGCTGCGACAGCGATTTGAATCCCGTACCTTGTGGTCCATAGTCCGGAGACTTGATATGATAAGAGTAAACACAAGCATCATTAGCCATTAGGCCTGCATCTACAGATTTTCATTTTATCCATTGTGTAACCAGTTCAATCATAACAAACAGACTGTCTTACTACTTTGTGATTTAAGACTACTCGACTAAAATCTATCAATTTGTAATTTTATGATTCGTTGCTTAGGGTGATGGATGAAGACTTGTCGGTATGGGAGGAGAGAGGAGGTATCACCAGAGCGGATGTGGTGAAAGCAGAGAGTCGAGGTACCCTCTATCAGGTCATCAACCATAGGCTCTACAGGGAAGAGAAATGCATGTTTCCTGCTAGGTAATCACTTACTCAATTTTAAAGCCTACTCTCTGCATACACTAATAATAATAATGGTGATAGTGGTAGTGATAACTGTTTTATATAGCACTTAACTTTAATAACTGAACAACTCATGAACTCAAAAAGCAAAATTGAAATTAGTCAACTATGGGTGAAAATTGTGTAAAGAGGTGTGTGTGAAAGAGAGAGAGGCACATGGAGACTGCAAATTAAATAGAAGTGCCGAAAATCAGAAAGATATAAATATAAAATAGAGAGAAAAAAGATAGCAAGAGAAAGATTAACAAAGGAAAAAGGAGGAGAGAGGTGGAAGAGAAAATAAAAAATAGACAAGGATGCTGCAAGTATCAAAGAAGATTTTGTTATACATCATAATTTTTTATTGATAGCATATCTAAAAGCTTACACAAAAGTATTTTTTTTGTTTTCCAATCAATTCATGTAAGATATGTTTTTCTCATGTAAACAGTAAAATATGAGAACTACTTGGTTTTGTTGAATTATATATCTTTTGCTTTGAAGTGTCTATATGTACTGTCCTACTAAAAACAATATATGAATACATTCTCTACTCTCTACTACCACAGATGCAATGGAGTTGAACATTTCATTTTACGCATCATCAAGAAACTGCCAGACATGGAGTTTGTGATGAATGTTAGGGACTGGCCACAGAGTGGGAAGTATACTGATCCAATACCCGTCCTTTCTTTTAGTAAGGTATGTATTCTGATTTTTATCCATAGTATTCTCATTCCAAATGAGCTCTGTGTTTGTTTTGGTATGAGACATGAACCTGAAATGGATGATAAATGAATGAAATTGCTTTATTTGTCAATTTTTGTATTTCAAGTTTCAAACCATACCAACCTGGCCTTGAAATGAAGTTTTGTTATACAATGACTTGTGTTGAATACATTTTTGCATCTGTTATTACCAAATCAATGCTGATTCCAATAAATGGCAAAAAATGGAGTCCTCAGCTCTGCTTTGTAAAACTTGCTAGCAGCAACAATTTAAAACATTCAGTATAACATACTGAAAATGTTGTATATTAATAATGATTAGATAAATTTATACAGAGCAACTTCTATACAAATAATCTACCACTGGCTGTGAGCAAATTTATAATAATCACATTTTTGGTCAGTTGTTCTTGATTACATGTTTCTTTATACAAGGGTTGTAATGGATACCTTTACACAAAACTGCCATTTCATGTTATTACCAAGTCTCCCAAGATAAGTCATTCATGTCTGTGTTTGTATAAACAGGTACAAAGCCAGCATTATGATATAATGTACCCAGCCTGGACTTTCTGGGAAGGTGGTCCAGCAGTATGGCCGTTGTTTCCTACAGGCCTCGGACGATGGGATCTCTTCAGAGAGTCTATTGACAAGTAAGATTGCATGCAATTTACAGTTTGTTTGTTTTTTAAATTATTTATTATTAATATTTTTTTTATTTTACGTACCACACCAAGCAACTGCCCTAAAATGTTGATTTGATCACAAATTCAATATAAAACTAAGTTTAAAGCATACATGAAAACATACTTGAAGAGAAAAATATTGTCAAAAAGAATGAAATGCCGATAATACCAAAATAATCACCAAAAAAATACCTGCTTGTATGGAAAAAACAGCATAAGGAATGGACATTTCTGCATTGGAAGTGTGTCACGTGTGGTTTTAAGTTACGTTTTAATGAATTCCTCTTTTTTGCCATCATGGTTCCTTTTTTTGGTCACACAAGGATGGCAGCTCTGAATTTATTCCATCTGTTCAATCAACCAATCATTCACTTATTAATCTTGTACGCAACATGTCTAGGTAATGATTAGTTTTGTGCAGTCAATCAATTTTACTGAGCTACGGCAATATGAACAAAAATCAATAGATATGTAAATATTTGCAAATACTTGAAGCACTGAATAATTGTTTATACTACTCTCACTGTTTCAAAGTATTAGAGTAAAACATCTTAATGTAGAATTGTGTATGTAAGTATTATAGAGGCCACTAGTATCATTTCTTGCACTTTAACTTATGATCTAATAAAATGTTGACCAAAAGTATTAAAAGAAATTAATAAATATAAAGAATTACGAATTGTAGTTAAATATGGTTGATATGAACATATTACTGGGGCAATATGCTTACCAGAAGTTAGTTTTTGTATAACAGGTATGATTATAATATTTTACTATGTTACTTTTCTGTACCCTTTCTCCACCTCAGGGAATCACAGAAATTACCTTGGGACACAAAAGAAGATAAAGCATTCTTCAGGGGATCAAGGTATGTGTTGCTCATCCATTCTTGATCAATAACACATCAGTGCTTACCTTTCATGTGAACCTCTTTGCATATCATGACGTACAGTGAATAGATTAAAACATGAGTTGCATCTGTATTACTAGACCTGAAAAGGTTTTTTTACAAATACAAATGGTGGCATATGAAAGCTTTCTACTTCAAATGGCTATACTCTCAATCCGAATTTATTTATCTGAAGCTTATGTGAAGTATTAATTCATCAAACTATCGAGTTGAAAATTGTCATGAAATACATCTGTTTTCTTTTTGAAGTACCCCCGGAAGTGTTTCAGTGGACTCTTTCAGTTATGATGAGGCTTTTTATTCCCAGCAAATATTTTCTGTTTAAAACTTCAACTGTTGTTCAACACAATACCATTATGGGCTTTAGTCATTTCACCAACGGTTTTTCTCCTCACGATCTTAATTTCTCTAATAGATGTTATGAAACACTCCACTACAAAACAATGTTTGATATCTCCTCCTCAGAACGACTGCTGAGAGAGACCCGCTTGTTCTCTTGTCGAGAGATGATCCAGACTTGGTTGATGCAAGCTACACCAAGAATCAAGCCTGGAAATCTGATGCAGTGAGTTTGAAGAGTTTTAAATAATACATCTTCAAAAGTTCAAATCAGAGTTTTAAATACACCTTCTATGTATGTTGGGCAGCCCAAACACATCAAATTAAAGAACTTTGAATACAGTAGTTCAGCAAGCTATTGTTTTAAAATTTAAACTAGAGTTGATCTATATTCTACTACTGGTAATTCAGTTAAATCAGATGCTGGTACTAAATCATGACTAAGAAAAAACAAAACGTAGACCTGTGTGTAAGTCTAAACTCTTTTCTTTGATTAATTTGACTTAAGAAGACCGAGTTTAAATCCAGCTTCAGATTTCATTTTTTTGTAAAAATAAGGGCATATCTGTTTCTTTTAGACTTATAGACCATTTTGCGTATATTTGCATACATGTATTGTATTTGTTTATATTTCATGCACAGGATACACTACATATGCCTCCTGCAAAAGAAATGACATTAGAAGATCACTGCAAATACAGGTGCATATTGGTTTACTATTAAATGTAATATTTCATTCAAATATTTCATAAAATGTAATATTTCGTTTTGCCCCCAAAAAATGTATATGAGAGTAGCATGCCCTGTACATACAAGTAAGGGGGATATGACAGTGATTTTACGTTTATATAATTTGTTTGTCTTTTTTGACAGATGGGATTTTCATCACCTCTGGTCATAAAATGAAGGTTGTGTTGACTCTATTGTAGTAGAAACAGAACAGAAAGAAAAGAATATAAAGGGGGACAAAATATTTTGAAACTCTGTTGAAGTACTTCAGAGCTACTTTGAGAAATCTTCATTTTACCATTGCTGTGTTAAAAATTCTACTTTATGTATGAAAATGTTTTTTTTGTAATGTAAACTCTGAATTCAACCATTTACTATATTATTAATCGTTACAGCTCTTTCTGATGATATATCTAATTAAGGTAGTTAACTGATTCACTAAGAACTCTATCTGAAGTACTGAAAAATCTTGGTAGATTTCTAATTTTGAATACTTAAACTGATAATATTACTGTCATAATACTCTTTGTAGTGTTTGTTTGCTATAAGTGAATTTTTAATTTTTATTCTTGAATAGATACCTGTTTAATTTCCGTGGAGTTGCTGCCAGTTTTCGTTTGAAGCACCTGTTTCTCTGCCGTTCCCTTGTCTTTCATGTTGGTGATGAGTGGCTGGAATTCTTCTACCCAGCACTCAAGCCATGGGTTCATTACATCCCTGTTAAGCAAGATCTTTCTGATGCAAGGTAAGAAACTGTTGTATGGTAATCTTGAAAGTTGTGCAATACATGCTCTGGCAACAATTGTTCTGTGGTCAATATCCCATGCTAACCTTTTTGTTTACTAAACCTTACCTTATCTCTAGCCATACATATTATCATAAACCCAGTTGGGACCCTTAGCCTAACATTATATTTTTAGAAAAGTAAAGCCTGCAGCAATTGTTGCCAGAGTATATCATAAAGCACCAATGCTTGTCATTTTCAAAGAATCTGTCACTGCACTTTCAAGACTTCAAATACATGATGTCTGCCAAACTTTTATTATAGAACATGTATAATTGCTGTGTCATGAGCAAAGCTGGTGATCCCAATCACTGGAAATGTGCATAACAAGTGATTCTGCATGTCCAAATATATGGTGTACTTTTTTTTGTATTAAAAAAAATCCTATTAGACCTTCATCAGTTTGTTTGTCTTCTGGTGGTCCCAACAACTTTTTCAGTGTCATGACAAACAATTGATAATAACTAAAGCTATACAGTTCCATTACTGGCATTCAAGATAAGCTTAAAGCCCAAGTCCACTCCAAAAATAACTTATTTTCAATAGAATCAGAAAAATCAGACAAACCAATCAAAAAAAGTTTGAGCAATATCGGATACCTAACAAGAAAGTTAGGAATTTTTAATGACATAAAAACCTTTAAAAATCAGTACACAAATTGGCAACTCACTCATGAGTCTACGACGTATGGTCCTCACTATCCACTAATTATTTTCTTTATAATGATGATATAAATTTCCTATTTTCACCCTAAGAATCTTATTTCTTCACACCAGCATCCAAGTTAGATTGTTAGTAATATGTGTTTGTGTGGATGCACAAATAAAGAGTAATTTTCGTCCAGTTAAATCATGAAAAATTGAATTTTTATAAACTATTTATATAAAAATCAATAATTACGAAATACAATATTCAGAAAATAGTATCAATTTTTCAAAATTCATAAAAAAATTTGGGAAATGTCATGCACGCAATATGATACAAATCATATAGCCTGGGCAAAGGCATGGGGAAATCAAGTTTTAGGGGATAAAAGGGGAAATTAATGGGATTAAACTATATAAAGCGATTGATAAGTTGTGAGGACATGACGTCACAAACTAATAACCATCTTGGCAAATTGTGTTGTGATTCTCATTGTTCCATAGTTTTACATACTTTTTCAAAAATTCATAACTTTCTTATTGGTTATCCGATTTTGCTCAAACTTTTTTGATTGCTTTATCTGATTTTTCTGCTTTTATTAAAAGTAAGTTTTTTTTGGAGTGGACTTGCCCTTTAACACTAAATATGGTTCCTAAAACAGTTACAAATTCAATAGAATGCTAAATGTAGTCTTAATCAAAATCCAGGGCATAGCAGTGCCTGTTTATGTTTTTTAACTTCATCAGTACAATGATAAGGGGTTAATGTTTGAAATCAAGTGCAGATTGTAATATGAAGTGGATATTTGAGAGTCTTTTAGTACCTCATGATCATATATGATGTGGGTAGGGAATTACAAAGGGTGTTTAAAAAAAAGAAAACAAATAAAGAGCGATGAGACTCACATTTTATACAGGAATTGGCAACATGTCATTGTGTTATCAATCTATTACCATAGATTGTATCACCTCTAGAAATTCATAGGTCTTTCAAACAATTATAATGTTATTAATAATGTGCCCGGTTAAAATGTTTGATGTAATGATATAGAGAGTTCAATGAGGTTAGTATTTTTGATGATTCACTCTTGAACTTACACTTCTGATGAGGATTGGTGCCCTTTAACTCCTCCATTTCTTGTGCCCTCCCACAGAGAACTGATAGAGTTTGCCAAGGCCAACCAAGAGGTAGCTCAGCAGGTCGCAGACAGGTGAGATATATTCATCCGTCAATCAACATTATCACAGTTCAGCTTCTGTTATGGCAGCATTGCAGTGATCTGTAGGGATATGATATACAACATTTGTTTGCACTCTGGAATGTGTGACTCATGCTTATACTTTATGTTTCAAAATATAATACTTCCATGTACCATATATTTCCATGTGGTAAACATGTGTGTATGTACCTGTATGCAGAATTGAGAAGTGGTATGTGGCACATTGGTACATGATTTGACTGAGTGTTATTTTATAGCATTAACGCTATTCCGTGTGCCCCAAGAAAGAAATATCACATAATTGTTAGAACTTCAACACACCAATGTTTGCAGGTGCTTTAAAAAGCTTTTTATATACAGTTATGTAATTTCCTGGTAATATTAATATTTACATACTCTATCTATACCAATTACCGGTAGACATCTTATTTTTTTAAATCCATCTTCAGCATGCCATTTTTTGAAAGACTTTAATGATTTAGATCCCTGGTGTTGCAGTGTGAAAGAATAGCATTTATTTGTTCATCTTTCAGCATAATGAGCTCTCGTATCATTATCATATTAAATTCACTCTATGTTGTTTTATGTTCAATAATCTTGCCACCGTGTGTTCCTCAGGGGTCGTGACTTTATCTGGAATCACCTTCGTATGGACGATGTGCAGTGCTACTGGAAGGATCTGCTGAAGAGGTACGCTAAGCTGCAGAAATACAAGCCTAAACACAGGAAGGATCTACAGGAGATCAAACCTAAGAAGGACGAATTATAAGATGATCATGGCATCCATTAGTGAGAGGTGTTACAGATTCACCTGGCTGACTTGGCGCTAATTCACACATAATGCCGTAAACCGTGTAAAAAAAAAAAAAACAGAAGAACCTACCACAGCAAAAAAACACAATTTATTTACTTGTGTGTAAATGTTGGTAGATGGAGATGAAAAAATGTAGCTGAATGCAACAAGGCTCCTACTTTTATTTGTAATATAAGATACATAGAAATGTGAAACACATTACACTTAAATTATGTCACCTTATTTAATCTGCTGCATTTTTTCCTTCTTTTTAGACGGTTTACTGTGTCATACGTGAATGAGGCTTGTACCGTATGGTGTCGAGTAGCTATTACTTGACTCTAATTTAACTACTATAACCATTGATATTCGGAATACCTCCATTGCCAACTTCCTTTGCTTTCATTTTGTCTATTTGTATCTGTATTTTTCACATTTTTACTGTAGAAAATGGAAATGATTTTGTACTGGGTTTAGGAGATTAATAGTAGAATGGTTTCCTTCGTTGATAGATGAATGAACGTTTCATTGCTCACAAGCGTTTATATTGTGAGACATGAATTAAAAATAATCAGTAATTATTTTTAGTACTTAAATAGAAAACTGTTTATAATTCATTTATTTCATTGGCTTAGAAATTAACAAATTTAAGCATGGTAGTACCTTTTCTTATCTTATATCATAATCCAACTATTGTATTAAAACAAAATTGTATTCATTGTGCCTTAAATTCAATGTCATAAGCTGTGGTGATATATTCAAAATAGGAATGCTTGTCAAAACTGCAATATAACTGCCTATGTAACTCATGTATCCAGTTGATTTCATGGCATTGATAGATTAGGTGGACTATTGCTCATAGTGACAATTCTTGTAGTATGCACAATATGAATCCTTATTTAGAATGTCTAATCTTACCATACACTAAGATTGACCATTGACAAAATGTTTGTTGAATTGATCATGAAATGACCTATCCTGTTCTCATTTTGTGTGTGGTCAATTTAGGTCATACAGGTTATTCATGCCACAGGGTACATGTAGAATGCCGACTATAGTTTGCAAGTCTTCCATTTTTATTTCATGTTGATTTCTTTTGTATCTCACATTGGATATACATGTACTGTATATGTACATTATTAGTATTTTGGGAGAATGATGATAAACAAAGTCATTCAGGTCTAAATTTTATTTAAATGTAATATGTTAACAAGATGAAAACATATTCTGCCTATTTTGAGGACAAGACTGAAGTACTTGAAAAAAACATATTTTGTTCAGACTCAGTTGATGAAGTGCACCATATGATTTCATTTATTTACCAAGCTTATTACAAAGCTCCTTTGTATATGTTTATCACTACGATTGATATTGGAATTTATTTATCTACATTTATACATATCTATGTATGTGTGTCTGTACATCTGTCTGTCTATCCGTCTGTCTGTCTAGCCATCTGTCTGCCTATCTGTCTATCCATCTGTCTGTCTGTCTGTCTATCCACCTGTCTGTCTATCTGTCTGTCTGTCTATTACCATGGCACTTGTCTTTCTCTTAATTTCTATACAGTGCAATCTATTCATGTTCAAGATCTGCAATTCTATTTTCCACTCTGCATAAGAGTTTAAACACAAGTTACTTAATAATTGGCTTCGTGTATTCACAGCTATATGCAATGTCTTCTGTTGTCCAGCATTACACAAATGTCATGAGACTCATGACCCATTTTATAATGAGCATGATGGGAACTTAAAATGTCTTTATCTAGTGATTTCAAATATTATCTTGACTTTTGAACTTTTCTGATTTATTATTATTTTCTTAACTATATATATTTTTTGTTTGGGTAATAGAGGGGATGCATAGTTATTATAAATTCAATGTTGAGAAACTTTCAATTTGAAGATGCTCCTATTAATGAAAATGTCAGAAACAAAGTGATGGAACATACTCAAGACCACAATTATAGATTTAATCATTAATTTGAGGAAATTCTAGGTATGGGAGAATAGAAGGGCTTTAAAAATGACAATGGACCAAATTAGAAATGTGTTGTATTTCATTACCTCCTTACAAACGATTTTTTTTCTTACTGTGAATTACGGTTAAAATTAGAGATATTAGTTTCAGGTCATTCCGCACTCACAATTCCAAGTGAATCACTCACTATACTCTATTCCAGCTGTATGATCGACTTTCTTGTGATGACATCAGTGACAGAAAGATATTTTCACAAGACGAGAAGAAGTCATTGATAAAGTGCAAGGATGCCCTTTTTCAACATTTTTTTCCTCTCAAAGATGAACTTATGGGCTCCTTTGATTTATCTCAAATAGATTTATTTGGAAACCAATAAATCCAAGACCTATTCATATGTATTGAAATTGAATCAAAATTTGTTTTCTCTATGAAATATCTATCATCATTTCTGTTTCAGAAAAAAAGTGAAGCATATTCATATGCATAAGTTCTCTAATGAAATATGTTTACACATTTGAGTTCTATGATGATAATCATTACATCATTTTTTTGCTCCAGTGAAGCACTCATAGCTTATGTATGCAATTGTAATATTTTAATTGGACAAATATATGTGATACATATTCCATAAAATTCACTGTAACATTGCTGATAAAGTATTCATTTCAGACAACACCATGAAAATGATATATTAAGCTTTATGTTCACAAAATGTACATCATTCATATTCCATTTATTTTTCTCATGCTTGTCTTCAATTATGTATGTGTTTGTAATGAGCAATAAAACAGATTCTATGATTCTTACTCTGACCATATATGATTACAAGTCTCCATATAGTGTTCTGTTATCTCTCTCTCTCACTCTCTCCCTCTCTCCCTCGATCGATCGATCGATATCAATTCCACCCTTTTATAAATTTGCTGATATGTAGTGTTTGTGATATGTAGTGTCTATTGTAGACATCGTTCTGAAAAGGCCTACATAATTTCGGATTTAAGGAGAAGCACCAATTACATGGCCAAAGAATAATGCCATTAGTCTGACCATCACTATGAGTATGATGGACAAAGAAAGCGGACAAAATATACAGTTCCTCAGGTAGATAAAGGAACATCCCTTCACTGCACATAATAGCAGTGAAGGGATGTTCCTTTATCTACCTGAGGAACTGTATATTTTGTCCGCTTTCTTTGTCAGTCATGTTCATAGTGCATTCGCCCCCCCCCCCCCCCCCCCTCCTTCTCCCTTCTTCCCGGTTTTTAAAGTCTTCCGCCATCTACCGACGGCATTGATGTAGAGTGTTGTCAACGGCGACACGTAACAATAGGCTGGGCGCTGGCGCGGTACACATGCTGTTTACATTCTACACGTCGCATCAACATTGCATGCATCGGGGACGGACCGGCCTGGATACACGCCACAAACAGCTTCATTCAGGAAGATTGCCTTGTTACACTGAAACATCACAAAGGATTCAGAAGCAACTCCCGTTTTATTTAATATTTAAGTGAGAAAATATAATAATAACACCATGAGTAACATTGAAATGTCAAACAGGGATCCCTATCCTTTCGAGAAGTTGGAGAATGACACAAGCTTTTTTGGTACAAACGAAACACAGGTGAGTTCAATTTTATTTTTTGACTCGACAGTCTTGAGTAAGAAAAGAAAGTCAAGAAAACTTTTCATCTGGCAGTAACACTGATATTTAAAGAATACATTTTTTTAAATCCAAAAGCAAAAGTGATTGCCTTATTTTTGTTAAGTTAAGTATCAAGACACACAACGTCTATATCTACCGCTTTCTCGAGTTTCTGTTTTGTTAATGTTAATTGTTATCATCAATATCAGGATTGTGTTGTTAAACCTAAAATGCATTTACAGACAAAGCCAAATGCATATCTATTTTTTAAAATAGATCTTGGCACTCTAACTACCAGCTATCAGTATCAGACCTCTAGATCTATACCATAATGTGTTTTTGTTAGATGGGACACTCTTAAAATCTTCTGTCGAAATTGATAGGCCCTACTTCTTTTAATTTACTTTTAACTCTAGCTCTTGTTTTAACTTACAGGGGGTTATGACAGTCTATAAGACTATATATTATTATCATGAGTAGACTCTAGGCCTAGACTAGAGTCTATAGGATATATATACACTGTTTACACACACTTCAAAATAATTAATTTAACTGTTATTTAGCATTTGATTTGCTGGTACTTTTACCCCCAAAATACAATTGTCTAACAGTCTAATTTAATAACCTTGCTTTAATATTTGCTATAGGGTCTAATCAAAATAGACTAGTATGTGTAAACTAAATAGTCAAATATAATTACTAGTGCCACCCTTCATAATTTGTTTTCTTGCTCTACAAACATTGGTAGAAGGACGCCTATTCTAATTCACACATCATATCTCAGTTTGTGTTGTTGTTGTTGTTCAGTCAACTTTGCAAGTCTCGTTATCGAATACATGAATTTAAAATGATCTGTAAGTGTTGTCTAAACAACATTGTATTTAAGGGTATGGGTGAATTAGGAGTTTAACAAAAACTTTTCAAAGATTTTTTAATCCATAAAGGGGATTCATCTCATGTCAAATGTAAAATCTAATAAATGTTTGTATATATCTTCTTCCTGCAGAAAATGCCATATGGTGAACCAACACATATAGCACAGACCAAAGACCCATGGCAGAGACTCAACTCAACATGCACACTAGCTAGCTCAAGGCGAGAAGTGTATCACCATGATCCAAAGGTGAGTTAGTTTGGCTACACATTAGTAATGATAAGTAAAGATAGTGATTGTTAGTCTTCCTTTATGATTTTATTTGTTTTTGGCAGTATGACATTTACAGTATGAAATGAAGTAAAAATGTTGTTTTGAAAATTTCATAGATTCAATCTTAAAAATGCAATTCATGGCCTATTAATTTTGGACTATTAATGAGAATTTTTTCTCTACTCTAGGAACACATTAACTTAACAATACTTGCTATGTTGTTAGCAAAATTTTGATAAGTTAAATCATGATGTTGATAATGTACATTTTCAATTTATAAAAAGTATATTTATAATTCCAAGAGAAATGAACTACATGTGTTATAGAGCTGTAAAATAATAAAAGTGGTAAAAAGTCACCATAATTCACTGACATCATGTTTTCTGTTTTTACTTTGTCTCTATATAGGCTCCTAGAGATAGTTTGGATTTCATTCTCAAGGCAAATTATGATCACCATGGTGAACTACTCAAGAATAGATCAGAAACACTTATGCAACCTGAAACACTGGGCGCCAATCATGGGTACGTTTTAAAAATATTTGTTAAAGCCTATTGTACATCAATTCTGTTGTTGTTGTTTTGTATGAGAGCCTTTGTATTTGTTTCTGTCTGTCCACCCCCCCCCCCCCTCTCTTCACTCTCTCTCTCTCTCTCTCTCTCTCCCTCCCTCCCTCTCTCTCTCTCTCTCCTTTGCCTTGGTTTCCAGTCTCCATGGAAACGCCAAAGGACCATGTCAACTGATAGTAACTTTGAATTCTCACATTGTGTGCATTGATTGGAGAGAGCTTAGGATAATCCTGAGAGCTTTGAACTGCAGGGGTCAAACAAAGAGTCTTTGAATATAATTGACCCTTTTGAACTTGAGTTCATAACCTATTTGACCTATTCAAGCTTGAGTGGACTAAGGCTCATTGTTAACAACATTTAATGAATGCTTAAAGAACATTCTTTCTATTCACCGCTCTAATGTTGGTCAGTAATCACCAAAGCAGGATGTCAGAGATAGAAAATCAATCATTCCATGGCAACATATCCCAGCCCACACTGATAATGTTCATCTAAAATGATGTTTAAGACATTTATCTCTCTGAGATAGATTGCTTTAAATAATTATTACGCTTTTTTTGTATGCATTTTGAGTTTGTTGTTGTTATTTTTTTGTTTTTTGTTGTTGTTCACACTTGAATTTCAGGAGGGATTGTTTTTAATGGTACTATTTAACATTTTGGTATGGCTATAAATGTACTTGAATAATTTATCAAAAAGAAAAAAGAATAAAAAAGGATGACATTTGAGTACAAAATATATAGCCTAATATGATTTCTTTTAGAGTAAGGATAATAAGGAATCTATGTGCACATGGGAATGAATATTGTTTTCAATTGCTTTATGCATCAAGCTCTTGGTATATTTTTTCTTGAAGAAAAGTGATATACATGTACACTGTATCTTGACTTTCTCAAATATGTGATCCTCATCACCTTTGATTTTCCAACAGACGTATCCTGAAAAACCGAGTGCCAGAAAAGGTGGCTGAGCCTGTGTCGCCCACTGGCAAACTGACCATTGTCAGCATTCACACCCCAAAGAAAGAGAGCATCCACAGTGTGAAAGGGGCCATTGAGAGTCATCATACACCAGCTACCAATCAAGGGTTCTCAAGAAAACATGATGGTGGTTTCTACACAACATGAAAATCATATCTATTATCAACCCTCTGTTCCTGTATATACTGAATACCAATATGCTGGAAGCATATTTGTGAAAAACTTTCAAATATAATAATTGCGATGCTTCTGTCTTGTTCTGTTCCAGTCTTTATCTTGTTGCATTACCTCAGTGAACTTATACGAAAGTGTTAAACTTATTTTTTACATGCAATACTAATACTTTATCCCTTTATGACAAATTAATCATGTTTTAAATCAATGCATAATTCATAATATTAATTTAAATATTAGCTAACATTTGGTTGTGAAGCTGGTATTCAGTAAAGCGAATGTTAGACGGGGTAGAGAGACGCGGGAAGCTACTTTTGGGGTGGGGTATAATCTAGACCAAACTGGAATGGATGTGTATGTATCAGATATCTTTGTGCAAATTCAATTCAAATTTGAATATTTAAAAAATTGTATTATCTTCAGTGCCTGAATATAAGGAATATGATAGTATAGTTACATTGAATATGCAGACATTGTTTTAAAGTCCGTCCATGCTATATATCATATCTCCAAAATAGAAAAACGAAGTGCTCATCAGTCATCTATCTAGTGGAGTATGATCTTTTGTGTTTTTCACATGATGCCTTTGGAGTTTTTTGCTTTTTATACAGTATTTTTATGGAAGATATATTTTATTGTCATATTACCAGTTATTTAACTACATCCAACAACAGACCACTTGATTGTTCTTGTATTGAATATTTATGCAAATTGTGCTTTTAATGATTGGACTATTAATCCCCTCTTATCTTTATGGTCTATTTGGCTGATGGATTAATTTTGTAACGCATCTTGGTGAAATTGATCTTTGTAAACAATAGTAGCTTTGAATCATGTCATGTAATTGAATCATGTATAGAAAATCTATAGAGATAGAGAGTAATTAAAGTGAGATGTAACATAATATCAGCTCCATGCTACTATGTTTGTATTATGTCGTCATAAGAGGGGGTAGGGGGAGAAATGTGATCTAGACAAACAGGAAAAGTGTGGATGTAAAGGTAGAAAAAAGAAAGACTAACAGAGAGAGATATGAGACATACAGTGAGAGATAGATGTAGTGAGAGAAAGATGGGGGGGGGGGTGTCAGTAAATTTGCAAAACAAAGGATGAGGGTAGAAAGAAGAAAGAGACTAAGAGAAAGACATGAGACATACCTGTATAGACAGACATACATATTGAAAAAGAGAAGGGGGGAGTCTGATAAATTGGCAAAGCAAAGGAAGGAAAGGTAGAAAGAGAGTGACTGAAAGAGAAAGACATGAGACGTACATTTCATAAAAGAGAAAAGCGGGGTGAATGTGTATAAGAACCTGAATAACACACATTACAACTAGTTTATACATTAATTTTGCTTTTCAAGCTTTAATTGAAAATATCATATTCTCTTCATGTTTAGGTAAAGTCTGAAATATTTAACATTGTAATTACATCATAAAAAAAAGGAATTGATCGTGATAAAAGTAGAATATCACCACTGATATGACATAGAATTTATCACCCATTTTACAATGAATCGCTAAATTTTTAGTGCAAGCTACTGTATTTATATCACAAATCATTACTAACAATGAGTGTTCATAGCACATAACTATAAACATTCAACATAATTGTCTGGTATTGTTAAATTTTAGGCTAGGTTAGATCCTTGATCATTCCAATGGTCACTTTCTGAGCAAGCGCCAATAACAAGTGTTTATTCTTCTCAATTTCAATTTTGTTACGAAAACGACAACTAACACTCAAGTTTTACCAACTTAAAAGATAACATAGTTTTCAGAATATGACCCCTGGTTTTTTAAGTTTCATTTAATGACTACCGGTACTTCATATTTGTATATCAATTTTAATACAGAATTGCATAAAATTATACAATGGACAGGTCAACACTTCGCACTGCACTGAAGAGTGAACTGATTAGTTCATCTTTCATTACATTTTTCAGTGATATCATTTTTAATGAGTAAACATATTTTTATGTTGATAAATTTCAGCCTTAATAAAATCGGGACATTCACTTCATTAATCAACAATGGAATATGAATAAATTGGGGGTAATTAAAGAAAAAGTCAAGCCACCAAATAATGGTAAACATAAAATGTTCCATATATTTGTGGTGAATTGAATCTTCTTCTTATCGAGTCACTACACAAGTCCCGTCCAGTGGTCCACACAGGCTAAAAGAAACTTGAGTAGTGTGGTTGAAGGATTCGCAGATTTTCATCTGACGGACCGCGATGTGAACGCTCCTTCAAAGGCCCCAATGTTTTTACTGTTCTCCTACACTTAACTGTAGTCTAGATACAGTACAGGTGATTGATCTGCAGTAACCTCTAAGTAAGCTATATGGTAATGCAGCAGAATTAATGATAGTCTATCGTATATATTTTGAGGAGGTATCAGCAAGGTAGACTAAACTATAAAAAAATATTAAAAAAAAAAAGATAAAGACGTATGACATAAAAAGAATATAATTGAAATGTCCGACTAGGTTCCGTGGCACAAACTCGGCATTATTGGACAAACCTACCATTGGAGAAACCTAACAATTACAGAGCTTGGTCTTGTTTCTCTGTTCGCCAGCAGTTTAAGGATATGAAACCCCGCGGCACACTACTCACAAGAGCTCTAACAAGCCAAGCTTATACAGAGCCTAAAAGTAAAATAAAATAATACCACGTATGTACCACTCACCTAATCGATTCAAGAACAAATTATGATTAAGTTAATCACGTAAAACAGGAAAATATAAAAACAATAATTGAATAAATACCAAATTGTGAACTATAATAATATTATCAGCACTCAAACACACCCAACGCACATATCAGTACAAAGCGTAATATATATATATATATATCTTTACAAATCCAGTAATATAATTATTTATTATTATTATTATTATTATTCATTTTTTTTTTTTTTTATTATTCATATTATTTCATATTAATAGTAACATAATATAGTATTAATGACTGCTTTGAGAGAAATAGTGAATAGTGAATTGAATTACTAGGCCTATATTCAGGGTCACAATATGCAAAGCAGAAATCCTTGTTTAGATTTGCAGCATTTGGATTGCAATATATCTCAGAAAGTACCAAATAATGTTGCATAAGCCCAATATAAATGGTATCTTTTTTTTTAGTATACCGGTAGTAGGTCTAATTCCTACAGTATACTTCTAGCTCCAGCTGTCTACTCCTGCTAGAAAATTGTATCAAAAGGATCATATAGGGGGGGGGGGGGTCCTGAAATGAGTTACATCAATATATATATTGTATGTATATTTCTTTATGTATTGTGCACCCCATTAATCAAGCCTTGGCTTTTAGGGGCACCCTGACCATTTATACTGTATTAATAATTTTCATACATGCATGATTTGTATATTTATTTTTTATTTTAAATGGTTTAATAAAAC
The DNA here is from genome assembly GCF_000002235.5 of Strongylocentrotus purpuratus. Classification (NCBI taxonomy): domain Eukaryota; kingdom Metazoa; phylum Echinodermata; class Echinoidea; order Camarodonta; family Strongylocentrotidae; genus Strongylocentrotus; species Strongylocentrotus purpuratus. The sequence continues at coordinate 20,832,952 of NW_022145612.1, forward strand.
GAATTGAATTGAATTGAATGAATTGTTATTATATTAAATAGCAAGTGTTGAAATGAAAATGAAAAAATACAAACAATATTTAACTCATAAAATCGATTGCCAGCTTATTGCAATACTCACTGCGATGACATAAAAGATAAGAATAGTTTTCTGAAACACTTCCTGGTTGAATTAAGTACAATGCAAGGTTCTGCCTATACACACAAATAAATTTGTTCTCTCATTTACAATATTATGAATATACATCAATGTTCACTTGAAAGCTCTTGAACTGGTCAGAAATTCATGTAAAACTTGAAACATTTTGTTAATTCAAACATGTGGCAGAATGAATTAAAAACAAATATAACATTGACAGGCATAGGTAGGCTAGATTAATGAAAGACATCAAATAGGTCAATGAAAGACAAAAAAATGTCCATAACTCGTATCAGTATATACATATATTACATATTTCACAAGATTTACTATAAACAGTCAGCAATAGCACACAAAAATAAATACCCTGTTTCATCATCCTTTGAAGATAATATTGCTATGATTTCATATTTAAGCCTAAAATACATCTCTATTGGACTTATAGAAATTATGAACAAAAAATTCTTTACCAACGTGTTTGAGAAGTGAAAGATCTTTGGGGATACTGACATGAGGATAAAATGAAAATCACATACATGTAGGAAAGGCACTTTTATTTGGTACTACGGATGGATGTATAGTAAACTCATGTAAGAGTAACGTAGATCTTGTACTTTGAAAAGCAAACCTGAGTTGTTGAAATTGCAATTCACACACCACATATATCTTTTATACATTTTATCTACAGCCACTTAACAAAAGTATATGTGTCACATATAATCTGTATTTTCATTACTATACATGCAAATATGTACCATCAAACAATACTTTGGTAAAAATTCATATTTAAATCTAATTGATACAGGACACTTCACAAAATCATAATTTCTGCAATTATGTAGTCCTTTAAAATGAACTAGAGAATTTTAATTGAACTACTTGAGTCAGTAGAAAAGAGCTTATATATAAAAGAAAATAAATCATTAACAATTGACAACAAAATCTCATTGATTTTGGAGTAAGAACTTTTGATTTGCCTTGAAATTTGCATATTCACATCCTCCCGTAGAAATCATTATTTTTTGAAGGTGTAATTGTTCATATTAATAAGATGTGTTGGTAAATACAACATTTAACATTAACTGCTTGTCTACAAAGGCAAGAACATTTATGACTAAGGCTTTTCGTGTATACGTGAGAGTATTTCATGTTCATATGATAAAGTATGTAGAGGGTAAATCTAACATCTGTAATTTTGTTGGTAATACCAAATTTATACATTGTGATAATAATACTTTACAAACTTACAGTTTAGCCCTATTTATTCTGATTAAAAATAGAGAATAACCTGTATACTTTTGGGTGGATCGGGGTAAATCTACTTTCCTTCATGATGCATTTGGTAAATATTACTAATTATGCATATTGGAACAAAATGTATCAGAAAAAGTACAACGACTTACATAAAACGCATCTCAAATTTTGTTTAGCTATATAAAGAGCTTTTCCCACTTCTAAAATATACTTCAATATGCACAGTATTATACAGACACCCTGCTAATGCCCTTCTGGATTAAAAAAAAATGCATTCTATACTTGTGTAAATACTTGTGCATCTGCTAGAGTTTTTTCCCTTCAATCAAACCCCAGAAATCAGTATATCATGGGAGAGGTATATTCAACATGCCTTATACTCAAAATGTATTCACCAATGACAGCCAAGCTAGTGAACTATTTTCAAGTATTTCACATTCTACTTGTATGCACTGTGACTACACGAATCATATACCACTGGATATATATATATATATATATATATATATATATATATATATCTAGTAATTGTTATTGTTCAAGCCTGTGTCACTTACAGTATCTAAAATACAATAAAAACTGAAATAATCCAGTTCAAGATATAAACTAAGTGTCATTAGATGACCATCTTGAGCTATTCTTAATGTAGTGTATTATTTCATAACAATTAACACCTGCATGATAATAAAACTTTGTCATACTTCTCACCCTCCATCCCTCATAGATGCTGTGGAACATTAAGGTACATATTCATTGGATACCAATACTACATTATTCCCAGGCAGCATACCTGTCAATAAATTCTGATAAATGCAATATTAACAAAAACAACTAATATTTGTGCGATAAATGTACATAGATTGTCAGTTGTGTCATCTCTTGACAGCAGCAGGAGTCTGTCAATACTTTATACAAATTGATAGTCTTTAACAGCTCACAGTACTGTATATTGCAAGGCATATTTGCATGGTGATGTCATATTATGCCTTCTGTTTTTAGGCCAGCATCACTCTGTCCATATGATTATTTTTCATCTCACAGTACTGCCTTGTATGGTAATCCGCTCGTGCATGGTGGTGTCATAATGAGCCTCCCTGATGCAGCAGGACTATCCATACAGCTTGAGACCCTCTTTCATCTAACAGCACTGTATTTATGAGGTCCATTCATGTATACAAATGCACTGTGCATACATGGTGCCATCTGTAGAATGCGGAATGACTCTGTCCATACAGTTTCACACTATGTTCAGCTGTAAGGCACCCTGATTGTGCACTGTCCAATTTGTTAACGCCTGCATCAACTTGTCCTTACAGCTGGATATTGTCTCTGTCAGTTCACAATGTTGTATTCACTTGTTCTCATAAGAGTACTGAGGGTTGATGCTCCCCAATTGGAGGTAGTTTTATCCTTTGGCTGATGGAGGGAACCTCTGGGTTTTGATGATTGATTCTGGTTGGCATGAAAGCTCTACCAGGACTCCCGTGCATGCTAAACCTTTGTTGAACTATCACATTCCTTATAAGAGTCTGCAGAAATGAGAGAAAAAGATATCAAGATGAAAATTGAAGGAAACTCAATGGATCTTTGACTGCGCAAAGTTGAAAATGATAACTCCGCCCTAGAACGATTTTACAAACCAAAACAGAAACAATCTTTAGAATTCAAGTATGATTGTAATCCACTAACAGGTTCTCAGAATAGCGCCGTGATCACAAGCTATTTTTGCATACGTAAAGAGCCCTGTGACCTTTGACCTCATGACCCCCAAATCTAAGCAGGCCATTGGCTCTGCAAGACACATGAACCAACTTTGGCGGGAATCCATCAATCTGTTCTTGAGATAACACGATCAAGAGAACGAGACGTACACGGATGGATGGACTTTGCAAATACATGCCTCCGGCTCCTTCGTTGTGGAGGCATAAATAATGTTTTTAATGTCATGTATTTTCAATATGTGACATTCCTCAATCCTTTTCCACTGTAAAATGAATTCATTTAAACCTGTGAAACGATTACCACAGTAGTTCTGAAAACTATATTGTACTTTGAGAGCTAAAAGGGGATTAACTTGTATCTTCTTACATTGATGGATAGCACCCTTTTGGCTTTCAACGGAACATATCTTGACAACACCTACACAAATAAATGTAGTTTATTTATGTTACAAATATTTATATATGGTAAAGATTCTGGGACCTACAAACATGTGTATCAACACATCCTCACAAATCCTTCTACAATTCACTGTATAAGGGATCACTGGCATTGGAATAACTTAATACCATACCCATACCCATAAACTCACCTTCCATCTTTTCTTAGCCACTCTTCTGCTTTCTGCCTTGCTATGTGCAAGAACTTTTGTAATTGAGAATGCATCGACTTCCTTCATCACCACATTCCCTGCAGCACTATTCATGTCTATTAGCCGTGTTCCTCGCTTGAACTTTTTTACTCTGACATCTTGAATTGTACTTCTCCGTACGAGAGAGGGTCTGAAGAAAAAAATGTTGATAAGTGGAAAGAAAAATTAACGACATGAAGTATGTGACATTAGTATCAGAGAAAATACATTCATATCACAATAAAGTTAGTATGTGTCATCATCATCATTTAGTAAAGTCAGCATTCTCCCTCTTATCTTATCTTATCTTAAAGGGATCGTTTAACAATGTTAAATCTGAGATACACGGCCCTACATGTTATCAGTGTCTGTGATATGGTGTAATATTAAAGCCCTAAAAAATTCACGTTTCAAAATTATCAAGAAATGCCTCAAAAAAATAAAAATCTTTGAGTGACCGGTTTTACCATACTCGTTTTTCCCAATAGACTGTAGTGTTTATATAAAAGACGTTTGGCAAACGGTTTTCAAAATTTGTAATTCCAATCATAAATATCTTGATAATCAGACAGGCGATCGGCTTGTAAAAGTCATGGGGTTCCTGACTGACCTAAAGGTTTATAATTATCATTGCAGCATGAGCTAAATCCAGAATTTTGTTTTAGAATGTGAGACAAAGTTACCGGATCCCTTTAAGAGGGGTTACCGACTTTTACGCCATGATGACACTCCCTCCCTCCACTTATCTAAACGTATATGCAGTGATGGGAATTATTCTTAACTGTTTCGCCGAGCGATGATTTTTGCTTGGTTTAGATTTTCTCTTTTTTTTGCTCTTATAAGCTACCATAGGTTAAGTTCGGCACTGTCGCCATGTTCTTCAGTCAACGCAGTGCACAGTCAGAAATGTAGTCAAGTTTGACTCATTTACTAGTTAACCCGTCAGTTGCCATAGAAGTATTCCCGACAAAGTTTTGTCCCGCCACAGAAGTGAGTGTTTAGATTAATATAAATTGGAATGTGAACTCTTAAAACGGAAAATAAGATAGATTCAAGTTGTACTGTAAAATGGATTCTAAAGAACTGTATTTAACTTATTAGCATAATGCACGTGTGGCATTAATTCCAAGATGGCTGCGCCTAAAATGGCCGCGCCCATAAGACGTACTTTTAGTCATGTGTTTTTTCCAGTTCAATAATAATTGTCAAAACAGAATTACAGTAATAGGCAAATATCGTTTTATGTCATTTATAGAGTAAACAGTGTATATATGTAGAAGTCCTAAAGATAAAGGATGTTTATATTTGTGCATGCTAGAATCTTGGATTTTATGCAGTTTGTTTGGGTCACAAAAGTTGGTCTGTGGAATTTCATTTAGCTTGCATAAAAGTTGCAAGACACTATTTATTGACTTGGTAAAAGGTTAACATTTGCACCTCTGACATGGTATTTAGAGTCAGAATTGAAAGAAACTGTTTATTCATTTTAAGAGTTAATAACGAAACTCGAAAGGATTGCTGTAATGTACTGCATGTGTAGATTACAGATGTAAATTACAGGTGTAAATTACAAGTTATGCCAGATAGTTTATTTTGTATTGAAGTGTAAATCTCTAGATTATTACTGGGAAGTTTTAGAGCAAGTCAGGTATTTCAGTTTAATTCAAACAGGGTTGAATTGTATGAAGACATTTTATGAGACAGTTTTTCTTAGGCGAGCATAAATATGCAAATTAGGTGCCTGTCAAAGTCAGTCGAAGGTCATATAGCACATTTAAAGTGACAATCTATTGTTGAGGTTTTTAGAAGGAATTTAAACTATGAAGATAGATGAGAATTATCAAGCTTGTGTATGGATGCAAGATAAAGATGTTTACAGTTATTTTGGTTCATGCAAATTGGCAGTGATCTGTTTAAAGGGAAGTCTGCCGGGTCGGTTTTAGAAACTCTGAAAGTATGAGTATTTGAAAGTAATGCATATTAGAAAATGCATAAGGTTTTGTAACCATTGGTTACTCTGGATTTTTGTTAGTTAAAGGACGAGGTCAATGTCATGATGTTCGATTAGACATGATATTGATATCGATGTAAACAACAATGTGATCGAGAGATAATGTAATGCATTGCATGTTGCAAGGTCAAGAGGTCAAATACGGCATGTTACATGTTCGTGAAGCGGGAGCGGAAAGGATACAATAAAGACTATGAGACTCGTAATACTTGTGTTGAATTCCATTTATTCTATATCCTGGTTAGGATATGACATTGGCGACGAGGATGAAAGTCATATAGGACAATTGTAGATCTGTTTGAGAAGGAAAATGGCGTTTGGAGGCGCAGATATCAAGGGACTTAGTCAGTTTGATCCGACCGGAGACGGCAGTGTTGTGAGTGAAAGATGGCAGCGCTGGTATGAGGAGTTTGATGCGTACGCAGATAGCCTCGGTGTGTTTGTCGACGGGGCAGAGCCGGCGCAGTTGACTCGACGTAGAGCCTTGATGATGTACTCGGCTGGAGCGGCTGTGCGGGAAGTTTTCAAGACCCTTGAGGATACTGGCACCAAGGCAGATTATGACAAGGCTGTGAACGCTTTGGAGAAGCATTTTGTTGTGCAGTCAAATTCTACCTTTCAACGTCATGTTTTCAGACAGATTACTCAGCAGGCGGATGAGACTGTGTCGCAGATGGTGACACGGCTTAAGAAGGCAGCAGAAGGCTGTGCTTTCAGAGATGATTTGGAGAACCAGATTCGTGATCAGGTCGTTCAAGGGTTGCGGTCGTCTAGACTGCGAAGGAAACTTTTGGAAAAGGGTACTGCACTCACCCTAACTGCAACCTTGGCGATAGCAGCGTCACTTGAGGCCGTGGAGGCCATGGATTCTCAATTCAGAATACTGTCATCGGTGGACGAGTTTCCTAACCCTAGTTCCCAGATCCGTCAGGTCAGTAATGAAACCCGTGAATGCTTTAATTGTGGGAGAACTGGGCACAGTTATAAGGACTCGACATGTCCAGCCAAGGGACGGATATGCCACACATGTGGGAAAAAGGGACACTTCGCCACAAAGTGCAGAGATGGTTCAGGGAAGAAGGAGCAGACAAGTGGACCAAACGTTAAACCTAGAGGAAAATGGGGACAGAAAAGGCAAGGTCACAAAGTGCGACAAGTGGATGAATGCACATGTCACTGTCAGAATAAGCAAGGTGATGAACAGAATCATAGTGATGATAGTGAGAGAGGATATGCATTCGCTATTGATACTGACAAGTGTGAAAAGGTGCCTGTTGTGATTGGAGGAGTACCAGTTGATATCATAGTAGATTCTGGAACCACCGCGAATATCATTGACAGAGCATTATGGGAGTTCCTGAAGACAGAGAAAATTACATGCTCATCCCGAAGGTGTAACAAAAAGATTTATCCGTATACTTCTGTAGAGCCACTCCAGACCATTGGATGTTTTAAAGCTGTGGTCACGGCAGGTGAGAGAAGTGTAGAAGCTGAATTTGTTGTCATTGCAGAGAAAGGCGAACCACTGATGAGTAGAAAAACGGCATTAGCCCTTGGTGTGCTACGGATCGGGATAGATGTGAACTCTGTGAAATCATATGTAGATATGAGAGAAGAATTCAAGCCAGTATTCCAAGGCGTTGGAAAACTGCGTGATCGACAAATCAAGCTGAAAGTTGATCCCGAGATTAGACCTGTAGCCCAGCCAGTTCGAAGAACACCATTCGGTTTGAGAGACAGAGTGAAGGAGAAGATCCAGGAACTAGTCGAGCAAGACATTATAGAGCCTGTGGAAGAACCTACACCGTGGGTTAGTCCTGTAGTCATAGTACCCAAGCCTAATGGAGATATCCGGATATGCATTGACATGAGGCGGGTCAATGAAGCCATTGTGAGGGAGAGACATCCGATACCGACAGTGGATGAAATACTCCAAGAGTTGTCAACAAGCAAGGTGTTCTCAAAAATTGATCTAAAATGGGGATATCATCAGTTGGAGTTAGATCCTGAATCCCGAAAGTTGACCACGTTTGTAACACATTGCGGACTATACCGTTACAAGAGATTGTTATTCGGTGTGAATGCAGCACCTGAGATCTATCAGCACGAGATCCACAAAGTGCTTCAAGGACTACCTGGTGTTGCAAACATTTCTGATGACATCATCATTCATGGTGCCACGCAGGAAGAGCATGATGAGAGGCTTCGACAGACCTTGACACGATTGAAAGACGCAGGATTAACGGCCAATGCAGAAAAGTGCCTGTTTGGTGTGTCCGAGTTAGTATTCAGGGGACACAAGTTGACCAAGGACGGCATCAATCCCACCAAGGCCAAGATTGAGGCTGTAGCAAACGCATGTGAGCCAATACGAAGTACGCTCTTACCAGCTGGTCCATGGGAGGATGTCGCAGTAGATTTTTTGGGACCACTACCATCTGGTGAATCAATTCTAGTGATCATTGACTATTACAGTAGATATTATGAATATATTGTGATGCGATCTACAACAGCAGAGAAGACAGTGGCAGCTCTAGCAGGGATCTTCGCAAGACATGGTTTGCCACTAACCCTGTATTCTGACAATGGGCCTCAATTTATCTCGCAAGTCTTTGCAGACTATATGAGGCTGACAGGTGTACACCACCATAGGGTTACACCCAAGTGGCCTCAGGCAAATGGTGAGGTTGAGCGACAGAACCAATCCCTCGAGAAGAGAATGAGAATTGCTCATTCAGAAGGCAAAGACTGGAAGGAGGCGCTTCTGTCATATGTTGCAGCATACAGGGCTACACCACATAGCACAACAGGTAAAAGCCCAGCTGAGCTACTCTTCGGACGGAAGATCAGGACAAAGTTACCTGTTATCAGTGAATCTCTAAATGACCAAGAGATCAGAGACCAGGACGCTGAGAGCAAAGGTGCATCGAAACTGTATGCAGACTCTAAGAGGGGTGCCAAACCATCTGATGTGGTGCCAGGAGATGAAGTTCTGGTGAGGAGGGAAGTGTCTAGCAAAATGGACACACCATTTCTACCACAACCATACACAGTTGTATCCAGAGAGGGCAACAAGCTGAACATTTGCTCACCAGAAGGTGTGATGTATGCTAGGAACACATCACATGTGAAGAAGTATCATCGACAGGGTATACTGCAGCCGGAAGCTGAGACTACAGAGGCCCAGGTTCCACTCTACCATGGTGTTGGTGCTGAATTGATAACACCGCAGTCTGATGTTGAGACTACTAGTGACATAGGAATACTGCAGCCGGAAGCTGAGACTACAGAGGCCCAGGTTCCACTCTACCATGGTGTTGGTGCTGAATTGATAACACCGCAGTCTGATGTCGAGACTACTAGTGATCAGAGCCAACATGAGGGGACTGAGCGTCAGATGGGAGTTCCGAAGACCGTACCATCACCGACCCAGACATCAATTTGGAGCAGACCAAAACGCCATCGTTTGAGGCCCAAGCGATTTTCTGATTATTTGTTGGAATGAAGGTTCGGTGGAAACAGCCATCTAGTATTGTGACGCGAAGTGTTCAACCAGTAAAAGTGACACAACAAAGTTTTTCAGTCATTTGAATGTTTGAGTGTTAAAATGTTTCACAAAGAGTTCAAGTGCTATTTTAGCAAGTACATAGGGTGTATGCCTGTACGCTGCCCTATATTTAACGGAATGTTCACTATATAAGGGTGTATGCCTGTACGCTGCCCTATATTCAATGAAAAGTTCAGTAACCGGGTGTATGCTTGTACGCTGCCCTATTTGAAGAAGAAGAAAAAAGTTTGGGTGAATGCTTGTACGCTGCCCTATTTGAAGAAAAAAAAAAAGTAGTTTTGGGTGAATGCTTGTACGCTGCCCTGAGTTAAAGTGATTAATTAGTGAAATTTAAACCAAAAAAAAAATGAGAGAAGAAAAGGGTGCAAGCTAGTGCCAAGAGAAACGTGGGGATTCATCTCAAAGCAAACTCTCAAGTTGTTAGCTAATTTGAAGCTCAAGTGAAAGACTAGCAGCTGAAGAAAGAACATTATAAGATTAATTATAATGAGAACTCTAAAATGTCTCATGACAGATCTGATCAACATCCAACCCAGAGATGAATATTGAGAACTCTAATGCATGCGTCTTATGAAAGACTCATATTATAAACAAACAGAGACTTTATAGTTAAAGCAGTTTGATATGTCAGTCAAGTAGTTAAATGAAGTGAGTTGATCATACACTGCATATATTGTAATGTCAAGTTGTTTGAATATTCATTTCATGATGTGTATGATGAGAAATGTATAAGTTCTGAATTGGGAGTTCATTGTTTTAAAAACAAAAAACAATGTGTGTTTGGTTGAAGTTCAAGTTCAATAGTTCGAAGTCAAGTAATACACGAGTCGTTATTAGTATGAAAACAAACAAACGATATTTGGATATCGATGTGGTCAATGGAAAAGTCACATACATGTATTATATTGATACAAACAGTTCAAAACTTATTGCATGCTAAAACAAGTTTTGAAATCAGGGTTCATGATTATTCATTGAAGTAAAATGGAAAAGATATCTTTTAATCTGATAAGGGAGGGATGTCATGATGTTCGATTAGACATGATATTGATATCGATGTAAACAACAATGTGATCGAGAGATAATGTAATGCATTGCATGTTGCAAGGTCAAGAGGTCAAATACGGCATGTTACATGTTCGTGAAGCGGGAGCGGAAAGGATACAATAAAGACTATGAGACTCGTAATACTTGTGTTGAATTCCATTTATTCTATATCCTGGTTAGGATATGACAGTCAAGATTGACAGTTTATAGAACAAAAGCAAATGTGTTTAAATGAATCTTTATAGATACAGTTACTTGGTTTGTTCAGATAATTTGGATTAGACTATATATTGCATTCTTGTGTAACATGAATGATATACTAAATCTGTCTTTGTTATTTTATCTGTCTTTACAGATCGAATAAATAAGCTTCACAGCTTAATATCTCCATTTACGGCTGGACTCCCAAACTTCATTTTTCCCTTTCCTCAATTATTCATTGCATTCGATTTCTACGCTGACCTGGAATAGGAGACGAAGGGATTAAGTTAACCAAGATGACAACTGAACAAGATGTGAAGGACCTCAAGATCAAGAGGAGAACTGCAAAGGCTAAGCTAACCCGGATGTCCAACGCCTTGCAGCATTTGTTGGACAATGACAGGGACCTTGAGGAGGTCGACGAAGCTTTCCAAGGTTTGCAAGTTACATTTATAGATTTAGAGAAAAGGCATGAGGCCTTCTGTGAGACCATTGATGATGATGATGAATTCATTAAAGAGGAAGCCTGGTTGGAAAGCTGCCAGTCTACATTCATTGATATGCAGATGAGAATAAGGGACCATGCCAAGTCAAAGGCAATTGTAACTGTACCGGATGTGAGTGATGGTCCAATCGGAGCTACTGCTGCATCGTCTGTAGCCGCAGAGACAGCAGGGCAAGAGAATGAGACTGTGAGCAGAGAGGCAGAGGTTGACTCACGTGTTGTCACCTCCTGCAAAGTACAGATGGAACGCCCAAAACTTCCAAAGTTCGGCGGTGACGTAAGAGAGTTTGCTACGTTTCGATCGGACTTTCATCATCTAATCGATACTCGATATAGCAAGAGAGATGCGGTCACCATACTGCGTACCTGCCTCCAGGGAAAGCCCTTGGACATGATAAGAGGGGTAGGCAACGATTACGATGCTGCTTGGGCATACCTGAACTCTGTTTTCGGTGACCGGCGATTTATAGCAGATGCCATAATCTACGATGTGAATTCTTTTAGGGATTTGAGGGACGGAGAGGACTCCAGATTTTGCGATCTGGTGCACCTGTTGAGGCGAAGCTTCAATACACTGAAGGAAGTTGGCTGTCCACAAGACATTGATAACAGCCAAACGTTGGCTCTGATAGAGCGCAAGATGACCCTCGAAGACCGGAAGGTGTGGTTCAGACATGTAGAAAGTGCTGGCAAGGATGTCAGTTTGCAGCACTTACTGGACTGGATGGAGACGGAGATGATGACACGTATGCGGGCCACTGCACCGCTTAGAAGTGCAACTAGTAGCAGCAGACAGAAGAATGCAGTCCACCATGTAAGTGCTGACAACAAACAGAACAGTGAGAGTACCCAATTTACCCAGTACAGATGCTGGATCTGCGAATCTTCTGATCATTGGGTTGAACATTGCCAGAAGGTCCTCTCCAAGAGTCAGACAGAGAGGTTTCAGTTAATGAGAGACAATCATGCATGTTTTAGTTGTCTCAAGAAGGCAGGCAGAGAGCACAACATGAGAACCTGCAAGAGAAGGAAGAGGTGCTCTAAAGAGATAAATGGGGAGCAGTGCTCTTCATTTCATCATCCTCTGCTGCACAGGGAAGTTGAAACCAGAACTGAGATAGTCGCCAGTGTAGCTGGAAATTCCGCCCTACTGCCAGTGGTTACGGTTAAAGTGCTGGGTCCAGATCAGAAGAGTTCAACAGCTAACTGTCTAATAGACTCAGGATCCCAGATCAGTCTTGTGAAGCAGTCGATGGCAGACGACATGGGTTTGGTTGGGAAACCGATCACGATCAACATCACGAAAGTCGGAGGCCGTGTTGAAGCAGTGAAGACGAAACTGTATAGGATGAGACTACAGTCACTTGAAGGCAAGCAGGCTTACGGAGTGTTGGCACTTGGGTTGGAGTGCATCAACGATAATGTAGCAGAAGTTCGGGTTGATGAGCTTGCAAGGACATTCCACCTGAAGAAGGATCTTCTACACCGTGGTTTTGGATCCATCGATGTGTTAGTAGGAACCGACCATGCTAAGCTTCATAAAGGAGAAACCAGAGAGAGAGGGAATATGTTGGCAAGGCATTCACCTTTAGGATGGGTAGTGTTTGGAGCTACCTCAAAGCAACAGCCAACCAAGAGTACAGTTATGAATGTTATGCTTGCCAACTCAGTGGACTTCAATGATTTCTGGACGACAGAACCAATTGAAGTTTGTCATGATCCAGTGCAGTGCCATCCTAGTGGTATCAGCAGGCAAGAAGCAGAGGTGAATGTTGCAGATGATCTCACCCAAGATTTGAGTGAAGATGAGTTTGACGGCAGATGGCAGCACGGACCTGATTTTCTGTGCCAACCAAAGTCAGAGTGGCCAGAAGAACCAAAGCTAGAGGGAAAGGTGCCTGAAGTTGAATCAGAAAGAGGTAAAGAAGAACAATCAGTCTTGATAGTAACCAACAAAGAGGACGTCATTGACTGCAAGAGGTTCTTCAGCTGGAGAAAGTTGATCGGAGTGACATTATATGTGCTGAAGTTTGTAAGAAAGCTGAGATCGAAGTGCAGGAAGGAAATTGATGTTGGTGATAATGACAACATTGGCACTTTGACACCTGATGAGTTAGAGAAAGGAGAAGCAGTATTGCAGAGTGCCAAGAAGTCACTGAAAGGCAGAGACGATATGGGAGAACTGAAAGCCCTTAGTGCTCACACAGACGGTACGGGCATCATCCGAGTAGGAGACAGAGTAGATAGAGCTGAGATGTCGTTTGGAAGGGAACACCCAGACCTGTTTCCTTTCGAACACGACAAGTTCACACGACATGTCCACAACAGTAGTGGTCATACTAGAGTTGCAACCAGTACAGCAAAGGCTAGAAGGAGGTACCGGATTCTGAAGGGACAAAGACTAGTAAAGACTGTAAAGTTCAAATGTGCAGTGTGTGGAGCATTTGACCAGAAGGCAGAACCACATGAAATGACCGAGTTACCCAGAGAAAGACTAGCCCCACATACACCACCAGTTTTGTTCACATGTCTGCATTTAGAGTTTGCAACTGAATGTTCCGCAATGGAGTTTGTTCAAGTACTTCGTCAAATCTTTGCTTTGAGAGGGAAGCAATCACAGATTTGGAGTGATAACAGTACTCAGTTTGTAGGTGCTCAACGTGTGCTAAAGGATTTCTGTACTGAAAAGGAAACGAAATGGACGTTCATAGCCCCGCATCACAACGGCTGCGCCGAGTTATTGGTGAAGAGCTGCAAGTATGCTCTGAAGAGATCCATTGGAGAGCGAATCCTGACGCAGTTTGAACTGTATACATGCCTGATAGAGGTGGCCAATCCAGACAATCAACCGCCGATTGCCAGAATCCCGACTGATCCGGATGATGGGAACTACCTGAGTCCTAATGACATGCTGTTAGGACGTGCATCCAGTGATGTTGCACAAGAGCCGTTCCGAGAAACCAAGAACCCAAGGCATCGAGTAGAGCTCGTCCAAGGGATTGCAGATGCCTTCTGGCAGCGTTTGAGAAGAGACGTGCTCACGTTATTGACGCCAAGATGGAAGTGGAACATTGATCATCGCAATGTTTGTGTCAACGATATCGTTTTTGATGGCTGGCGCCAACGCGTTACGTGGAAAATGGACCATCGCTCGCGTTGTGGAAGTGTATTCAGTATACCCAGTTGAAGGCTACGAACAGTAATATAGCAAGTGTTAATTTAATGTTAATGTTTTTCATGAGGAAAGTTCCCTCATTGGGTGGGGAGGATGTTTCGCCGAGCGATGATTTTTGCTTGGTTTAGATTTTCTCTTTTTTTTGCTCTTATAAGCTACCATAGGTTAAGTTCGGCACTGTCGCCATGTTCTTCAGTCAACGCAGTGCACAGTCAGAAATGTAGTCAAGTTTGACTCATTTACTAGTTAACCCGTCAGTTGCCATAGAAGTATTCCCGACAAAGTTTTGTCCCGCCACAGAAGTGAGTGTTTAGATTAATATAAATTGGAATGTGAACTCTTAAAACGGAAAATAAGATAGATTCAAGTTGTACTGTAAAATGGATTCTAAAGAACTGTATTTAACTTATTAGCATAATGCACGTGTGGCATTAATTCCAAGATGGCTGCGCCTAAAATGGCCGCGCCCATAAGACGTACTTTTAGTCATGTGTTTTTTCCAGTTCAATAATAATTGTCAAAACAGAATTACAGTAATAGGCAAATATCGTTTTATGTCATTTATAGAGTAAACAGTGTATATATGTAGAAGTCCTAAAGATAAAGGATGTTTATATTTGTGCATGCTAGAATCTTGGATTTTATGCAGTTTGTTTGGGTCACAAAAGTTGGTCTGTGGAATTTCATTTAGCTTGCATAAAAGTTGCAAGACACTATTTATTGACTTGGTAAAAGGTTAACATTTGCACCTCTGACATGGTATTTAGAGTCAGAATTGAAAGAAACTGTTTATTCATTTTAAGAGTTAATAACGAAACTCGAAAGGATTGCTGTAATGTACTGCATGTGTAGATTACAGATGTAAATTACAGGTGTAAATTACAAGTTATGCCAGATAGTTTATTTTGTATTGAAGTGTAAATCTCTAGATTATTACTGGGAAGTTTTAGAGCAAGTCAGGTATTTCAGTTTAATTCAAACAGGGTTGAATTGTATGAAGACATTTTATGAGACAGTTTTTCTTAGGCGAGCATAAATATGCAAATTAGGTGCCTGTCAAAGTCAGTCGAAGGTCATATAGCACATTTAAAGTGACAATCTATTGTTGAGGTTTTTAGAAGGAATTTAAACTATGAAGATAGATGAGAATTATCAAGCTTGTGTATGGATGCAAGATAAAGATGTTTACAGTTATTTTGGTTCATGCAAATTGGCAGTGATCTGTTTAAAGGGAAGTCTGCCGGGTCGGTTTTAGAAACTCTGAAAGTATGAGTATTTGAAAGTAATGCATATTAGAAAATGCATAAGGTTTTGTAACCATTGGTTACTCTGGATTTTTGTTAGTTAAAGGACGAGGTCAAGATTGACAGTTTATAGAACAAAAGCAAATGTGTTTAAATGAATCTTTATAGATACAGTTACTTGGTTTGTTCAGATAATTTGGATTAGACTATATATTGCATTCTTGTAATTACCTTCCATTTGTACTGGTCTCTGGTTGATTGTTGTCGATGACTATAGAACTAACCCGCTGCTTGATTTTGAGAGGAAATGAGTAAGATTTCCGAACCTTGGCTAGTCTGGGTCTCAATACAGACCTTTCCACATTCAAAACAATCATGGCCCACTGAGAGAGAAAATGAAAGTAAACAAGATTGACTTTAATTCAGGTATTCATTAGTCCTATTCTAAATGATTATATAACACAACAGAAGAAGAAGGAGTTAGTACAACAAATAGACGACTAAGGAAAAGAAGAAGAAATGTTTAACAAGAAATTAGAATTTAAAAAAGGAAGTACAAATGTGAGGATATAAGAATGCTGTCATCAGACATGAATTAGGAATAACATGAAAGAGTGAAAAGACAGAAGAAGAAGCTGGAAAGGAAGATAAAATACATGGATTTATATACAGCTATACATGTAGAGATCTTACATACATGAATATAGAACATCATAACTGTAAATTCAGATTGCACATTTTTTACACGGATATAATAATATATGGACCTGTGCATCAAAGTACAACAAATGCCCCCCAAAAAGAATGACAATCAATAAACAGAGGAGGAAAATAACACTGAAAGATTACATATTCAAGAAAAGGGTTGATGGGAAGAAGCAAACAAAGAGAAGATGGGAAGGTGAAAGAGGTAAGAGAAAATGTATGCATATAAAGAGATTCTTTAACAACTTCTTCTATTTATTAAAAAAAAAGCAAAACAAAATTGAGAAATAAATTCATATGGGAAGTGTCTTTGATAATGTCAAGAACAGAACCTTTACACTGTTTAGTATAAGTGATAGACATATCTGGTTCCTGTAACATACAAATCGATTTTAAAGTCAATTTTCATATCAATTGTATACTTTTAAAATTAATTATATTTTCCTGTAACGTAAATTGCATCCAAATCAATTGTGTGTTACAGAACATATCAATCAAACAAGATACAAGTAACTTTTCTATTTGACAGAAGCATGATAGATTTAATAATAATAATAATACATATGATTTATAAGGCGCCAAATCCACTTGACAGTCAAATGCTCAAGGCTCAGCTTGTGCAAGAGATGAAATACATACAAGATTTGAAACATATAATTGATTGATGATGATACAATTGATTTTTGGGAGTTAAAATCCACAGGGACTCTCTGTGATTTAGGTTGGGCCAGATCTGACATATAAAGCTTCCTGTCACCAGCGTAGAGGGACGAAAATAGGAAATATCATAACAATATTTTCTTCTTTGTTTAACATAGTATACAAATAGTGAATGCTTATGAGTTCAATAGTGCAAATATTTTCATTCGTTGAAAGATTAATGTTCTATTCAACAAAGCTGTCAGCCTAGTTGAATAGGATTAACGTTAATTTTTCAAAGAATGAAAATATTCATTATTTGTTTTATACAACATAACAAGGGAAACGCTCTCGGCGGTCTCGCCTGCATAACGCAATTCAATATGATAAACCAGAATGTCAATGTGGAAGGGACATAATTTCATTTCATTTGCATGAAGTACCATAAATAATCAATGGAGCAAAATCTCACAATTCTGTGTAGAAGTTTATTGTTCCAAATTTAGCTCTACCAGATAAGGCAAAATCAGTCAAGAAATGAGGGAAAAGAAGCAATTTTTGTTATTTTTGGAATAAATTTGCATAAATTACCATAATTAATTAATGGAGAACAATTTCAAAATTCTGTGTAGAAGTTTAGTGTACCAAAGTTAGCTCTACGATATAAAGCAAACCAAATCAAAATCGGTCGAGAAATAAAGGAGAAGAAGCCTTTTTTGTGATTTCGAATAAATTTGCATAAATTAGCATAGATAATGAATTTCACGATTCTGTGTAGAAATTTTAAATCCCCTCCTAGCCCTATCATATGAAACAATCAGAATCAAAATCGGTTGAAAAATAACGAAGAAGAAGCATTTTGAAAATCTTAATGTCGATGCCACAACAAAGTCTAAATTTGTTGACCTTAAATGGCCTTTGACCTTAACTTAGTGACCTGAAATTCTACTCACATGATTGGGGAGACTTGATAACCCTATAGTCCAAATTTCATTGACTAAGAACTTATACTTTCAAAATTATATCAAAAATTCAAAAACTTAACCTTAGGTTAAGTTTTCGATGATGATGCTACAACATAGTCCAAGTCTGTTGACCTGAAATGACCTTTGACCTTGACTTTGTGATCTGAAATTCTACTCACATGATTGGGGATACTTGATTACCCTATAGTCAAAGTTTCATTGACTAAGAAATTATACTTTAAAAATTATACCAAAAATTCAAAAACTTAACCTTAGGTTAAGTTTTTGATGTTGACGCCGTCGCCGTCGCCGTCGCCGTCGCCGTCGCCGTCGCCGCCGCCGTCACCGGAAAAGCGGCGCCTATGTCTCGCTTTTTGCTACGCAGGCGAGACAAAAATTAGAACGTTAATCTTTCAACAAAGTATGCTTTGCTCCTTATATTAAAGATAACTTAAAGTTGGAGTCGGCCCTTCTTGATCACCTTCGCGCCAGATGCGCGCAGCTAAATAACAATGGGATACGCACAGGGCAGAGAGGTGTACGCAGTCTGCATATAACCAAAAATGCACGCTCGTTGAATAGTACTACGGCAAATAGTACCAAAAATGCACGCCCATGCAATAGTTTATCTATTGAATATCATGTGACCAACAATCCTCCAATCAAATGACAAGGATCTACTTAGGTGATGTATAAAACTAACTAATCTTAAGTGCTGAAATATGACTACTTACCTGTCTCTTCCACTCCATACGGGATCTCTCCTTGATGATATCAAAGGTACGCGCCATCATGGCGATGACCATGTTGAGCATAAGTACCGAGATGAACCACATGAAGATTATGAACAGGATGATGGCAAACCACGGCATACGACACTCATAAAGTTCACGCCACTGCAAGAGGTACAGAATAGAAGATACAAATCAAATTGCTGTGGTCATCCAAAAGGCTTTTCCCTCTTTTCAACGATTAATGTATGAACAATGTGATGTGATACGTATCAGAGTATATCAAACTACATACACAATGAATAATATTAATAGAAATAATAAACTATTAAAAAATATAAATATTCTATGTGTCTAAATAATATAAAACAACGTCAAGAGAATGCCCTTCTGTCGAATATATGTACCAGCATGTAAGCCTTACTGGACATTGATTGTAACATTCTCATGAAAGCTATGAAAAGTCAGCGCTTCAAAACAATTATGATGATTATGTAATCTTCATCAAAATAACCCTTGTCACTACAATATTGCTCTAAAACAGTAATTCAAAATCTGCGGTCATGACTTACGTTGAATTCTCCGTTTGTCATGATGAATGTTGAAATGAAGGTTTCTGAAATTGTCACAAATGATTTGGTATTTGCACCACTGTCCCTGAAGAGGAAGAAGAATGCTGGAAATAAAAAATAACAAATAGATATATTAGTTTTATTTCAAATAATTGACCCCCCCAAAATGTAATTCAACAAATAGGAGGCACATTCATGAACTTCTGATATTAAATACCGGTAGCCAAAGTGGACAGAGCCATAGGAAAGGTTTCTTGTTAACATTGAATATTTTAGGCATGAAGATCTTATCAAACTTATTTTTTTTTGGTAATTTATATCTAATTTCTTTCTTAAAGCTTATCTGCACTAGTTTGGCCAGGAGGGATTAGACCACATAGCGAGGTCACTGAAAGGTGGCTATCTCATCAACTCAGCTCACAAATAACATAAGGTATAAAGGATCATGGGAGACCAACAGGCAACGATGTGGGAAGTTTTCTATATAGAGGGAGCAAGTAGCTACAAGTAGGACAGTGGGGCTTAAAGTTAAGAAAAATCATGAACTTCGGGAAATAATCCCCTTACCTTGAGCAAATACTATAAGAAGAATGAAGTAGATGAGAGAGAATCGCAACAAATCTCCTTTCAACATCTTGAAGAAGACTACCACCAATGGACCAAGGCTAGGATGACCCCTGTGAATGAGAAATGAAGTTGTCAAGAATGAGTTACGAAGAAGTGAAAAACAAAAAACATGGTGATTATCTGGAAAAGTCTTATCATTCACAAATGGGAATCTGTCATTTTTATAGTTAGCAATGATCATCGCAGTTAGACGTCTACACGTACATGGATCCCACTCAAATATATTTAAGATTCTTTTATATAATTTTTTGAGATTCCGAAAGGAACACACAGGTACCTAGATCTATTGGTTTTTCTTTGATTTAATAATTTCCAAATTATGAGCATTATCTATTTCATGTATGAAATGGAAAGTGCATGAATCCTAATATTTTAAGACTTACAATTCAAATTGGGGCTCGTTTCTAAAGATTTTAGACATGAATCCTAATCATTTCACAGATCAATAGCTTAAAATTCTTTGAACAGACTATACAAGGCGTTATTTTTCACCCTTTTATCAAAATTCACACGTTAATACAGTCATGCGGATCAGCAGAACAAAAACAACATGGCATTTAAACAATCTACTTGCTTTCTTCTCATCATTATCAATTCATATTCATGTTAAGTTATATAGTAAAATCTCTAGGGGGAGAAAAAACCATGAAAGTACAAATTTCTCAGCATTCTTAGCAGGTTTAATATCTACAATCTTTTATTTATTTTTCTCCCAAAATTCATAATTTCTTTGCTTCATATTTTTTAATTTATTGATTTTCTCAGTATACTTTGTTCAAGATATCTTGTAAAACAGCATCTGAGGAACTAATAATTCAACAAGCTATGCTTTTAGTTAGTTCCTCTTTTCTCGTGCTATTACTATTATATTTGTTGTTTCATTGTATATTTGTTTGTAATATATTTATTCATTGTATTATGTTTTGCATGAGAGAAAAAAATCATTGGAATTTAACTTCAGATAACTGCATGGACTCACCTGAAGAAGAATAAGAGGTAGCTCCAGGAGAGAGGCACGATGAACATGATGAGGACGTTTTCATACCACTCTAGCCCCGTGAATCGGAGAGGGATACAGATGAAGAGCAGCAAGACTGCTATCATGAAGAGAGCTTTTGTTGGAAAATCAGCCTGCATAGGTTGCAAGAGAGATAAGAAAGGTTACAAAATGATATTGGTGTGCTCTTTTACAAGTTACTGAACAAGGGGTAGTAGCTACCATGCAGGCCTGAGAGTTTCTAGCTCTAGATAGGCTATTTATAAAGATATTACCGGTATGTTTGATTTTGTGGCCTATATAAAAATGTTGATATAAAAGAAAATAATGCTCAATGCCACTTGCGATATGAAGCTAAGTCAGTATCATCTTCCAAACAAAGACAGCTTGTAACTTATATAACAAATGCTTATTTGCTTTGAATAAAAATCACTTCAGAGTATCATAAATTTGGTACATAAATAAAAATATATACAGTAGGCTTGCGGGTGCACCATGTGAGAGAGAGGATTGAGGAGTCCTGATAAGGACTCTCGGTAATCTTTCTTGAGGGTGTGTAGTCCTGAAAAGGACTGTTGGTGTAGTCTTGAAAAAGACTGTTGGTTATCTTTCTTAGCTTATAGTTCTAAGGAGAACTATAGCGCTTGGAGAGGATGGGTGGCGGGAGTGGCTCGACGTTTCGAACAGGTTGACTATCCGTCGTCAGGAGTGGAGAATAGCTGGCGTCCGTGAGCTTAAGTCACTGTGGTGCGGACGTGGGGGAAATATACATTTCAACTTCTTTTGCAAATTGTTTTAAAATTCCATACGCAGCTCACCTTCTCTTTTGTGATATTCTCTTTATAGCAAAAACGAGACATGATTGCTTACCAAACTTTTTATGTAATCGGTGAATGATCCTCTTGCTCTAATCTCTGTTAGTTCCGTAAAAGTCTTTGCAAGACAGCCAACGATTACACACACTTCTGACACATAGCGGAACTATAGAGTTAAAAGGGAGGAAAAGCAAAGAATGTAGTTTTAAAGGTTGGTATAGAATGATACAATTACGATGCCCTCAAGCAAAGAGCACAAAATAAATCAATAAATTATTAAGTAGAACATAATGACCAAATTAAACTTTAAATATCCACAACTTTCTCCTTCACACACAAAAATTCTTATTGATTTGTCCATTTCATATTCAATCTTTCTCTGTCCCAAATAATAACCCCACACTGCCATCCCTGACACAAAGCAACAAACACCTGCCCTCACCAAGACATCTACATGTACCTCCACACACGATTACCACTGGACTACCCAGAGGGTAATTTTCTAATCGGGTAGTTTTCCATGGAGTATTAGTAGTAGCTGTCAGGAAGGAATTGTCATTAAGGATAATAAGCCAGAGAGTAGTTATCCAAATATTAATTGTCTAAGGGGTAGATGTCTTTGGGAGCTGTATCTGGGCGCCAGCTGTCTGGTATGTGGGTAATTGTTCAAAGGGATAGTAGCCACTAGTAGGTCTAGTATCCAATCAGCCATTGTTCTTGTGTAGAAATACTTCCTTGCTATCTTTTTTCTATTTGAAGCTTTAAAACATATATATAAATATAAATTGCTACTTGTAGATTAATAAAACCTTATAATTCTTACAAGCATGAGTGTGTTACAACCTTAAATTATAAAAATTATTTTACCTTATCGACAGGCCTGCTTCCACTAAGAAGACCTTGAGCTGGACGGAGCTGGACGGCGATGAAGAGCCACGTCAAATGGATACATGCCCAGAATAATTTGAAGGCAAATTGTTTCTGTAAGGAAATTAGATTGAACAATGTCTTTATCGGTGCACTACCACATTTCAATAAGATAAGGTATGAACATGAAGATCTCATTTGCTTTGGTTGATGATAGTCACAAATGCATGATCTTCGAAAGCACTACATAACAAGGAGGACATACAAATTGATAATTGTACTACAAAAATACCCCATAATACACAGAGCAGTATTACTATTTTGAGTGTACCACCTATTTGAGTGGAGTAATCACTCCCTGCATATATGCCTCCACCAATCATTACATTCACTAGGAGCATGATAAATGGACAAGGCCCAAGGTCTTTGTCCCAAAGATTGCCGACTATGAAAAATGGTTCCCATGGTGGTTGTATGAAGGTGCTAATTCTCTCTTAGATCTTGGATAGACCAGGGGTTGTTTCATAAAGCTGTTTGTAAAGTTACGCATGACTTTACGAATGACTTAAATATGAAAAGCCAAATGGGGTGCTCGATCATTATTCAACTGCATCAACTAAAGTTGAACTGTGCAGATGAAGATTGACATTCTTATTATAACAAACATTTTTAATGCAAAGTATATTTGTTTGCCATAATTTAATTGAGGTTATTGGAAATATAGTGACTCTTTGTAAAGATGTCAGGACAAACTTTGGGAATCCTATCTGGCATTTCATATACAAGTCGTTCGTAAAGTCAAGCGTAACTTTACGAACAGCTTTATGAAACACCCCCCCCCCCCCCAGATATCATAGAAATGCTACATGTCATGATAACTATGTTATTCTATATTTTGTAACATACGGGGCAGAAAAATCACAAAAAGATATACCAAGATATACCACTACTCACTGAACCAGCTACACCACCATGCATGCTCATGCAGTTATTGAGAGTAAATGAATTAAGCTGAAGCTGAACAAATAGTCTTCTAGATATATATATATATATATATATATATATATACACACATGTATAAAGATATAGTCTGTTTTGGGTGTGATGTAAGCTTTATACCTTGCAATACAAGTTCCACTTGACATGGAGTAGTTCATCGATCACCTGTCCTTCTAACATCTTGAGATGGTTGATGGTATCATACTGAACAATGACACTCAGTGCAGAAGAGCTATCTGTAGTGGTCATTCAAAATAAACAATTCGGTTTTTAAAAGAGTCAAGTTACAAAAGGATTAGCTCCTACTTATTTAACAGAATTACTTACCCTATATGTTCCAAACAGAACCCTCAGATCTTCCCAAAAGTCTCTCCTCACCATTCCACAAATAAATACTAAATTCTACGGGTTTCGTTCTTTTCAGGTTGCATCGGCCGAACTTTAGAATAAATTACCGGAAAATCTAAAAAACTGTGACACTGTTGACAACTTCAAGGCGCGTCTTTTCAAAAATACTTTCCACTGTTAACGAGATGAAGTATGTTGAGCATATCTCACTCTTCTTGTGTTACTCTATCCACGTTTCCTTTTAACTCTTTCTTACAGCGCATAGAGACATATTGTGATATGTGCTATATAAGTATGGTAGGCCTATATTATTATTATTAAAAGTTTTCAATGGCATCCCCTCACAATGAAGACCTACAGCATATACAACAAAATAAAGAATCCAAAATCAAAATTTTGCTTATGAAAATTCATTCAGAATAATTATTATCCTTGAGCACAGAAAGGCACATCAAGTTTTAAGAAGTTATTGTCAAAAAAGCCTTGGTATCAAATGCTACTTACTGACGCATCCTTCACTATCAATGGAATCCAGGATGGAGAGAGGATAGGCTACATACGCAATCTTGCCGTAGGTCCATTGTGTTTCACTGCTCAGTTCTAAGAGAGCCGAGAAGAGTTCATTCCGTCCTAACTGGAACGAGAGCTGAAGGGCCGTGAGACCAGCTTTATTGGCAATGGTATAGGATGCTGGCATCTTGTTATGATGGATGGCATGGTAAAACAAGAGCTAAGAGCAAAAGAAAAATATATGGTAGTTGTCATTAAAATACATCATCGATATGAGTGGAGATGAAGGTCCATATCTTTACTAAAGGAACTTTATAAAAAATGATTATCCTCTCTTCTCCAGTTACTTGTCACAAATATCAATTTTAATCACTAGCTTTATAGCCATTAATGTCATATTAAAGATAGACTTACATGTACATGTTCACCACAATACAATTCTTTTCCTAAACAGTGAAACTCATTACAATATAGTCAAACCTGCTTTAGTGACCACCTGTCTACAAAGACCAATTTTTGTGTTTCCCTTGGGTGGTCGCTATAGACAGGTTTGACTGTATTAGATTTGTTATCTCCATTTGATATATACCAGCTTGAATGTGACTTTGAAGTCTGGAAATTACTGACAACTTTCAAGTTAGACCTAAATATTATTCCAACTAAATTTGTTTACTAAAAGTGTTTATTGCAATGCCAAATATAGTATACATTATTGATGGGTGACTATACTGTTTAAAATTCTTGACCAATCCATTACACAAAGTTGACTGCATCAGAATCAGTGTATTTAATTACCGTTTGACTGTGAATGATAGCCATATGAACTACAGTATTCCCAAACGAGTCCTGAGCGTCCGGATGACACCTCCCTTCTCCTGGTTTCCGTCTCAGAGACTGATCGATGCAGTAATCATACATCTCCATGGCACCCGTACTGGCACAAAAAGCCAGTGGATACTCCCCCAGATAGGCAGTGCCCTCGTAGAAGGATTTATTTTGGCTGACGTGATCCTTTAAGTCGTGAGGGCGGAAGAAGCGTCCCGTTGCCCTCTCGTCCAGGCGAGCCTTGTATCGACCGACTAGGAGCTGGACCGACCTGAAATCCTTGTTCACAATGGCCATGTGCAATGCGCTCTCACCTGAGAGGTAATCAAATTGAAAATTTTACAATAAAAAAACAAACAAATGATTCAAAGAATTGAATGTATCTATATACAACTTCTGTATAGAGGGATAAACTTTTTTAGTTATAAGTATTAAAACAACAAATGAATTCCAATTCTTAAAAAAACTTTTGTTTGGGCATATAACTGACCAAAATGCATATGACAACAAAGTACATACATTTATAATCGTTTGGACATGAAGGTCTGCGCAAAAAATGCAAAATCAATCAAATACATACATAAACATCGTTCCTTTGAACAAAGTTATATTGCAGCCTTAATAGTTACATTTACCATGTATCAAATATAACATATGGAAATGACTTTTAGTCAAAGGATAGAGATGAAATACAATAATTTATATATAATATAATCTATATATTCACAAAATATTGCATATTTTCATTAACACCACATCACATGATGAGTAGGTTACAAATATACATGTCATGGTATATACTTATAAAATTACAATCTTGTATTAGAATATGAAATTACCAAAGAAGTCACTGCCTTCGTAGACATCAAGAGCAAGCTTAGGGTACACTGTTAGCAAGTGAGAAGCAATCTCACGATGCATTCGAGTGTCATTGAGGAAGCACATATGCAGGATAGTCTCTCCAATCGCTCCACGTTTATTAAGGTCAAAACAAGCGTCATGCTGTTCGAACTTGTTTATAGCTGACGACTGACCATCATCAAAGACTTTCAGGAGTTCATGGTCTGGTGTCTCGGCCTGTAATCATGAACATAAAGCAGAAAAGAATGAGGTTGATGCAAGGAAAACAAAAAAGACAGAGGTGTTATATATTACAGGTTTAAATCTAAAAGAGTTACAGTAAAAGTTTATAAAATGTTTTTAACATTTTGCACTCAATGTTTCATTTAGGAAATAATATGATCATGTATTATTGCACTCAATAAATCTGTCGGTAGACTGCCTTTACATTTTTACAAAATAATTCATTTAAGAGGCTCGTTCACATCTGTTGTTTATCATGTATGCCATATTTTTGTGCTTTCAAAATTAACAAGAAAGATGAAATTTGTAGTCATCTAAAAGTGAATGTGAAGAGCAAGCAATCTCTGCTTGTTATTTTAATTTGTCATATTATTATTCACAAGATTTTTAAATGACTGCACATCATAGCTCTCAAAGGAACTTCTTCAAAAAGGTAAAAGTAATGAACATACATTTTTACCATCCAGCGTTATGAGCTTGTATGTTGCATATTCCAATCGGGTGATTGTCTTTCCGTTGCCTTCATGGTATAGCATCTTGCCTACGTTCTCCCTGATGTAAGCCCTGAAATCCTCCAATTTTTTGTGGCCAGCTAGTACATGTCTGTACTCCTCTACCAGTTTGCCTTTAGAATTGAAATAGAGCAACTTGTACATCTCATTTTCATCCGCTGCCTCGTTCTGCTTCCGCCACTCTGCATCTGGATCTCCACTGGTTCCAAAGAACCTGCTCACCAGAGCATTCTTTACGCGACGCAGCATCTTGGTGGGCGGGGGATGTGCACGCCGTTTATTTCAGACCTACATATGAAAGTTTGAAAAATATGACTTATTGTTAGTTCAGTTTGATAATTTCAAAGGTTATCAAAGTCTGATTAAAAAATGAATAACTTGTCCTTTGATCGTTTTAACTTTAATCTATTTTATTATTATCTTCCAATTCTGGTAGAGGTGTAAATTGAAAATTAGTCAAAAATCAGTAAAAGATTGCCAAATCAGAGTGTTGCTGGTTTTGGGAATTAAAAATCAATTCAAATATAGTTATGTTGAAATGTACTCTACCGGTATATATTGCTGTAGAATGACACCGACATTAGTGGTGAAACACCCGCAGTAATCAATGCTCTCATTAAATATTAAAACTGGTTAATGGTTTTACAAGCCAGTGTAATGTAACAAAGTAATACCAGAATACATAGATCCTGATTACACTGAGGACTCACCTAACACACTTGCCAGCATACTTGGTGAGCTAGCTTCTGTCATGTTTCAGCCATGGTTTCAATCACAAGAGCTAGTGACTGAAGGTGAGTGTGAAAGGCATATGAACAAGCAGCTGGAATTCAGACGTTGATGAAATGATGACCAGGAAGAGTAGAACTGTACGTTGGCAGCAGGTGATTCGTAGCCCACATAGCAATGATCTGAGAAATCTGAAAAACATAACAAAGATACCCATAGAAAAGTGACTTATCGTAAACTACAATGCCTAAAAAAATATGACATATGAATAAATTTGGATTTAACAGTACATTGCAGATAGCATGAATTATAATTTTAAAAGTATATGAATCTAGTCATTGCATGTAAAGAGAATAATTTGCATTTTCTTGCAATTTACAATTTACATGTAAATATAGATTATATATTTTTCATGTACATTCCTAGCATCTTGATCATTTTGCAAAATGGATATGGCACTTTATGAATACTCTTTATAATTATCATTTAATATCATCATACTGATAATGTACCCTATGAGCTAAGGCTTCCAAAAGTTGTTACCCTCCGAACTTCATGTGCTAATTGCAACAATTCAAAACCATGTATTTATACATATTATCTTCATATCAATATACTCTATGCATCTTTAAATCTTTAACTGGTAGGTCTAACTTGCACATGGCTTTGAACACTTCTAGAAAAACTGCATAAATATTGGACACAGCTACTTTTTAGATACACATACACTTAAATGTAGGTGAGGTAAACAAAAACTGCAGGCCTGCAAACTTATCAAGATCGAAATTATTATTGACAGAGCTCCATTTATAATAAAAGGTACACATACAACTGAACAATGACCTAAAAAGCTCTCGCGCTGAGAAATCCAAATACTCAGCATAATAGAATTACTGAGCCAGAACAAAAAACAAATATATGCGATCGACTTGAACCCTTCAACCTTCAAACTATGTCATAGTTCTCCCATTATTGTTAGAAAAGGAAAGCAAATATAGTATTAGAAGCTTCCATAAGGCTAATATTGATACATGACTGTGCATGATGCCTTCATTATGATATGATATGACACAAATTTAACTTTCATTTCATATCATTTGTTACTATTTGTATAACCAGAAATGGAATGGTACTGAAAATTTGTTTAGGAATTAGATATTTTCTCATGATACTTTTTGATCATATGGCTATTAAAGTTAATATATAGTTAAGATACCAAGAGACACATGGGGGAGAGTCCCCAAACTCCTCACGGCGAGTTGGCCCCCTGAACATTTCAACATTTATCTACAACTTAAATCTATGTGGATGTAGAAGTGTAGTCATTCATTCATCGAAGCTTGGAGTTAAGACAATTACTTGGTATCAGGAAGAAAAGAACATTTCATATAAAAATAATCATCAAAATATCTTAAAACGGCAGACGGTTTGGTGGATTTCATGGCTTTTTAAGTTATATATGTCTGAATGATACATGTAGATATTATAGTGTTAGGTGTTACAAGTGCAATAGATTCCTCAATTATAAATATCTCTCAAATACCATTGTTTCTGAAATTACAATGCATATATATAGATACAAAAATAAAACAAATGGGAAAGTCTTGAACAAGAGCAGTGTATTCTAGCTGTTCAGGTAATGTACTCCTATCACTTCAAACTGACTGAAGAAGATTAGACTAACTTAGACTTACCAGATAGAATGTATTATATCCCACATACTAAGAATCTTGCAATCTGATTGGTCTAAACGAGGTCACATGATAAAAGATAGATAAATACTATCTACCTGAGATAGTACTTTTGTAAGGGAAATTTTTGCTGCTGCCCCACTTGTAATTGAATACGCGTAGCAAAGTAGGTTACGCGAAATGTCAATGTCAAATGAGCGCGCATCGACTTTGTTACATTGTATGCAATGTTGCGCTTAGTAAAATCTAGCTGAAGCTAAACTGTCTGCAGAATCAGTTCTTTTAATTATGTAAAATTCACTTTAAATAGACCTTATTGCCGATGTGGGAAATAAAACAAATATTAACCTCCTTTACTCGGTGATCTCGGGGCTACCATAATCCCTCGCCTTCGGCTTGGAATGATAGTAGCCCCTTGAGATCACCTTGGCGATGATAGTTTGTACCATTATCCTTGTAGTCGATTAATATTTGCTTAATGTACAAAGACATTTACATTTTCCTGAAATCTATGACCAAGTTTGATCACATCTTACATGCATAGTTACAACTAACATGGAGAAAAAATAATATATATCTCAGAACATCTATCTCAAAATGGTGTTTGTACAAACCACAGTTTATTGGCCATGTTCATTTCTTATTTGAATCGAAAATATTGTTTACTGCCATACAGGAGAAGGATATATACCTAGAGAGAAAGGAAAGAGATAAAGAGAGAGAGAGAGAGAGAGAGAGATAGACAGAGAGAGATACATTTGTAGACAGAGAGAGAGAGAGAGGAAGACACAGAGGAAAAATAGAATCGGCACACAGCTCTCAAAAATATCCTTGTATCAGCTCTATGCCAGCAACGAATACAGAGAGATATGAATGAATAAAGTGTGTACATATACCGGTAGACGTGGCTGCTATGGCAACCAAAATGGCTTTCCGAAGAGCAGCATGCATGATGCCTTCCTACCCACTGAGTACAGCTCTCTTAATTGCACAGTTCTTATCAACCATAATTAATTCCATTATAAGCTGCAAATTGCATATGTACTATGTATATTACTATACAGGAAGTGCTTCGGTCTATCAGCTTGAGTGTGTCTCTTCTTTCTAAAATGTGCTAGAGGGCATAGAATTTAACCTTTCAAGACAAACAGATTATTATATTTTTTAATTATCATGTTCTGACAGGTGGGGTTTAAACAGAGCTTACTATATTTTGATATCACAAAATATGTCACATAGTCACTTTTATTATTTAACATACAACTCAGTGAAAAAAATACACAGGGGCTCAGGGCGAATTTGCCCCCGAAATGCCCAAAAGAGCCCCCGAAAATCAGAAAAGAGCCTCCGTAAATTTGCATCAATAAAGTAAATCAATGCAAAACAAATTTTAGAGTGTTGTTTTTATGCAGGCAAGCTTGAAAAGTAGCCCCCGAAAAAATAAATATTAATTTTTTCCCTGATACAACTTTCATTCATTATGTATTTTATACAGTTTAAGTCACTAGGTTCTGAAAATACATTATATACATAATCATATATATTCTAAAAAGTCATGTAATTTGTGGAAAAAGTCGACTTAAGATAAATCAAATTCTACTGTAATAGTATAGGCACATTTCAAATATCCAATGAAAGTGAGGGCTAAAAAAACAGGTATGATTTTAAATAAAATGTCGATTCTATAATATTTGTCCAGGATGAAAGCTACTTTTGAACTTTTAAAACAGAAATACCATTAAGAAACTCAAATTTGATGCCCAAGAGAACATTTGGACAATTTAAAAGTATACCCAGTATAAACCTATAAAGAGAATATTTTGCATTTTCATTCCAAATCTGCAACAAAAAAAATCATGGAAAAAAAAGTATTACACACCTACTACAGGCTACATCAATACTAAATTCATTCCTTCTTCTTCCTGAAAAGTGCAGGCTTCATGAAATGAAGATTAAAAAACTGTTAAGATTTATATAAATAAAGCTAATAATACATGTGCATGGTGTCTTCATTATGATATGACACAAGACACAATTACTCAAATTATAATATAAATTACAATCAGTGAGACACAACATCTTCACCTTGTCTCTAGAGAAGTTTGCTATTTGTATGCAGTTATTAACAGATTTGCTTACCAATCTGAATTCCACAAGAAAACCAACAGAACTTGTCTTTATGAATACCAAAAACATATACGAATAATGTCTTACTGACACACCTTTCTAGCATTAATAATTAAACACTATTACTACCAGAATGCATCCTTCATGTAAATTAAAGTTATCTCCCTCTTCTTCACACAAATTATACTTTATCCAATTTAGCTCCTCAGCAAATCTTAACATCAGAGATACTGTACTCACAATCATTATCAAGGTGTCCAAAATCAACTATATACATAAAAAAAAAATATCAGGATCAGACATTAATTACAGCTTCATGTAGGAACAAGTACAACTGACCTCATTTGCTCACCTATCTGCCAGTATTTTAGCATTTACCAGTACAGTGAGTCTTGGGGCATAATCACTCCTCTATTTCCTTTGTCACTGTCCACATTCATAACATATCTTTCTTCTGACTAATGTGCATAAAGATCAGAGTTTCTCATTCCCTCAAAGGAAAAGGAAATATAAATACATGCACACGTACACATCATCAGATGAGATCAAGAGATCATTCAACATTATTTTGATAATTATTTTGGAAAACCACATCAAAAATTAGTAATAAAACTTGACTCAATATATAACTTGACATTAAAATTAAATATGCCTCTCTCAAACCAACATAAATATATTTTAAAGAAAAGTGGAGTGAAATGTAAAACTTAAGTCAATTATCAAAGATGTAGGGTTCAGAAATGCTAAATAAAATGCAAACGATAATTATTTTTGTATATCATTATATGATTAAAAAATAACACAAGAATTAAGAGCAATCATAGTCGCTGCACCGTCAATCAAACTTGATAAAAACCATAAATCACTCCTTCATATTTCATATTTAACAAGCGCATACTCTCTAAAAAAAATTGAGTGATCACGGACGTCACTCCTCTGGAGAGTGAAAATGTAGTGAAAATAGAGTGAACATTCACCCTTTTCTTCTTAGAGAGCACTCTAAAATCAATCGATTTTCACTCCTAAACAAGTGATCACGGACGTCACTCCCAAGAAAGTGAAAATAGAGTGAAAATTCACTCTCTTTTTTTAAGAGAGTACACTTGTGCTGTCCAATTATTCCTATAGTAGAACGTAGTAAGACGGCCGACGGCTCATAAACACCGCCTAACCTTTGGCGTAAAATCATTGCCCTAGGTCCATGGTAAAATGCAGTCGTGCCAATCAATAACCACGAAGACTTAATGGACTCGACGCTCCCATTAATATACCACCACACTCACACAGGCATTGCGACTGGTAGGACCACCACTTGTTGTTTCTTACTCTTAGTTTTACCAGATCGGTATTAATCGAAAATACACATACTTCAACAAACAGGCCAATACATAATGATACATTAAGCTCCTCAATGTTATATCAGTTTTGAGTATTACTTACATGTTAAATTAATGTCTCACAAGAGAAAGTTTTCCCGTCGTCGTAAGCGATCGCTACGGTTGCGAAGGTAAATATAGGCCTGCGAGTCTCTTGTGCCTGCAGCGAGAGTAAACGGTGGTCCGCTGACAATACAACTGTGGATTTTCGCTCTCACAATGGCGGACCAATAGAGTTATGTAATCAATTAAGCTGAAGTCAGGCGCGCCGGAAGCAGTTTGGGACTGGGGGGGCAAACATTCCAGGGGCTCACATTCGAGGGGCAGTGACGTAATGAGAAAAAAAGTTCGGAAGGGGGGGGGGGGGCACACGAAAAATCTGCATCACCACCAGTCTTACACGTTACATGCAGGTCCCGCGGAACGTTTTTCAAAGTGGAGTATTATCGATCAGGTAGAGCGTAAATTGGCGTGGGGTCCAGGGAATGAGCCTCGGCAGGGGGTCAAGGGGCTGAGCCCCCGGAAGCTCAGGGGTTTTAGGTATTTATTTACGGTTAGATGAGCATCCAGGGGCCCTCTGTAAGGCAATTGACGTGTTCCAAGGGGGGGGGGGGGGGGAGAGCCCAGAAATTCAGAGGTTTTGATATTTAACTACGGTCAGATGAGCATCCAGGGGCCGTCTTAGGGCCCTTGGTGTGGTTCAGGGGGCAGAGCCCCCGGAATCTCAGGGGTTTTAGGTATTTAATTACAGTCAGATGAGCATCCAGGGGCCCGCCTTAGGGCCCTTGGTGGGGTCCAGGGGGCAGAGCCCCCGGAAGCTCAGAGGTTTTAGGTATTTAATTAAGGTCAGATGAGCATCCAGGGGGCCGCCTTAGGGCCCTTGGTGGGGTCCAGGGGGCAGAGCCCCCGGAAGCTCAGGGGTTTTAGGTATTTAATTACGGTCAGATGAGCATCCAGGGGCCCGCCTTAGGGCCCATGGTGGGGTCCAGGGGGCAGAGCCCCCGGAAGCTCAGAGGTTTTAGGTATGTAATTAAGGTCAGATGAGCATCCAGGGGGCCGCCTTAGGGCCCTTGGTGGGGTCCAGGGGGCAGAGCCCCCGGAAGCTCAGGGGTTTTAGGTATTTAATTACGGTCAGATGAGCATCCAGGGGCACGCCTTAGGGCCCTTGGTGAGGTCCAGGGGGCAGAGCCCCCGGAAGCTCAGAGGTTTTAGGTATTTAATTAAGGTCAGATGAGCATCCAGGGGGGCCGCCTTAGGGCCCTTGGTGGGGTCCAGGGGTTTTTAGGTATTTAATTACGGTCAGATGAGCATCCAGGGGCCCGCCTAAGGTCCCTTGGTGGCGTCCGGGGGCAGAGCCCCCGTAAGCTCTGGGGTTTTAAGCATTTAATTACGGTCAGATGAGCATTTTTTATACCTTATTTGTGACATTGGCAGGTCACTTATTTTTTTCTCCGTCTTTCTTTCTTTTTTTCTTTAACATACTTTTTCAAAAAGGAGGGGGGGGGGGCTCGAGCCCAGCCACTTTGCAGACCATGACATAAAGGCTTCTAAATTAGCGTATTTCGCCTGACTGTAATTTGGGAATTTCTTATTTTCCAACAAACGCATAAAAAGGTATGACTTACAAAAGAAATGGAGAAAAAATGCCGGAAAATCATGTCACAACATCAACATTTGTAAATCAATTGTTTCGAATAAGAAATACATCATCCCCCCCCCCCCCCCATCAGTACGCCAGCGTTCAGGGGCTCATGTCTTCTCACCCCTATAACAAAAAAACGGGCACGCTTTCCCATTCTCGCACAATATGTCCACGATATGCGCGTATCGCTATTATAGAGACCTCCATTGATAAATACCGTATAGGTGGCATGCGCAATGTTTATGAAATTTAATTCCTGTGAACTTTCCGTTTCTTCGAATGGAATTGTATATGTGATTTAATTCAGGTTTTTATTATTGTTACGTTCTTTTGGATTAAAAATACAAGCCTTTACTGTTTTTGTTTTTGTTTTTTTTGGAGGGGGGGGCGTTTTGGGGGGGCAAAAATGCGTTTTGCCCCCCCACTTTTTTGACTGGGGGGGCAACTGCCCCCCCTGCCCCCCCACTTCCGGCGCCTATGGCTGAAGTCGTCTGATTACATAATAAGACATTCTACGAATTTAAGTATGATCGAGGACAGCAAGCGGCGGTACAAAACCAAGATAAAAAGCATGTATGCATGATTTGCCAAAACTCTCTACGGGTTCGATCGTAAATCCCAATTCCAATTTATGGAATGATATTTCCAGAAAATTTTAAATTGTGCAATTTTAAATTGTTGGCTTTTCAAAATAATGTGATATATTGAACATTGGCGTAGCGTACGTGGGCTCAGTAATGGGAGGGGGCACCAGTCTTTAGTCTATTTAGATCATTTTTTTTTTTTTTTTTAATTAGCAGTCATGCACGCACGGCAACCCTCAGGAGTTAAAAAGTTTCGCATCATGCACCAAGTATAAAAAATTAGTCAAAGAGGAGTTTCCACTATTCGTACACATACAAGCAAATTTTCGCGTGAGGGCCGCTTGCCCGAAAATATCTTATCCGGATCTCAAATATTGCGAGCGAGCGAAAACTCATTCAAATGGCAAAAAATGTTATTTAGTCATCAATATATACCCTAGATAAACTGTACATTTGGTCATCTCTTTGCTAGGAATCATGTTGTTTAATCAATTTTTTCGAGAAAGAAGCGAACAAGGGGGGAAAAGACACTTTGTTGTGGTATAAAACCCATATTACGACATAAAAGTTCAACAAAATATCCTAAATGTGCCATGCTGCCCGAACCAGACGATATTCATGGATTTCGCTGCCTGAAACTATTCCGTTTCTTAATTATCCAAGTGAGCGAGCAAAGGAAAAGAAATTTTACTATCTCTGAAATTTTATTTCCCCATCGAAATACCCAAAGTGATATATTTGGGCAACCTTTAATTTGTTATACTTTCTTTTCGTGACGTTGACGCCTTTTTTGTTCAAACTATATTATTATTTTTTAATATGACTGAAATTCTTTTTCGGCATAAGCCATATCTTATGAACAATTCTTTCTCGTTGAAAAACGCTGTACTAGATGGTTAACATTTGAGGGGCAGATGACAAGGCATGGAGGGGATATATTGCATTTAAAAGTGAAACGGACACATTACATACTCTCTCTCTGTCACTTTTCCCGTTTGTCTTTCTTTCGCTCATACTAATTTATGTCTATTTATTTTTCTTCTCTGCTTTACACTACATCAATGACGCAGATCGGATCATCCAAAAGAATTTTTCGATACTCGTTTATTGCACTTCTTTCAACATATTTCATTTAACATTTATTATGTTGTCCCCGCGTTACTGAATAGCATAACCTAATTTTCTGGCTATGGATATTCTAATAAAACAATAATTATACCATCAAACAACCATG
This sequence comes from Strongylocentrotus purpuratus, assembly GCF_000002235.5. NCBI lineage: Eukaryota > Metazoa > Echinodermata > Echinoidea > Camarodonta > Strongylocentrotidae > Strongylocentrotus > Strongylocentrotus purpuratus. Next base: position 20,869,023 of record NW_022145612.1, read on the forward strand.
GGCAAAAAACACAACAAAACTATCGCGCACTTCCAGTAATCCATCAATCAATCAAACAATTCATTCATTATTAATAATTCGCTCATGATCACAAAATTAACTGGTTCGTTCGTCGTTCGTTCGTGCAAAGAATATCAGGGAGTACATCATCTAGATAGGAAGATCCTTATTGAGCCAACAGATCGTCTCATCATCGAGCTCACGAAGTCCGGAAGCGCCGTGGGGGGATTTGTAGATCGGACAATCATCAATGACATGATCCATAGTTTGGATCTCTCCACAGGCGCAGTTTGGTGATGATTCAGCTCCAATTTTATGTAGGAAATATTGTGTGCGGCCAACTCCAGTTCTGACACGGTTTAGGTTGACCCAGGCTTTTCTTGGGAGGTCGCTGCCACTTGGTTTTGCACAGGGCTTTGGGATGAACTCCTTCAGGTTGGTAATGTACGAAAACAATCCACCAATGGATAAGTAATACATCAATCACTCACAAGTTTGTAATGTCAAAATAGTTTTTCTCTTTATGACGAATGGACGATGAAACAAGAGTAGACATGCCTGCATCATGATTCTGATAAGCAGTCAACAGATTTTTTTCCCCAACCACTTAATTTTCCCAATTATTTTACAATATTATAGCAAGTGTGCTTGCACGACAACCATTATTATACCTCATATCATATTAAACTGACAAGTATCGATTTAAACATTTCTCACTTTGCAGTTTTATAAGTTTCTTTAATTAATGTTTAAAGGGGTTGTAATGATGTTATGAATCAATTAAGAGGAGTGATTATAAAAAAATAACCTTCATTTTCACAATATCTACACTCATTCATGTATAATGAGAAAATAAAGGGTTGTAAATAATCATTATCATAAATTTAAAAATTTAAAAAAATCTAGTTTTAACACATGTGGAGGATGGGCCCTTTATTTTATTTTACCACTTTGCCAAGCAACTTCCAGCTGAAATCAGACAACCACCTCTTATTAACATTTTCAGGACTTCACAATAATGACTACACCAGCACTGGACTCCATTGAATAAGACAATGATATAATTGGTAGTACACATAATTTGCAAATAAGAAATTTGACCAATATGCAAGATTTTTATTATGAACATGGTTACTGAAATTCCCCTTTTGGAGCATTACTCCCTAGGTATTTGCACACAGGGGGAAGGCAATTTGGCAATCACGACAATACTAATAAGGCAGTCCATGATCACTACATTACCATTCTTTCCTGGGTGGAGAATGACAAAGGCATGTTGATGTTTTCCAAATGACATCACATTGGCTGCATTGTATGAGATTAATACTTAGAATCAGTGCTCCAAAGATATTTCTTCTGTTAGCATTGTAACTTTGTAAGGTAGTAGAAAGTGAGGTTATAATATACTCTTACTAGAGAGAACTAAAAGAAATTTGTCTTTTTTTACAGGAAAATGAATTGGAAATTTGGAATATCCTACATATTTTATCGTGAGAAACTTTGGAAGAACACATCTTTCCAAATACCTAAGTTTAATCACTTATGAAAGAAAACAAACATTTGGAACCTTTCTGCAACTCTTTTCACATACTCGTTGTTACTACAGAATTGCACAAAGTAGTCTGCAGTGCCGTACTGTAGTAAATACAATCAAATAACTTTACTAAACAATAATACCTTCATCTAACAAAAATCAGGAGCTGGAAGAATGAATTACAGTCAAACCTTCTTTAGTGACAACCTGTATAGAAAGACCAACTGTCTACAAAGACCACACTTTTAGTTTCCCTTGAAAATACTTTCTCATTGAAACATGTACTAAAGGCACCTGTTCATAAATACCACCTGCCTACATAGACCACTTTTCTTGACTCCCTTGGGTGGTCTTTATAGACAGGTTTCACTATATAACGGTATATATTCTTGTGAGTTTCATGCTAACAATTTCCCATTTTTCGGAAGACTTTTCCTTCTTAAAGTGAAGAAAAAACGGATATGTCCAAGCATGATATCATAATACATTTGTAGAAAGAAAGAAGTTACGCAGATCAGTCGTGTGATTGACAACAATACTATACAATAATACGTCCAGTTATTTGAAAATAATTTTTGCAGCAGAGGTTTTAAAATTATTATATAATTATAAACAATTACAAAATCATAAAAATTACGACAAGGTCCGATATAATATGAGATTACTCATTGATAACAAAAATGCTAGCTGCGATTTATCATAAGAATGCTAACCAAGACAAATCCTTATTCAATTCTTTTGAATTTTTAATCATGGACTGAAATTCATCGTATCACCTACGAAGAGAACATGGGGACATCTCTTACAAGACAGGCTATATTACACTAATTTGCAGGCACAAACCCTGGTCATTCGTAAAAGAGAGTCTGCACTACAAGACTACCATAGGCCATATACTATAGCTGCTCTTGACACATATTGACATAACCAGTAGGTAGCTGGGCTAGGCTTCTCTCAAGGCACAATGATTTTTTGATAAAGTGTCAAATTAGGGTCTGTGCTTGCAGACTAATATTATATTACATACGGAAAGTCGGCTGATGTAGGAATTACAGTGACTTGCAGAAGAGGGGGCTTCAGGACCCATAACATTTCAATTAAAAAATGAAATGTTTAACCAACATTAATGACATGTATGTATAAATGCTATGCAATTGTGGGCTTCACTCGCTTAAAGTAGATATTCATTGATTTTAAAAACTAACTTTATTTTCATTATTGCAAAGTTGAAACTTTGATTCGGCAAGATTATCAAAATTCAATGCTTGGAAACATTCAAAGTAACGATTTTTATAAATTACAAAACGCTTAAATACAGCCCCGGCATAGCACCTGAAGAGCTCTCCGAACGCTGCTGAGTTGTGTGAGATCACAGTATGGACATGATTTGCACAAGCAGACGATGTCCCATGACATCTCACACATTTTCAGTGCCTGTGTTTTCATCTTCTCTTGAGTTCTTTCTCTTACTTCACTACCGTCAGGCTAAATGTATAATCTATTGCCTCACTCTAAACCCCGCACATGGTTTTATTTTGATGACACATGCAGCAATACAAAATAAAGGAATATGTCGCTTGTAAACAAAATAAGACGCCATTGTATATTCAGCTGCACACACTGCGGTATGTTCAGCGTTTCAAGAGGGAACAAAATAATGCCGTCCTTAATATAATTCTGGGGGTTTTTCAATTTGAAAGTCTGGTTTCTTTGATTGTTAATTAACCCCTATCCTGTGTATTTACAAGCAAAAGATTTTAGTTATCAGAATCGGGTCATATCCCCTTTTGAATGGTTTGACATGACATTACATTTATATACACTAAACTCATCATAATTTGACAAATAATAGCTTTGCAATTATGTTCATTCTTTATTGGATGTCATCTGCTTGGGCAGTATTGGTCCATATAGTGACGTCATTAAAACATCGTTATTTTTCTGGCGAATCTCTCGTATATCCCAGCTGCTGTGGAGATGGTTGTACGGTATTTGTATTTTTATAAATTACCCGATATGTAGTTGACCTAAAACTTGTACGATGGCCATCTGTTAGCTTACCAGTTTCTAGTGATACATTAGTTGACATATTTGTGATTTTCTTTGAATTTCACCTTTAATAAAAATACACACTTCTAATGTTTACTTGTTCCTCAGCACCTCCTGTGTACTGGTAACCTAACATCAGTGTGATAGGCTAACTACTTCACAGTTGACCAGGAAAACACTTCATAAAGTCATACTAGTGTATAATGAATCTCCTCTACCATCTTAGGTCCACGCTTGCAACGAAACAGCTCCAAGACAGCAATAAAATTGAGTCCAGTTTAGAGACTTTGTTCCTGAATACAGTTCTCGGTGTCTTTCCTCAATTAAAGACATGCCTCAAACCAATAACACTTTTCCCTCTTTACTAGAAATTCTCAGATGCTCTCATTAACTTCATGAATCAATAACATTAGAATTGTGGATATAAGTCATTTCTCCTATGATTCCAAACTGGCATTGATGTTCTAATCTTTTGAAGATAATCAGGATCAATTTGTGCTACAGCCACTCCTTCTCCTTCACTGCACTGTGCAATGACGGCTCCCCAAGGATCAACAATCTGAGGTGAAAAAGAAGAAAATAAACAGATTTTGAAGAATTAAAAGAAAGTTATAAAATTTATCTCATTGTAGTAAGTTATTGAATCTAGTACTTGAATCAAATCAGCCATAACAAAACTGTGTAAACTTTGCATTATTGTGTTAAAAAGTTATCTTCATTTTACATGCATATTACAAAAGTCGTACTTGCTTTAGTGACCCCCTGCCTACAAAGACCACCTGTCTACAATAGCCACATTTTTTGTTCCCCTTGAAAATGGTTTCTCATTGAAATATGTACTAAAGGAACCTGTCTACAAAGACCACCTGTCTTCAAAGAACACCTTTTGTGTTTTCCTTGGGTGGTCGCTATAGACAAGTTTGACTGAATATTATTTACACTTGAAGCTTGGCCCTAAATTGATCTCTCCTTTCATGTACCTTTTCCTTCATGTTAATCATAGATGTAAAGATGGGGACAGCAAGCCAGTTCTATACAAACTTTACAGACATGACATAATCATTAATGGAGTCTTCCTTAGCTTACCATTGCATGGCCATAGCTTGCTCTCTTGTCGTTGTGTTTTCCGGTTTGTGCGGCAGCAATGACATAACACTGGTTCTCTATTGCTCTGCTCCGTAACAAAGGCTAGGTGTTAGAAAAGAAAATTTGCTAAGAAGATGAAATCATTTTAGAAAAAAACATTGCTTCAACCTCATTTAAATACCATATACAGGTTATATGTAGCCTATTATTACAGCAAATCTCAAGAGAATTACCGAGTTTGTAGAGGATGGTGAAAACTGGTCCTCAGAAGTTCAAAATTGACAAAAGAGCTTCATTTCTTTTATCATTAAGCCCAAACAAAGTTATCACCATCTGCAAGTTACAGACAATCCTAACAAAATGATGCTTAGCCTCTCCCGTCCCCGATCAAAACCCTACATTCTATCAAAGAAAAAGAAATCTTCCATACCTCCCAATGAGCCATTCCTGTTGGGATCGTGAAAGCTGAAGGAAAGGTCAAGATCTCTGCCCCTTGCTTGGTCAGTGTCATTGAAAACTCTGGAAACCGTAGGTCGTAGCACTTCAGTAAGGTCAAGGAATATACCATAATCACACAACCGAATAAATATTTTAACTAATTGTAGCGATATTTTTAGTTATAAACCTGTGTTTTTGTTTAACTCACTAAACCTCTCACATATGAATATGAAAGGCTACAAGAGAGGGAGAAACATTACCACACCAGCAACTTCATTATCACAATTGGCCCGGGAGTAATAAGAAATCAACTGAGCTGTTGCAGCCCCTTACTGCTCATTTAAAGATTCATTAAGACTGAAAAGAGGTATGAGTAATAGAAGAAGAAAACATTATTTAAAGCCCCACTGCACTACTTATAACTACTTGCGCCCTCTATATAGCAAACAATGCCTAATCGGTGTCTGTTGGTCCCCAATGATCCTCTGTTTCTTATGTTAATTGAGAGCTGATTTGATGAGATAACCACTTGTCAGTGACCCTGCAGGGTGGTCTAACCCCCCTGGCCAAACTAGTGCAGACAGCCTTTAAGACCATTAAAAGCAAATGCAAAACATCCTCTTAATACTAAACCACTTGTGCCATGAAGCTAGTACAAGGATACAATTCCTAGCCCCACTTTCCCAACAGGAGTGTTGACTGGAGGTACGATGGTCTTTCCTGGGCTGGTGCAGTCTCTTTCATCCAGCCTGACCTGACCCTTAATATCCACAGAGAATAGGTGAGTCTTGGAGTACTTGCTGATCACATCTCCATTCTCATCCAGTATCACATGAGTATTCAGCATTTTCAAGTCATTTTCAGGGTCCTGAAATGCATACCGGTATTAATAAATCTTGCTTATAGGTATAGTTATATCACATTTGAATTGCATACTAACATTAAAAATGTGTATTCTTCTAATCATGCACTGACTATTGATCTTGATAAACTTAACAAGATGTGAAGGTAAAATATATATTCTATGTGACTGATAGAAATCTTTCAATCACTTGTAATGGTAAGTATAAAACTGTATGAGTATGATCACTATATGGGTTTTTTGTTAAAGCTCATTCCTAATTTCTCTCCCATTTATCACAACAACAAACACTGTTTTTGTTTTCTTCTTTTCTTGTGGATGTTGTCAATTGAAAGGATTAATCTTTCACTGAATAAAGGTTCTAGCTTTTAAACTGACTTTCATCTTTGCTCCCTACTCTCTAGGCAGTAGCTAGTTGAAACTCATTATATTAAAGGTAATACAAAGTTTTGGTATTGGGTCACAAATTTTGTTCAACTGTGACACATTGGAAGCATATGCGATCCTACAATATTCAGTAATCGTTGTCGCGGTTGAAATCGAGTCCAAAGTTATGAAATTTTAAATAATACACTCTTCTCTTTCTGTTGTATAGCTCCCTCTCAAGGTCAAGATATTAAATAAGCTATAAAACAATGTTTCTTGACTAAAATTGACCCATTAGCTATTCCCGTTATATATATAAATTATATATCACAACTACATTTTCTGAGATTTTCATGGTCGCAGCTACCATTGTACGGCCGTAGGCGCTATTTGAAATTTATCAAAATTTACCTTTAAGATGGCCCTCTCATATGTAGTCAAAGAACTATGCTTCCAAAGGAGAAAATACTACAATTATTTTCACGCAGTTGGATCTGATGATAAGGTTAAGAAGTAATAGATGTAGCAAAACTGATACTCATTGACTCATTTTATGAATATTGTACCTTTTCATGGAAGCCTCCAATGGATAACCATACTTTATGATCCCTTGCAAGCTGTTTGAAAGCTGATATCGTTGGTCCATTGATGTCCTCGGCATATTCCACACTCTCAGCCGGTGATCTCTGGATATAATCACAGGCTTCAGGTAAGAATACCATCTGCAGACAGCAAGAATGTGTGAAATATAAAAGACATGCAACATCAAACAAAAATTTTAAAAGCCAATGTACAGGTATAATAGGTATTATTATAATAGGTATAATACTATTAATAGGTATTATTCTCATGCACTAAGCAGGTTGATTGAAGCAATACTTGTTACATCATTCTACAGTGAGGTGTCGATAAACTAGGCAGAGCTATTTCCTTTTTTAAAACATTTTTAATCTGACATTGTTACATAACCAGATTAACTAAATTTATGCTTGCTATTGAAAAATGTTATGCCGAAAATGTGAATTATAAAAGTTACAATGAACTAAAATACCTCGTAAAATCATCACCAACAGTACAAAAAAATCAGAGTTTGAAGACATAACTATTCTGAAACCAGGCCATTTGCATTGATTTCATTTTACTCACATCACTTCTTGGTAACCAGGTAACTTGTAATATATTTGTATTCCTAACACCGACTCATAGACACTAGACAGCATCTCAAAGTGGAAAATCGGCTAAATAAATTACAAATTACAACAATTATTATTTACAACATTTCTGGTTTCTTATGTTCAGCATATTCAACTATTCGTGTTTATCACTATCAGACATCATGATGTTTCATATTCATAAATTATCAAGGTTGAATATATGCATACCAAAACACTAATAAAATTAGCAATATTCCCACAGACAAACTACACAGAATGCAGATGCATGCAATTTAAAACTGTTTACATGAAATGTATACTTTTAAACAAATCAGTACAATATTATACGTATATGCTTCATTGCATTGTCAACCTTCACAAACCTTCAGCGGTATTTGAGCGAGCTCCACCGGAGGAGTTCGGGCGACCGAGTTTGCTATTGTAGTCTGACTCTGACGTGAGTAGTGAGTACATGGTATATTTTGATAATATGTAGGTTTTATGTAGGCCTACCTTTGCTCCCATCTTGCATGCTGTTTCTACAACTCTCCTACATGAGTCGTGTGTCTTCACTTTATCTTCGGTTGCTGTTATTTGACAAACTGCTACAACATTTATACCCGGTGATTTTGACTGCGCCATCTCTTGCAATTTCCCATTCATGCACGTACCGGTACTTTCCTGCAATACTAGTCTATATCTCTGAGGCAATGAAGCTGACAAACAAACCATTATAAATTCTACGGTAGACCTTGAGAAACGACATAGATAAGATGGGTGTATTGACTGCCAAATTCCATTATTTCAAACGTCGAACGAAATTAAATCTATCAGGACACGTACGTTCTTCTGCAGTGGACTGGATTGAAGAAAAAAACACTGTCGGCACAACGCCGCGCCCCGCCCATGACCACGCCCTAATTGCAATGGACCCCTCCTAGCTCCTCCTACCATTGACTATCCTCCGTCTGAAGACCGATATGATGCGTGGTAAAGGAAGGGGGGGGGGGGGGGTGTGGGGGTGGGGGCAGGGGCGGGGATGTTCAGCGGGTCGAGAAATTTAAGGAGGACAGATACGGGCAGATTAAAAGCAGTAGTAAAACTTACCTACTCTTTTGAGGGAGCGTGGATTTATTTATTAAAACAAAAAACTCTCGAGGTGGTCCTTAACATGACTCCTAAAAAAGCGGATGTTTCCATTTTCGGTCAGGCCTATATGTAAATTTTCTTAAATTTGCTCAATGTAAGTAAATCGTTAGAAACCTTTTACTTACCCATTTTCTTTAAAGTAAAACATTAATTCTGGTTCAAAATGTGTTATCATTAAAATATCAACTACACAATGTATATATAATAATTACATTAACAAAAAACGCGAAATTGGTCAAAGAATATTATTTTGTATATATTGGACATCTTTTTATTTACTGAAAACACTAACGCAATCACCCTAACCCTCTTGTTCTCGGTCTCTCTATACCCCCCCCCCCCTCTCTCTCTCTCTCTCTCTCTCTCTCTCTCTCTCTCTCTATACCCCCTCTCTCTCTCTCTCTCTCTCTCTCTCTCCCCCAGGTTGTCTCTCCCTCCCTCTCTCTCTCTCTTTCCACTCCGTTCCTGTTCTCAATGATCTCTGTATTTATACCCCGATCACTCGACACGTTGTCGCATAATTTTGTTGTCTTTATCATGAACAATTTTTGCTTAATATCAAAACAATAATTTGTCATTTTTTCAAATAGGCTTGTGTCTGCTATATATTCAAATCTTTGTGTTTGCAAAAATAGGCAAATATTGTCATAAATTAGTATCAAGGTATCACTTTTAAATATTTAGTGTACATGATATTTATAAAAAAAAATCACTTTGCATGACGATAATTTAGGTAAATGATAATGAATGGCTGAACTATATTATTTAAAAGGCCAGGAAATATGTGGTAATATGATATTCTTCTGTTACAAAAGTCTACTTACTAAAATGATACTCACAAATGCAAACTTACACAGACAATTATTATCAGCAAAAATTTGTTATTCTTATTCTTTGGCATAGAAAATATTCGAGAGCGTACATAAAAGTTCAAAGCAATATATTACCAAACAATATGCCTATATTATTTGCTTATATGAAATAAAAGTATTTTAGTCTTTCTTGACTATAAAATCGGTTTACAGTGCTATGGATCACAAGATGTCTAGGCCTATATGTATACACATCACGTGAACCAACTATTCCCCTATATACTCCATGCCACTCCACGTTTTCTACAAGAGCTTTCTATAATATAAACAGATTTTCTACTTTCGCTGTTGCTGCAAGCTTTCTTAAACATTTCAGATCATACTTATAAAAAAAAAACGTGTAAACTAAATAGGATATACTATTTTTAATGAATTTGAAACTTAAACACAAAAGTGAAATCATGCAAACAAATGACCCCCTATATATTTTTCAAATTCAAACTTCTACTTTCATTTTCATAATGGATAAACAAAAATACAATCGTTATTTTATACAGCTGGAAAAATCATTTTCAAACTTTGGATACTATTAGGTAATTGCAGGGGTAAACAAAATTGCAGAGTATTTTTTTTCTTCGGAGAGAAACGCACACTATAACATAATATTAGTGGTAAATCATTGTTCAGGTGATTTCGGTAAAATATTGAATTAAATCAATACCCGTCCCTATTATCATGTATATTGCACTCTTCATTGTATGTTTTATATCATTTCGAGTATATTTAATAAATTATCGATCATTAACTTATAATCGACAAGTCGTATTTTCACGATGCATCCAGACATATTTCCAGGATTTAATGTTTAAACAATCTATTGGAGAACATAATCCTTTTTAAAAGTATACAAAACTGGTTCTTTCAGACATGATTATATTTGCATAAAACTCCTCCGATAGAATATACTAATGCACACATTTTTTAGCATGCAGTCACACGATTTTTTAAGGAATAAAATCACAATATTCAACAATTTCAAACAAAAGAAATGTATTCATATTCACAGTAGTGACAAACCTATTAAAAATGTTTCATTATTGCAAACAATAATCAAATATAACGTATATTACCAATTTATTTATGCACTTTTTTAGCTTTGCCAATAAGACTTTAAATTGTAAAAATGTAAAAACTGTATAAACTGTAAACTTCATGTAATTAAAGAAGAAATCATTATCCATTATAATTAAAAACAATGATCTAGCCGTTGTGCGATACCTTATCAGATACCACAGGCAGCTCAACTGTGTCCTTAGCATTAATCGTATGACTTGGGTAATTGTTTTATTTGCCAGCTTTGACCAGCGACGCGAAGATGCTGTCTTCTTTTTCGAGGAGCGTGTTCGGGGAGTCGAACTCGACGACGCGACCGTCACTGAGAGTGAGGATGTTATCTGCGTCCAAGATCGTACCCACGCGATGCTGAAAGGTGAAGAGTAATAAAAAGACAATGTAAATACATTTCGGATTTATCAATACTCGGATGAAATGTTCTGATGTTGTGTACAGCAATAATTTTCAATATACCAATCGCAAGAGTCTATCAATTTTCAATATCAATCGCATACATTGTGTTGTAGGTTTGTCAAATTTATTTTTAAAAAGGATGAAGTAAACACGATAAAGCACATGGTAATTTAGAAATCCGCAAAAAATAACTGTATAACAATAAAAAGACGGTATACACTATAAATGTATCGACAACTGGAACTTATCTTTTCCCGTTTTTGATAAACGAAATATCTGATAACATTGTTAATCACATGAATTTGAATTATATATAATGCTATTTTCATGAATTTTATTTATATTTTTTGTCCTGCAAAGATGGATCATTTATTCTTAGACAGGAAATGCAATATTTTGTTATGAATTAAATTGTTCACGCTAGCATAAAAATACAAAGATCTGTTTTTACTTTTTCTAAATTTGTACTATATACTATAATATCTGTTTTTACCGCGATTGTGATGACTGTTCTATCTTGGAAGACATCAGCCACCACGTCTTGGAGGATGCGATCCTAGATGATGGTAAAGATAAAAATAGTGATATTAAAAGAATAGTGGTATTAACAATAATGATATCATAAAATAGTGATATAACAAAAATAGTGATTTAAAAAGATAGTGATATTAAAAAAGGGTGATGTCAGCCACATTAATGACTTCTTTTAAAACATAACTTTAAACAAACCCTGCCTATTTTCTAAGGTTATAAAAACATGTCTAACAAGGTTCCCCCTCTCTCTCCCTCCCTCTCTCTCTCTCTCTACCTTTCTATTATCTTTACTACTCCCCTTTCTCCTTATAATAGCCATATAACTTATATTCAGTTGAGCATTTTCAAAACACGAATGGATTTTTTTTTTGGAGGAGAATATCCAAGTTTTCACTCTCCACATTCTTTTTAAATCTAGAAAAGGTTTAACGGGATCCTTGGTTTTATACTGGGGCCAACTTACAGTTTCTTGATCGATGGAAGCAGTAGCTTCATCCATGACCAAGATAGTTGAGTTACGGAGGAAAGCCCGGGCCAGACAGAAGAGCTGTCGCTGACCAACGCTGAAATTCTCTCCTCCCTCCGTCACGATATAGTCTGATGAAAAAAGTATTAAAGACAAGAATTCAGAGACAGTGATAATGGATTGTTTCCAAACTTATCGAAAGTTTGGGTACGGTGGTTGTTCCATTTAGAATGAACACTTGCTCTATGAGTATGACATCATCAAAGAATATCCTTTGAGACAGTTGTCTCCAGAACAATTTCCAAGTAATAAGCTCTCAGTTTGCATGGGCACAGCCTTGAGGAGGCTCCTCTTGGGAAATGAAAATGATGAAACGACGAGCATATACAAATTCGATAAATCGCAAAGAGCAAGATGTGATTTTTTTTTAATTATTGAATTTCTATCATAATTTATGGTCAACTGTAAGATGAAGAGGGGGGTCACTTTTCATAGGAGAGCTATTCCAAAATCTAGTTGTGATCGTCACTGTCTCACAACGTCTGAACATTTAGTAGTGATTTCATGAAGTTTTCTTCAAACCTAATATGAGACCGGGGGGGGGGGGTGGAATGAATCGTTTTATGAATTCCACAATATTACACAATTATTAATATAAAACAGTTCAATATCACTAATATTAAAGTTGAGCAGTGAAGCAGCTTTATTGTTCTAACCATGTCACTCGTGCATACAGCCAGTGCTAAATACTTTTTTGACAAACCACTTACCCAATCCACCTTCTAATGGCGAAACGACTTCTTTGAGTTGAGCTATCTCTAAAGCCTTCCACAGTTCATCGTCTGTCTTTACACCCGCTGGATCAATGTTATGTCTTGAAAGTAAGATAATCAGACACATTATAGGTATATGAATTCATGTACTATTCATCAACTGATTTAACTTAAATGATATGGCAATCCTGGTTATAAGGTAGCGAAATTTCGAAGAAAACAAGCAAAAACTTCTTTAGAAATAACTGCAGCTAATTATACACTTTGACACCGTGTATATGAAGAAGAGAAGAAATTACTAAATGCTTGAAAACGTTCCTATGTGTTTCCTTTACTTTAAATCTATATTAAAGCATGAGACACAAGCCCAACATGTTCAGACTTTAATAATAAGATTTAAACACTGTCAATAGTGCTTAAATACTAATACTATATACAAACATGAATATGTACAAGATTTTAAAAATATCAAAAATATCATACTTTCTTTTGATTGATTGCGGTGTCATACGGGTGTCTTACACATTTGCATATTCACACTCACTAATCATGATTACGAGCTAACCATTATACCAATGCATACACATAGGTTCGAACCCTCAAACTCTCGACTGAAGGTCAATAGAATGAACCACTACACCATAGCGCTCGATCCTTTATAGTTACCTGATAGTTCCAGTGAAGAGAACGGCATCTTGTGGGATGATAGAGAGTCGTTGGCGGAGTGTGATAAGAGGAACTGATGAAATATCTACTCCGTCAATCAGAATTCGACCTTCGATAAAAAAAAAATTAAAAAATGACGATGTATGCTGTATATGCTTATACATGCATCTTTCACCTAGGTTTTCTAAAAATTTAGACTATAATAATGTAACAATTTATACATCGTATAGTTTCACAACTTGACAATGATTAGTTTCCTTGAAGGAATGGTTTAAAGGAAAAATAGGTTAAAAGCACCCTCAGGGCAAAACTTTTGTCATTCCCATGGGGTTTTCACTTAATGTTTGAGTTTGAGTTTGAGTTTGAGTTTGAGTTTGAGTTTGAGTTTGAGTTTATTAACAACAAAAATAATAACAAGTAAAACATAATGTATCAAGCATAATTACATAAAATATAACAATATAACACAAGATCGATAACATTACACATGAATAAAATAAATATTGTTTTACAAAGTATGTCGTATACAAATAGAATAATAATCTAATGCTGTTCAATTAGGTGTTATTTAGAATGGTGGATTATAAAGAAATAAACGTCTTAGAATAAAGGTTACCTTTGAAAGTATCGATGATACGGAAGAGAGAAAGTGTTAGCGATGATTTCCCGCTCCCGGTTCGACCACATATTCCCAACTATAATAAACATCGACAACAATAAACAAATCATTACATGTGAAATTCATATAAGTTCAGAATCTAAATGTGAGTTGTCACGCAAGTAATATACGTGACACTGCCTTAAAGTTGGTATCTCGTGTAGTAATCCTATGTTAACTAAGTTGCTGACATTAAATTTTGCTTTCATTCTTTTAAAGGTTTTCTACAAACATAACTCTTACTTTTCCTTTTGGACTCAAATAACTGTTTTTATACTATGTTTTTTTCTTTTCTTTTTGAATTAAAAAAAAAATACTTTCGCACTTCCTTTTCTAATCCCTTTCCCATTTCCTCTTTCCACCTTTACTTTAATTTCTTTCAATTTACAAATTTGTGCTGAAATTAGAGTAAATTACAACCTTTTGACCAGGAGGGATGGTGACAGAGACATCATGCAGTACAGGATCGAGCTCCAGGGCGTAACGTACGCTGATGTTATCAAGAATGATTTCACCTTTCTGGGGCCACTCGGGTGGAGGTTCCAGACCTGCAAGAGAAATCGGAATAGAAAAGTGTTGTATCATCTCTTCAGTTGACACAGAGACTCATTTATTAATTCATTCATTCTCTCATTCATTAATTCACCTACTCATTAAATTCATTAATTTATTAGCCCATTCATTAATATTATTCACCTATCCATTCATTCATTCATTCATTCATTCATTCATTCGCTCATTCATTCACTCAACCATTCATTCTTTCTTTCATTCATTTATTCATTAATTCCAACCGTCAGATGATATTCTACAATATAACCATTCAGTTGAGCTTTAGTACCTTATACTATACCGGCATCTATACCAAACTAACGTACACGTACATTGTATTTCCATTTTAAATGACACTATTCTTATCCTACTCTGATACTTTAGGTGGTCCCAGAGTGTATTAGGATATCAGAATCGACCGACAGCGCACGGGACCGACAACGTCGATCTCATGAACCCTAAGAAAGGTGGACAGAAGGTCTGCGAGACCGACATGTCGTTCTCTTGGGCTGTAGCCATTCTGTATCAAACTGTATCATTTCCTTACCGTCGTATTCCTCATTCTCTACTTCAGTGTAGTATCGAATTCTCTCCATGGCGTTCATCTGAAGCTCCAAGTCTGCACAACCTCGCACCACCATGTTCATATAGATGGAGATCTAAGTAAGATACAAAATTAAAAGAGTATGGAAACGCAAATTATGTTATCTCTTTCATTGCCGTGGTCGTAACACTAAAGCTTTTCGAAGTAAATACTACTGAGAATAGTAAAAAGTTGGTTGTATCATGAGCTCTTCATACAATCGGCTTAAAAAATAAAACAATGAATTTTTTTTTTTTTTTATATGAGAGAACATTACTTATATGATCCCAACAATGGCCAACCACTAAAATGTCTTTGAATCATAATCAAACCGCCGAAACAAAGCAAGATCAGGGCATAGGCATGGTGATGATGGTGCCCACAGATGCTCCACAATAATTTACTGACAAGCAACATGATGAGAGAGCTTTAAACAAAATTCTAGTCGAAGATGGACAAATAAATATTTGCACATGTCACTCCACGCGGCCTCCTGGATCCGCCACTGAAATATGCCCTGACAACAACAACATCAACAATATTAAGAAGAACAACAGCAGTAACAACAACAACAACAGCTACTACTCCGTAAGTAATTGTTCATGTTGTGCCAAAGCCACTGCAACATTAGTCGGATATTAAAGTGTCTGTGTTTAAGTGGCAAGATAATAATGAAATTAGTGCTCACCTCTAATGAATAGCTGATGGCAAGCCCAACCAAACTAGCATCTACACCGAGATAGAGCGCCCCCAAGAGTGCCGACAGACTGGCAATGAGCACAACCACTGCTCCCAGATAATCCTGCAAACAAAATCAAAAACTCTTCTACTAGACAATGTCATGTACGTGCGTCAAAAGAGGAAAGAGGAATTTGTCATGTTTGTTGGGCTCGTTATAAATCTTTTAAGTGAATTCTTGAGCTTTTTTCCCGTTCTAGTCAACATATTTTGCTTCAAGGTTGGCAAACTTTTTGGTAAACTTTGTCCTGCACCCACCTCAATTCAAATTTTCTAATATCAGTGGCGGATCCAGGGGGGGGGCCGAAACGGCCGCGGCCCCCCCTATTGGCGGCGCAAAAAAAGGAAAAAAGAGGAAGAAAAGAAGAGAAAAAAAGAAAGGAGAAGAGAAGAAAAAAAGGAGAAGAGAAAAGAAAGGAGAAGAGAAGAAAAAAAGGGGAAGAGAAAAGAAAGGAGAAGAGAAAAGAAAAGAGAAGAGAAAAGAAAGAAGAGAAAAGAAACAGAGAGAGAGAAAAAGATAAAACGAGAAGAAAAAGGGTTACTTTTCACGCAACAAAGTCCGGCCCGTAATACACAAAATAACGACGAATAAGGGAAAAACTATAATCGGGAGATTTTGAATCATTCCAGGATAGGCTTGGCAAAAGTCATTGATTAGAGGCAGCCGGGCCGGCCGCATAAAATCTCGAGCCGCGGATTCAAAGTTAAACGTTAAAAACAGCCCCTGCGCTACAAAGGTCACCACTCTTTAGTGAGAAATTTGAAAAGGGCACAATGTTTTGGATGTCTTTTAAATAGTCAAATTTTAAAATAACGGTAGGGAGGCTTCACAACTTTTATTTTGCCCTTCAGCTCATACCAACTCGCTTGTGCTTGTGTTTGAATTCATGTTGGTAAAACCATGGATTTATCCATGGTTGGTGTAATAGATCTTTCATTTCTACTAACCTACTTGTGTGCTATCACAATCATGATTGTTTCATTTTCCTTTTAAAGCAGGCGCGTAGCCAGGGGCGGAAGGGGCAGTAAGAGGATATAGGACGAAAAAGGAGCAGACAGGGAAATATTTTTGAAATTCTGACAAGTCGGGAACGGTACAACGAATCGTCTTTTTAATGTCAAAGCTTCCGCGCTTAGCTAGGGAGGGCCGGAATTGAATTCAAACAATGATTGGGAGTCACGAATGGTACAACGAATCATCATCTTTCTCTAATAATTTAATGGAACGTCAAAGCTTCCGCGCTACGCGCGAACGGGGAACAACTAAATTCAGACAAGGATTTAGAGTCGAGAATCGAACAACGAATCATCTTCTTTCTCTAATAATGTAATGAAAGGTCAAATCTTCCGCGCTTCGCGCGGGAGGGGGGAAACTGAATTCAAACAAGGATTAAGAGACGAGAATGGTACAACGAATCGTCTTCTTTCTCTAATAATTTAATGAAGCGTCAAAACTTCCGCACTTCGCGCGGGAGGGGGAGGGGAACTGAATTCAGACAAGGAATAAGAGTCGTGAATGGTACAAAGAATCGTCTTCTTTCTCTAGCTTTAATGAAACGTCAAAGTTTCCGCGCTTCGCGCGGGAGGGGGAGGGGACTGAATTCAGACAAGGAATAAGAGTCGTGAATGCTACAACGAATCGTCTTCTTTCTCTAGCTTTAATGAAACGTGAAAGCTTCCGTGCTTCGCGCGGAAGGGGGAGGGGAACTGAATTCAGACAAGGAATAAGAGTCGTGAATGGTACAACGAATCGTCTTCTTTCTCTAATAATTTAATGAAACATCAAAGCTTCCGCGCTACGCGCGAGCGGGGAACAACTAAATTCAGACAAGGATTTAGAGTCGAGAATGGTACAATGAATCATCTTCTTTCTCTAATAATGTAATGAAAGGTCAAAGCTTCCGCGCTTCGTGCGGGAGGGGGGGGGGAACTTAATTCAGACAAGGATTAAGAGTCCAGAATGGTACAACAAATCGTCTTCTTTCTCTAATAATTTAATGAAACGTCAAAGCTTCCGCGCTTCGCGCGGGAGGGGGGGGGGGGGACTGAATTCAGACAAGGATTAAGAGTCCAGAATGGTACAACGAATCGTCTTCTTTCTCTAATAATTTAATGAAACATCAAAGCTTCCGCGCTTTGCGCGGGAGGGGGAAACTGAATTCAAACAAAGATTAAGAGACGAGAATGGTACAACGAATCGTCTTCTTTCTCTAATAATTTAATGAAGCGTCAAAACTTACGCGCTTCGCGCGGGAGGGGGGGGGGACTTAATTCAGACAAGGATTAAGACTCCAGAATGGTACAACAAATCGTCTTCTTTCTCTAATAATTTAATGAAACGTCAAAGCTTCCGCGCTTCGCGCGGGAGGGGGAGGGTAACTGAATTCAGACAAGGAATAAGAGTCGAGAATGGTACAACGAATCGTCTTCTTTCTCTAATAATTTAATGAAACTTCAAAGCTTCCGCGCTTTGCGCGGGAGGGGGGGGGGGACTGAATTCAGACAAGGATTAAGATTCCAGAATGGTACAACAAATCGTCTTCTTTCTCTAATAATTTAATGAAACGTCAAAGCTTCCGCGCTTCGCGCGGAAGGGGGAAACTGAATTCAAACAAGGATTAAGAGACGAGAATGGTACAACGAATCGTCTTCTTTCTCTAATAATTTAATGAAGCGTCAAAACTTACGCGCTTCGTGCGGGAGGGGGGGGGGGGAACTTAATTCAGACAAGGATTAACAGTCCAGAATGGTACAACAAATCGTCTTCTTTCTCTAATAATTTAATGAAACGTCAAAGATTCCGCGCTTCGCGCGGGAGGGGGGGGGGCTGAATTCAGACAAGGATTAAGAGTCCAGAATGGTACAACAAATCGTCTTCTTTCTCTAATAATTTAATGTAACGACAAAGCTTCCGCGCTTCGCGCGGGAGGGGGAGGGTAACTGAATTCAGACAAGGAATAAGAGTCGAGAATGGTACAACGAATCGTCTTCTTTCTCTAATAATTTAATGAAACGTCAAAGCTTCTGCGCTTCGCACGTAATAGGGGGGGGGGACACCGAGCTGCCTGAATATGAATTTTTGATATCTTTTCTCGTTTATTTTCGTGATAAATAACACTTTTACAATATACATATTATGCTCAAATTTTTGCTCGATCTCTTCGTTGACTAGCCGAATTTTTTTTTCGTGCAAGAGGCTATAGCCCCCCCCCCCCCGATGGAAATGTCAAAAATTGTACCGTTATGGTGCTATGACCTTGTAAGTATTGATATGTTGAGTTTAAAAAAGGGTCTGCGCAATTTTCAAATTTCCGGCCCCCCCTATTGGAAAATCCTGGATCCGCGCCTGAATATAATATCACCATTTTAATGTTTTGGTTCAAACTGAATGTAATATAAATCCAGACACTTTTTCTCGATGGAGAAAGTTGGATACAAATCGTTCAGCCAGAATGTAAAAGTGCTTGTTTATACTACTTCTTCTTCTTTGAAAGATATTTTAATCGGAAACTTGCTAAATTTTTATCGAGTTTAAAAAATTAAAAAAAAGAAAAAAATAATGAACAAAAACTCACCAATCGAATCGCTAACCATCTGTTGGCTGTGTACAAATACACCAAAGCTGTATTGTTTTTGTCGATTTTCCCCAGTACGTTTTTGAAAAACCGCTTTTCATCCCTAACAGAGAGATATAAAAATGGAAGAACGGGACAGGTTGTATTCTTCGTATTAACCATCGGCATTTTCCTGGTAATATCACTACATCAGCTACATTAATTTTTTTATATGAACAAGTGACGGTGTATAAAGTCCAAAATATAATACTGGTAGTACATATACAATTTCGATGATGAATAAAATGTACAAAATTGAAAACCCATCCAATTGGGGGTCTTACTTATATGCTCTGATGATGGGCAGACCGCCAAGCGTTTCAGAGAAATGAGCGAACACAGGAGATCTTGTGACGCTCTCCAAACGCTGCAACATTCTGAAGGGGAAAAAACAAGAACATTTCTCAATATCATAATTTAGTGTAAATAATTTCATTAGATTTAAAAGGCTTTAACATTAATTTCAATTTAGTTGTCTCAAATCTTTTCTATTCGGGACTACTTTAATTAACAGCCATCATAATGAATAGGTCGTGTATCAATTGGTAAACTTCATGAAGCAGCAGACAAAATTCTGAACCCACCGGTAAAAGTACCGCGCTCAATAATATTCTTCGTTTAAAAAATGATATTAACCTTGTTACAACCCATTTCTGCTTAATTTCTTTTTCTTTTTTAGTCCCATACTTTGGATATTATTATTTCATTCTTTACTTATGCTACTTGATTTCCCTACGTGTCTACTTTCTTATCCTCTCCCTTATCACCGTTTTACTCTTTTTTGTTTCTTTCCTATCTCATTTCAACTTTTTATGCCAAAATATTTCGATGACTTATGCATACCTGGATGTTGCGACGAAGTAGACCAGAATGCACATGAAGATGATGCCGATAGGGATGAGGAAGATGATGAAGTAGCTATTGACGATGGCGTTGACGATGAAGGAGGCGATGACGGCGACTAACGTATTGAGAAGCATGTTGAAGGAGTGAATCAAACGCTGTGGAAAAAAGACAATCGACATCGTATTATCAACTTGTAACATCTTTTTAAAATGTACATTGAATAGTGATAAGGTTTTGTAGCAATCATGACATGGCAATTCTGATCAAATGGTGTTCAAGTTTTTAATTCATTTGCTTATTTCTCCCCAATGTACAAGTTTTTAATTCATTTGCTTATTTCTCCCCAATGTACGAAAGTCGGGAAGGAGCTTACTTGTTTTGTTGTTTTTATTTTTTTGAAATACCCGACACTCCTTGACACGAGAGGTCCAAGGATGAGCGAGCAGACCGTTAGCTAGTGTATGGGAGTGTGAATGGGAGTGTGTATAAGAGTGTAGATGTGAGTGTTTATGAGAGTGTCCAAGGTACAGGAGTGAGTATAGGAGCGTGTATAGGAATGAGAGCGTGTAAGAGCAAAGGGCCTGCTTGCTCATCCTTTGACCTACTCTTGTGTCACCTCACAAAATATATTTTAAACGTGAATTAATTTGCCTGTTATTGCCTTAGTCATATTAGTTATGAACTTTGTTATGAATTTTGTTATATACTGTATATTATACTTTGTGACAATGTCAACCACATTTGTATGTATTATAATTCATTACCAATGTAAATTGTTCATAATTCAGCCATCTGGCTGCGAAGTGCAATCAATAAAACCTTTTCAATCTCAAAAATCAATCTCAATCTCATGTACAATAGTTATACAAAACGGTAATTAATATAAAACACGATTGTCACTACGTCCGTCCGTTGTAAGACATGTTTTGAACACGTGCGAACATTGCGATGACATATTATGTAATCCGGACATGATTTCTGTTGGATGTTATATACAGTAGGGTATTACACTTGCCCTTCCGTTGATTTCTCGAAAGACTTTGCAATCGTGTTGTAAACGATTATGAGTATGATACAGTACAAGTAAAAGTAAAAGTGAAAATCTTGGAACTGCGAATCAAGATTGGAAGTTGATGTACTTAAAGATAAATTTTAGTACTGGTAATGCAATGCATTGTGAAAGAAAAGGTGTGGAAAGGATCAGAAACATGCAGTTGATCATGTAGCATGTAAGTATTGGTGTGCACTGCAAGGTTCTGGAGTCATCAAAATCATAATAAATTTGACCGAGTCTTGGCAAAGTAACAAGCACTGTACACAGAAAGCTATATATGGGACAACACACATGGTGTCGGGGCTGTCCTACCTTGCTTTTCTTGTCTTTCTATGCTCATTACTCAGCCAGTATACATTTTCTTCCAAAATTGTTTGGCACATGTCATTTATTTGTAATCTTGAACATTCGATGTAAGTTTCGTTTAATTCTGTGAGAATTAATTTTCTTTTTTTTTTTACCAGAACTGGAGTTTATCTTTAAAGTGACTACACGGGGGAGGGGGATTCATGCAGGGCCATCATTTTGTTGTTTGATAATGGAGAGAGCTTCAGATTCCATATTGTTGGCCCTCCTTGTTGATCTTTGACCTTGATAGCATCATTCTCCTGAAGACAATCAGAGGATACTGATCAGAAAGTCAAGAACTAAAAGCTCTTATAGCGGAGCTCACCAACCTTTACATTCGATCTTATTCCTTTGAAATAATTACGGGTAGCCTTGAAAAATTTACCTACAAATCAATACTCCGCTCGTGTTCCATCTAAATCATTATTTTATAGTTTACCTGATCGATCCATTGTGTGTCACTGGAGAGTCGGTTGAGAATTCGTCCAACTGGGGTGGTGTCAAAGAATCTTTAAAAAGTCAAAAATAGTATAAATGTAAAATTTCTTTCATCATAGAAAGTGAATTTTGACATTAAAAACATGATCATGATCACCTACGTACCCTACTATTATGGTATCGGTAAACAAGACGATGAAGAAAGAAGAGAGTGGCACATTAAAAGTGGTACGATATGAAAATAGGAATGAATATACATATTTGATACGAGGCAACATAATCATAATACTAATTAAAAACATTGCTAACGGTAAATTGACCCGTTTAGATTTGATATCATCCATGATTTCTTTTAGCATCATAACAATCTCATTCCAAGTATGCTTTGATGATGACTATCAGAATATTCTCTTCATGACGATATCGTATATAAATGTTACATACCTCATTGGTATTCCGATGATATTTTGTAGAAGGGCAAAGTGTATCGCTCTTGCCGCTAGCAAGGCACCGATACAGCTGAAGACATTCGATAAAACGGATCCAAAAACAGTAGACACAGAGAAACCCGCATAACCTCTCAAATAATAACTCGTTGGTTGGGCGTCCTGTGCATGATAATAAGAAACATTAAATAATATATTAGTGATGGTTTATTCCTAAATAACTTGTTAAAACGAAGAAAACCAATATTGTTAAGTCATACAATTTTCACCCTGCGTGTATTTGTATTAAAGATGTAAACATAACCTTCCTGAAATGCTTTGAATAACCTCAATCATGTTATTTCCCCAAAATGTCAAGAGGTTGACACACAGTACAAAATATCTACACCATGAATTTAAAATGAACCACGAGTTGATAAGATTAAAATGACAAGAAACAAAGAGATTTGAAAAATAAACGAAATGAAATGTTAGACGAAAGCAAATGAATAAAACAATCATAAAAGATAAAGAAATAATGAGAGATAGAGAAAGAAACCTGGAGAGGGGTGAGGAAAGACAATGCAGGAGAGAGAGAGAGAGAGAGAGAGAGAGGCAGAGAGAAAAAGGCAGAGAGAAAGAGGTGGAGAGAGAGAGGCAGAGAGAAAGAGGTGGAGAGAGAGAGGCAGAGAGAAAGAGGTGGAGAGAGAGAGAGGCACAGAGAGAGAGAGAGAGGCAGAGAGAAAGAGGTGGAGAGAGAGAGATAAGGGTGGTAGTTAGAAATGAAGAGAGGCGAGAATAGTAAAGCAAAGAATGACGAGCCAATTAAAATAAGATTCAAAATGACATACCCCGGTTAAATTGAGACCCGCCTCGGACCAGTCTGAGAGCCAGAAGTTTGTAGCTACCTGAAGACCGGCTCGCATGGCTACACAACCGATCATGAGACATGCAAGCCAATAGCCCATGGCTCGGAAGTAGTACATATACATCTGGTAAGACACAGAACCTTTCTCCTTCTCCTCCTCTTCAATCAAGCGTCCTGCTTTCTCGTCTAAAATATACCAGAAAGTACACCGAAGTGGTTAACATTCATGATTACCGAGAATAACTGCATTAATGATTCAATTCGTAATCTACTAACATGATTGCAGTAGGACGTTCCGTGATACCAATATTCGAACAGGAACTTCAGATTGAGGCAACTATATACAAAATCGCTAAAATTGACTTGATCTGAAGCGAATAAGCAAACTGACATTGAAGCTTTTTATTGGCATTACACAATGAATATCCATCTGAAAAGATGTCCATTCTTGACCAATCAAAAGTCGAGAATAAGATATCGGTTTTTTGCCTTCATTATTCTGAAAGTACACACACAGTACCTGATTTATCAGCAGCGCCGTCCTTCAACACAGACATCTGTGTTGAGATTTGTCTCTTGAGCGCCCTTCTCTCATTCATCAGAGACTCAGACTCTGCCCCAGACCCTTCGGCTTCGGATTCGGTCACTTCCTTGATAGCTCTCTCAGACTCAGTCATGATCGAAGGGTCAGCCTCGGCTACCTCCTCGGGAGTACCCTGGCAAGTGATGCGGCCATCCTTCACCACAATGATCTAACCAACGAAATGATCATGAGAAGGGATTGATCAGAACGTACAGCCGAATATGGCTGCACGGTAGTGGAATTCATCGCTTATTTGAGGGTTGGAAAAAAAACTCTTAAGATTATATAGCTTTTAATGGTATATTGAAAGCTCATACAGTATGTCCGTAACCCAACGATGTGTTTAATCTTTTGTTCGAAATCAAGTTTAACAATTTAAAGAAAGTTAGCCCGGGGTCTAAGTTTATTCATTTGCTAAATGAAATCTTAATTTAAGGGTCAGGTTTAACAAACTTAGTAGAATACGAAGCTCACGGTTTTTTCCATGGAAGCTATTCATTAAACCAGTTCAGTTGTATTCGAATTATTTGGATATCTCTATAAATGCACTTGACTCCCAGAAAGATTACCCGACATAGCAATAACCAATTATGAATGGTAGCCTGTCATCACGTGTAGCAAATAAATATTCACCGTTATATGGGTGCTGGGAGAAAACATCGAAAGCTGAATGCACTTGTAAACTTGGTTTTTAGGCTCGTGTTCTAAAAAACATGCTAAATTTAAAACCCAATGCTAAGGTTTATGGTCGAGTCTAACGAAGGAAAGTTACAACCGAGGTCTCAATTTTCCCTTCCTCCAGTATGATTTCTGCATGGCGTAGGATTCAATTGGAGTATAATAGAATATAAAATTCTTACTTTGTCGGCTTCAGGCAGATACTGGAGCTGATGGGTAACCAGTATGACTGTCTTCTTTTGTTTCATCAAGATACCCTGGAATCCTTTCTCGAACAGATGCGTGCCAACGTGCATGTCCAGAGCAGAGAGAGGGTCGTCCTGTTAAAAAAAAAACGATATCGGTTGGGATGGAATATGTTACAACGATCATATCAAAAGATAAAGAAAACAACATCGAAGCAAAAATAGGTTTGAATAAGAAATAACTCTAAATGAGGAGCCAAAGTAGAATCATACATTCCTTTTATCGTACATTTCCAAAAGAAGACCCTTTTCTCCTTAATTAGTCTATATATTTCAGCAATTATTAATCATTTTTGCGATCAACACATGAGGAAATAGATTTGAAGAATGATGGAACAATATTAAATCTTGTGCTCTACTTGGAACATTGTGCAATGTCACTAACTGAAAGATGCTCATTCATTGAATAAATCTACATCGTTTGATCACTGGATCTACAAGCAATTACCAAGATGCATAAACTATAAATTACCAAGATGCACATGGTTTACTTACCAAGATGCATACGATTTACTTACCAAGATGCATAAGGTTTACTTACCAAGACGCATAAGGTTTACTTACCAAGATACATACGGTTTACTTACCGAGATGCATACGGTTCACTTACCAAGATGCATACGGTTTACTTACCAAGATACATACGGTTTATTTACCAAGATGCATGTTTACTAACCAAGATGCATAAGGTTTACTTACCAAGATGCATGTTTACTTACCAAGATGCATAAGGTTTACTTACCAAGATGCATGTTTACTTACCAAGATGCATAAGGTTTACTTACCAAGAAGCATAAGGTTTACTTACCGAGATACATAAGGTTTACTTACCAAGATGCACACGGTTTACTTATCAAGATGCATAAGGTTTACTTACCGAGATGCATACGGTTTACTTACCAAGATACATAAGGTTTACTTACCAAGATGATGATGTCCCTGTCGGAGTAGAGACATCGGCTTACACTGACGCGTTGCTTCTGCCCTCCGCTCAGGTTGATCCCTTTCTCGCCAATCTCTGTCATGTCTTTACCAGGTAACATGTCTATGTCGGGCTGCAGAGCGCATGCTTGGATCACTTTGCGATATCTAGAAGAGTGGAGTTTGATCATCAGTAGGCCTTTAGACATTATATACCGTGAGGGAACAATATGTATAATGGGATTGGATTTAGGTCTACGGTCATTGCTTTTTGGACCGTCTTTCAGTAGAGTTATGTTTGTAATGAATCACATAAAAAGCTTCTCCTATACTTACTTGCTGTTAACCATCTCTTCGCCAAATAATATGTTGTCTTTGAGCGTAGCATTGACCAACCATGCTTTCTGTGGGGCGTATGCAATGGATTTCGTGTTTCTGAAAAAAAGAATAACATTTTGAGGAACTTTATAATACTTTATTAAGAGGTCAGTTTATATCCAATGATAAACAGTGTACTCCAGAGCTGTATACAGTGGCAAAATTGTAAGAGCTATAGCATCATCCAGAATAAATCGGTAGGATAAATAGCTCAGACCTACACATGTTATAGACCTACCTGTTGTGCTTAACGGTGCCGGAGAGTGTTGTCATTTCATTCAACATGGCACTGAGAAGGGATGATTTTCCGCATCCAACCGCCCCAATCACGACTGTTAGCTTACCTAAGGATGATCAGAAATACACTTTTTTAACCATTGAGCTGATAATGGCGAGAATGACGAGGTATCTTTTCTTAATTGTAAATTTATTCACTTTGAATACAATTTTATTTCTAAAAATATTCTTTCTTCGGAACGCCAAACAGATTATCTGAATTTGCTTTTTCTCGGAGGTGGTAAATATTTTACGTGCTTCTCTCAAACTAGATGAGTTAAATTGGCCATATGTCTTTCAAACGAAAGATAGTCAAGTGGGTTCGAGACAAGTTTGGATAGATGCTCTGCGTATAATATGTACACATGCCCCTACTCTGTCCCTTGGATAGGGCATTAAATATCTAAGTCATGTTGCAGTAATTCCATGTACAGTTAACCAACTAATGATGCGCTCTCTTACCTCTTGGTATCTCTACGTTGATGTCGGACAGTATAGATACATTGGAATCGGGATCCCAAGTAAAGTTACCATTGGAGATCTGTAACCACAAAATTACATCAGTACACTATCAATAATTTTGTTAAACACTTTTCGGTGAAAGATCATGGCCTTATTGGGAAGGGGGGCTGTCGGCTGCAGCCCATTCCGAGTATATTTGAAATGGTCAACATCTTATGCGAGCAGCGAGGGAGATAGTCAGTCCCGCTTCCACGGGAAAATGCACATTCGGACAAGAGATGATAACCATTCCCTGGATAAATTATTATGCCCATACGCCTAGTGCAAAAAACGTAGCCGAGGTTTATTAATATCGCTATTCGTACAGATACACTTCAAGTTATTCTCGTTCTTGTTCGCTCTACGTTTGTTCTCTTAATATGGGATGTAACAGCGAATAATTTTTAAACAATATAAAAGTAAATTCATCATTCTATAGCATTGTTTATACAATGTGTGATTACTACTCTGATACAAGTGTTCAATATGGTTCTTTTGGCTATACTATACGTAAAGTGTAACTTTATTAAGTATGTCAAAAATAGTAATCTAGTTCAAACATTCAAGATGTTGTTGCTTTTAACCATGGAGATATATATCCATGCTTATAACCGTGATCATATTTAATTAGCTGATTGGTCAAACCTTTATGGCGACGTCATCGGGAACATCCCCGCTGCCACTGAATGACGTATCTCCATGTTTGATGGGATTGGTAGATCCGTAAGAGAGAGATCCACGTGGCGATCCGTCACCACTCAACAATGGTGTCTTATCAGGGAGTTGATGAGCATCGTCTCTCTGTTTGCTATGACTACGGTTCTTCCTGTGTCGGGGATGCTTGATGGTCACTGAAAGATCCTTGAAGAGACAACGAGAATGAAAGTGGTTGTAAATAATGCTACGAAAAAATATTCTGTCCAAATTCGAATGTAGGACAACATTAAGACCATTTAGGGTTTGATACATGTATTACCCACTTCGAAGCCACGTTGCTTGGATTCACATCAAGGACAATCAATAGGGGGAGGGTCAATTGGGATAAGTCCAATTATTATGGGACTGAAATTATGTCTTGCATGCTTATGATAGGAATCCTCTTTAGGATGGCGCATCCGGTCAAGTCGGTGTTCTGTTTGAAACCTCAGAAGGAAGCAAAAATCCTTGAGGAATATCTTACGGCAGACAGGGCTCCCCTTACGTAGGTGATACGCCACTTCTCTCTCCATCCTAAATACGAATCGACACCCCCAGTAAGGTATGTTTAACAAAGCCGTGGTTTTATTTTAGTACAGCAAAAATATTACATGAAGATTAAAGGACATATGTATCTGGACAGGATAACCATGGGAACTGAAAATTAACATGTTTAACTTTATTTCGAATCGGGTCCTATAGGTTTGAATCTTTATATTACGTAACAGATCACACGTGAACACCTATTTACT
The DNA here is from genome assembly GCF_000002235.5 of Strongylocentrotus purpuratus. Lineage (NCBI taxonomy): Eukaryota > Metazoa > Echinodermata > Echinoidea > Camarodonta > Strongylocentrotidae > Strongylocentrotus > Strongylocentrotus purpuratus. The sequence continues at coordinate 20,897,593 of NW_022145612.1, forward strand.
TACGTCATCATGTGAATTTCCCACGCTCTCGGCACTGTCCGTTACATCGACATCCTCATCAATCTCCTTCAGTAGATCGCTGATCACTCCATCGGCGCCTTCAACCTCGGGTGCAAGGAGATACGTCTTAAGACGTCCTGTACTCACTATCCAGTTGACAAAGAGATTGATGACGAAAGGAAACATGAAGAGAGGACCAGCCATTTGATTGAAGAGCGAGAGTGTTGTGAATGCCACGTCAGGTGTGAGGACCTTCCCCGTGATGGGTGTGTATGTCCCGAAAGACTGGAAGGAATCAAAACATTTGTAACATTTTTACACTTTCTAATTGCTTTTATAAAAGTATCGAAGATCATATTGAAACTTGCACATGACCATGTTCTGTTATGGTTGTAGATTCATAAACATGCTGCAATGTCGAGTTTGATTATAAAGACGAATTTCCTAAATTCTCATTGATTATTTCATTTCATTAAAGTATCAAACGGAAAGTAATTTAATGATTTCCCTATCAGAAGTTGGGTTCGATAACTTTAATAAATATAAGATAAGTTGCTTAAAACTCAGAGAAGAATTGATTGAAGGGAGGATATAAAAGATGCAATTTAGTTCTCATATCCGAATATTTTGTGGATGAATGCTGACGTGATTATTGGCAACATCAACCAAAGAATCATAGTTTCATAAGAGTGTACAAAGAGAAATTTGAAACTCACCACAAGGGTGACGACGATTGGAGTTGCAGCATTGATGATAACTGAAAGTTCAAAAGTAAAATATGAGGTGAAAATAGACCAAATTCGGAAAATGAATCGGGATGACGAAAGGAAGAGTTCAACAGCAACAGTACGTATAATCATCGTAATAATAAATTGATATGTATTTACAATAATAATAACTTTATATGCGTTTACAAATAAGCGATATTCACCATTCAACGAAACGTTTCGAACGATTAAAGGATCTCAGAGCGGAATTTATAAATAAGCCTATATATCTTACCCCCAATTTTTCTTTTCAGTCAATGATAAAGACAGCACTCAATATTAATACATTACTTTTCATTACTGCCACGACTACCGGCATATTCTATTTGTAATGGTCACTCGAATCGGTAATGCTGGTCTTTTCTGATATCTCGTGTCGCTAGGCTGCAGCTGATGGAATTTGGAAATAATCTCAACAAGAAGATAATGATTTGTACAAAGTACACAAACATCGAGCAAAAATGATGAAAACCGAGCGAAATTGGAAAAGTAGATGCACAATACTACCCAAACCGGAATGCAAAAAAAAATTGTCGGAAACTTACACGTTACAGCGAAGAATGTGTAGACCTTCAGAAGAGCATAAAGTTCCTTGATTCTCGCCTTCTTGATTGCTTCATAGTATATCCTCTCCCATCCATAAAGCTTCAAGAGTTTGATTCCCTGTAGCATCTCGTTTGACATCTTCAGACGGTAGTCCGCCGTACCCTGAGACAATTAGATGGACAAGGAAGACATTTTCGCATACAGGTGTTGTGGACTAATGGATAAGTCACCCGACTGCAGATCACAAGGTACGGGGTTCAAGTCCCGCCGCGGCACTAATGTCCTTTGGCAAGACGTTAATCTACATTTGCCACTATCCACCCAGGGGTAGATGGGTACCTGATATGCTTGAGCGCTAGTTACGCTGGCAGCTCAGCTACGACCAGGGTAATATAAAGAGATTCATTAACAGTATGTCCTCCGTAATATGTGTAAAGCGCCATGAGCGTCAGAACCTGACGGATACCGGCGCTATACAAATAACCATATTATTATGCCAACGTTACAAAGATCAATTTTCAAACCTGGAAATGTTAACATTTTAAAATGTGTTTCGACATGACATCATTTTGTCTCTATATAAATCTCTAAAAGATGTAGTGCTTTGCGAATGTAATGAGTATAACCTCACCCAGTATCTTTTATTTCTCACAAAACTGACGCCTATCATGAGTGATGCTAAGATCTTTCGAACTGATATTTGAACATGCTAGCAATTGACTTACCAGAACAGCCTTGATGAATTTTCCCATAGCGACGGCAGCCGCTAATTGGAAAGGGATCACAACTAGAAAGACACTGGCACCGATCAATGCAGGTGTACCGAGCTCCAGGTATAGCAGTACCAAGGAAAATATGATCTGAAATCAATGCAATCAAATTGTTATAATGATATTATTGATAGCGCTGTCTCCAAGTTAAAGTTTGGAAGACGTAATTATTAAGAACAAGTGCCATATGCGCTCTTCAGTATCGAATACTGGTGATATCATCATTTATCATCATTATCATGCTGATTATCATCATCATTATCATCACCATCATCCCCACCACATCATCATACTCATTATCATCATCATCGCCATAATCCTCATCATCACCACCCCCACCCCCAATCATCATCATCACTATAGTCGTCATTATCATAATCATCATTTTTTATTAATTAAATATTTGATATTTATTAGTAGGGAAAAAAAGAAGCCTCCAAGTATTGAAGAAATAAGAGAGAAAATATTCAAAAGTAAACAGGAAGAAAGAAAGAGTGCTACTGAACGAAATACGTTGACGCTCCACTATAAAAAATGGGAACATCTCAAGGTAAACATGGATAATATGCAAGAAAATGCAAGGGATGAGGAAAGGGGGGCCTGCCCGGTTCACAGCTGTGTGTGATTGACCGGTCTCGACTGCCATAGACTGCCCACGTCTTCTTGTATCGTTTTTTTTTTTTTTTTTTTTTTTTTGGTTTTTTTTTTTTTTTTTGGTTTTTTTTGTTTTGTTTTCTGTTTTTTGTTTGTTGTTTGTTGTTGTTGGTTTTGTTTTTAACGGGGGTAGGGGATATAACAAACTTTATTCATTCGATATAACTAAGTTGATTGTAGTCTGTACTTTGTTCCAATATGTTATAAATTATAATATGTAATAGGGATACTAGTACTACAGAACAAAATATAGAGGGGGGGGGGGGGGGTTATAACAATATTAATTCATTCAATATAATTGAGATTAGTGTATTTTGTACTCTTTAATTGGTTTCAATATGTTATATATTACAATTTGTATGAATTAATATTATTTATTGAGTGAATACAATAAAGAATATTACAAAACAAAAAAATCATCATCATCATCACCATCATCTTCACCCTTCTCTTCCTCCAAAACATTATCATCATTATTATCATTATCATTCTGATTATCATCATCATTATCATCACCATCATCACCACCACATCATCATACTCATTATCATCATCATCGCCATAAGCCTCATCATCATTACCACCATCCAGTATCATTCTTCCGTTAATCATTATCCCATTAATAGCAAAATGCTAATCGATGTTAGATATAGGGTCAACCACCGGGGTCAATGAGGTTTAATATAATATCAAGAAAGCTGCCTTATTGAAATGACTCCAAAACGGTACACCTGACATTAGCATTTACACATTTAATTTTCGTCTTGGGCTATCGATTTAATTGATTTTATACCGTGTATACAAAAATTTCTACTTGCACATTTTCTTCTTTTAGTGGAACATACCTTGAAGGGAGTTGCCCAGACTTCGTTAGCAAACATGAAGAACATCATGATATTGTTGGCATCTACTGACATGTGATTGGTGATCTGTCCCATGGTCATCGCCCCTCCAGTCATGGCGTATGTAGACAGTCGTAAGGATTTCTCGTAGATCGTACTCTGTTTTGAGAAGTTTAACATTTATGTATAGTTACTAGTTTGGGGGGAAGGCGACGTATGGGATTTCAGGAAACAAGCATGGCTATATCCAAAGGAGGGGAAAGTTATTACCATCGGTGTTATTCACTAATGAACATAATTATGTCAAAGCAATTGATAGGATGAAGTACAAACATTCATTGCATTTCTATTCGTTGCAGTTTTTTGCTCTCACGGATAACCATTTGAATTTACCTTTTTATTCAAAATCATGTGTATGCCACTGTTTTCTCTATTCACTTCTTGATATAAACTGACGATGAGAAATAAAGCTTTACTATAGATACTTAATTCACAGTAATGATAGAAGGACTTTACAGCTATTACACGGGATCAAGCGCCAATATCTCGGCGGGCATATCACATTTTGTAAGATTATGGAATGCTGCCGAAAAGCGAGTTTTTCATAAATGTTTTTGTACATTAAATGATACCTTACCTGAAGGGCCGACCTAGCATGGATGCCTTCTATGGATGTGATAAACTGATATGTTTGGTCACACATGTGTCTTATAAGAGCAGTGACGAATATACAACCGATCAGAACGTAACCATCTGCGAAGAACTCTTTTACGCTCACCGGGTGGGGTGGTACGTCCTGCAAATAAGAAACCAGTCAATACTTAGCTGGAATCAGGTTTTAATTTTTCACCCCGAGGCTTAACATTTCAAATCGAACGGTAATACGCTTATAATCTGATTCATTATGAATATGAGATACAGATACTATTAGATGTTTGATGTATATGGTATAACATAGACACATTCGGGGGACATTAAAGCCCATCTATACTAGTTTGACCAGGAGGGATTAGACCACCCAGGGTGGTCACTGACAGGAGGCTATCTCATCAACTCAGGTCTCAATTAACATAAGAAAAAGAGGATCATGGGGGACCAATGGTCACCGATTATGCATTGTTTTCTATATAGAGGGAGCTATACACTGTAATTTGGTATCGGCACGACTCAGGACGTAAGTAAATTATGAAGTTCTTGGCACATGTATATGGATATAGATAAAGGTGATAAGTTATAATACTATATTTTGTTTTAAAAAGCGCCTTTTCATTAAATACAAATTGCATAAACAAGAAATACTTATAAACAAACAAAAAGAGAGAACATTATCATAAGAAGCTCAAATCAATTACAAACAGAGGGGAATATTACAACACATTAGAAAAGATGTGTTTTCAGACACCTCTTGAAAACTGGGAGAGTATGGCAATTCGTTAGTAAAGAGGGAAGGAGGTCTAGGTTTTGAGGGCATTAACCGTAAAATCCCTATCACCTATCTGTATCTGATCGAGGGACGGTAATTGTATTACTTGTGGCTGAATTGATATATTGATACTCTATGTATTGATAACGTCATAATACCAGTTAGTGTACTATAATATGGCGACCGATGGGTACTATCAAGATTTTTATTCTACATAGCAATATAGGTTCCAGTAGTCAGGGCAGTAACATCAAACACAGCGTTCATAAAATGTCTATATAACACGCATTAAAGCTTGAACTAAGCATTATAAAGACATCCACAAAACTAATAGTTTGTAGTAAAATTGTGTTCGATAATTGACGTGTGTGCGATGCTTCTGCATATTTTCCGTTCACATCATTAAGATCATTTTTATAGGCCTGTATGGCTAAAGTCGAACATTTTCATCTCAAGTAGTGCCATAAAATAATGCTGTATTAAAGCTCGTCGGAGTTCAAAAACCCTGTTATTTTGATGTAGGTCTATATGAAAATGCAATCGACATTAAGTGTTATGATATTGATCTGTAAAATTTGTTGTGATTGTAGGGATCATTCTTTCCACTCCCCCCACACCCCCCCCCCCCGCTCTCTCTCTTCACTTTTTGACATGGGGTCCATGCCCCCTCCATACCTACATGTACATACACACCTACTTATTGGAGGGTATATATATAGCCTGGTCACCGGGCTAAGGGAGTTTTTCTCCCTTTCAATGATTAATACAGGAATGATGTTTTGTCCATGGATAATAATTATGTTGGGATGCCCCTGGACTTGTCTAAATTGAGAGAAAGAAAGATCTTGCCAGAGTATTTAGATGGAGAGTTCTAATTATTATGTATACTTGATTTAAATTTTATATTGTACCAAGACAGGTGTCAGTCTTTGGTTCTTGGTTTTTGATGTGATTTTCTTTGATTTCAATAAATCCTTTATATATAACTAAGACCTGTCTTACTTCATGTTCCCCGTAGACAGCATCGGTGACATAAAGGGTGATGCCTCCAATGGCCAACGGACCCACATAGGCTCCCATGTCTGTGATGAACTTGAGGATAGCACCGGCCAGCATTCGGACCCAGTAGGTGGCAAAATACACCTTGAACAGACTCGGTTCCCGCTCTTCTTCCTTTGCCCGCTCCTGCAAGTTAAAATGAATAACACGTGTTTGTGGTTGGCATTGAATAGCGATCGTAACGGTGTCGAATATGCTTATTAAACAAAATAAACACACAAAGAGCAAAGTCAATAACAGAGCCTAGAAAATGGTTTAAGAATTGTCACACTAAGGACATCTTTTTGGTTGCCGCCATTTCCACACTAAAAATACAAGGGAATTAAAATCCACTCTTTTGGGGTACTTAAACACTTAAAAGTACTTAAATGTCGTCATTTTGGATTTGAATGCGCTCAGTAGACTGAAATTTACTCGAAATTGGTTTTAACAACAGTTCTTTTGAGCGGCTTCTACTTCATGTATTTATCTAAGGTTTCCATTACCAAAAAAGAAATTCCGAAATTATCTGTCTTGTCTTGTCCATACTGCACCGAACACCCCTTCCGGACTAAAAATGCGCAGTCCATCATGCATGCAGTTGTAATTATATAGAATTTAACTTTTGACAAGAGTGACTTGTATATATGATTTGCTATCGGGGGGGGGGGGGGGGGCAGATTTTATACCAATGAGAGGGTGCTCCAAATCAGTTTTGTTCTGTCAAAGAGTGATTAGTGGTAGCAATCTTCGTTGGTCTGGATGGTGTTGAAGTTCAAGGGTTTGGTTTGTCTGGTTGCCCAAAGATTAGAGCGTCTAAAATTAGATTTGGAGCGCGACTCACTATCTCTCTCTTGAAGTTGTTCTTGAACCGTCTATGATTGTACTCGGCGCTGTGGACCTCCGGTATGCTTCCCAGATCATCCATCTCGAGTGGCCTCTTGAAACCGAGAACGAAGAGCCAGTTCATCCACCAATGGACAAGCTGAGAGAAGATGTCGACGTAGCGCTCCATGTAGTACATGCGTTCATCCTTTAAGTCTCGAGGCACTTCATCCACGCCGGGACTCCAACCAAACCACTAAAATAATAAATAAATAAATGAAATAATAAGATGAAAAGAGAGAGAATCGATTTCAATATCTTAAAATTGCTTATTCAATGGAAGGGGTGATAGGGAACAACATAAAGAGGTAAACTGAGAGAGGAGGGGAAGGGGGGGGGGGGGAGGTGGAATACAAAAGTCATAACAAAGGAAATTATATTGGAGAGAAATATAGAATTAGAAAAAGACAATTACAAGTACTAAGTAGACAAGATATATAGAAACAGAGAAAAGGAGAAACGGAGAGAGAGAGAGAGAGAGAGATGTGCATGTATATCATTTTACTTATGCCAGCGTTTGTTTCACAAAACATAAGTAAACATATCAATATGAAAACATCGTGAGTGAGGGGATGGGGGTGGGGCGTAGACGAAAGTAAAAGGCAGTGTTATCAAAATACTCGAAATAACGAGACTAACTGAAAGGTGTAACATGGTTACGTTTCTTCGCTTCCTTTTCTGCATTGTCACCCGATTTGTATATTTTAGGCACCTGTGTATGAAGCATAACAATAATGCTTTCTATAGACCTAGGTGGACTTTGTCCTGCATACAAATAACAAAATGGTTCTAGTCAATTTATCATGCGTATGACTTTGAATACAACCAAAGTGTAAACTTTTGAACTTGTTTATTTTCTTTCGATTCCTCTCACCAGTTGATCTTTAAGGGAGAGATAGTCCAATCTTTCACATTCTTTTTGGTTACCCTCCCCCTTTTTTTTTCTCGACATACGACGGGTGGGGTCGTGCTCATCGTTCCCCGTAGCTAAGCTACTGTATAGCAAACTGATTTAATATATCTATTCATAGATGATACTTTGTTCAAATGATGAAGACAAGCAGATACGAGAGGAAGAAGAAGAAGAGGGAGAAGAAAAAGAGAAAGAAGCAGAAGAAGAAGAAGGAGAAGAAGAAGGGGGAAGAAGAAGAAATCTTTAAACGCGTCGAAAGAAACAAGTGAGGATTAAAGTGCCAATAGACGTTTATATAAATATAATATTCGCATCAATGGAAGAAACAACAACAACTCTACAAAAGCAAAACAAAATACATGTAGGCCTATCAACATTTATCCCGAGAAAAAAGAGAAGAAAAGAGAATCTGCTTACGTTGTCTACGAGGAAATACAGCTCGAGGAGTAAGAAGAAGCTGTATACTGCAATCATGATGATATTGATGTCGAAGGCTGTCACATGAACATCGTTGTATCCCTGGTGGATGAGGGACTCAATCTGGATGCTTACAGTTGCCAAGGAAGCCACCCAGTAGACGAGGAGGAGGAGAGACATCTTCCAAACACGCCATCTCTCGAGACGACCAAAGTAGAGCAGGGATACAACTCCACTTAACGCAGATGATATGCCTTGGGATGAACAATTGTATAACTTTGATTGCATCATAACGGGTAGTTGTGGTTTCAGATGTACACCTCAGTCATACCATTGAGACCGAAATCAAACCGCCGACAGACCGCCGAAAATATTATATACGAAGACTGACTTATAATCGGTCGGTTTGGAGTCGGTGTGACTGAGTCTGAGGTATTACAAGGATGGAGGACACCATCATTGGTTATTATTGTACATTCAAGACGAGATGTTATGGAATTTCTAAGAGGACCCTTTTTTTTTTTTTTGGTCTCGAAATTTGAAAAATTGACGTTTTGTTCCCTTGGGGGGGGGGGGGTAAGGTCAGCTTTTTTAGGTCAGCCATGGGAATTTTTTATTTAAAAAAAAAAATTTTAATAAATAAAAAAATTAAAACAATTAAAAAATCCAACCCCCCCCCCCCCCCCCCCTGTGTACGCGCCTGGGCCTATATGACCAGGGCTCAAATTAATTTTTTTTGTCCACGGGATCTCTTCCCCCGAAAAAAGAGCCCCCGTGAGCCTTCTCACGGGGGCTCTTTTATTACTGACGGGGGCTCTTTTTTATACAAATATCCATTGAATTGGTACCTATGATACTCCTCAATTATTTGCTATTTCATCATTATCATTTCAATCAGCATTTTCCCTCTTACAAATTTACAAGCTACATAGCTGTTACTGGCCTGTGTATATAATATATACGCATACAACACTGATCTTTATGATGTCTTTAACGTGACATATCTTCTTCTCCCCTTGCAAACGAAAAAGAAAACATGGTCATTAAAAGGGATTAAGCGACAAATAATGATTGTGGTTCAAATTGATGCGAATATTTGTTTGAATAAGCACTGCTATTCATCCGAATCTTCTTTGTAAAAACAACTTTTACAAATCTCAGCCATGCTTACTAAGTTGAGACGTTCCATTCAATTTAAAATACCCATTACATAATACACTTCTCCTAATCTCAAAGTGATCTTACAGCACAGTAGCAGAATTGCATGGCTGAGATTTGTAAAAGTCGTTTTTACAAAGAAGATTCTGGTGAAAAGCATTGCTTATTCAAAAAAATCCTTGCATCAATTTGAATCACAATGATTATTTGTCGCATGGTCCTTTTATTAAATAACCTTGTTTTCTGTTTTGTTTGCAGAGGGAGAAGAAGCTATGTCACGTTAAGAAATCATAAAGATCAGTTGTATTATGCGTATATACATATGATACCAGAACAAATGTTGATTATCAGAATGTCATTTTGGAATACCTCTATACAAATACCACATTGTCTTTAGCCCGTATCAGTATTAGTATGATCCAATATAAAGCTATTATTCTTTATTTAATTCAGTATAATGCTTTTCCTCAAAAATAGTTTTGCTATTTTTTTTAGGGTTGAGACACTAAGAAATGGTTTTAATTTACACGAACCCTGAACCATTGCAAAATGATGGTGGTTCTCTCTCTCTCTCTCTCTCTCTTTATTTTAATCATGCATTATCAACTACATATAAAGCAGCAACCAAAAACTTAGGGTTATCTGAGATAGGTGAAAGTAAGAGTTAAAAAGAAAGTCATGCTAAAACGGCGCTTCACTTCCCCCGCCCCCTGAAAAAAAAAATAGATTAGTAGTCCTCCTCTCCAGAATCCCCCTCCCCCCGCTTTAATATAACATTTTCACTTGGCAGCCCAAGGGGACCGGGGGTGGGAGGAGGGGGTTAAACCCCCTACCCCCCCCCCCGTAGATCTACCCATGTTACCATATCATTCCACGACATTTTGGTCTTCCTCTTCTCCTCAAAAGGGACTTTTAGATTTGCGTGGACGTGGACGTGGACGTGTTACGTCCTTTTAAGGCACTGGCAATCACATGTAACGTCCTTTTAAGCACTGGCAGTGCCTTAAAATGAGGTCACACGTTGCAGTCCACGTTCTCATCGTGCAAATCTAAAAGTCCCTAATATTGATTTACTGGTCGAGGTTCATTATTTGCTGACAACGAAAAACTTCTCCAGGCCATGTTTCTGCCCTTGCCCGATCGCCTCCAGCTCCAGCAGACATGGTGCGGCAGCGTGCACAAGCACCGCTACTAACGGCGCAGTAGGTCTATAACCACTTCTGACGGCGGCACTGCTCTGCGAGCTGAATCGGTAATAATAGGCCTACTCATAAAACGAGAAACCTTGCATGCTAATCTTAGTTCCATTTCATTGGTTTAAGGTTTGAAAATTGAAACTCAATATTGTGTTAAAGTTATAACAGAAAAGATTATCTTTATTTCATAATTCCACCGGGGCGATTTTTAATTTTGCAATCGCCCCCGTGAGCAACCTGACGGGGGCGATTTTGTAGCTCACGGGGGCGAATCGCCCACCGCCCCCGTGTATGACCTTATGGACTGAATTGAAAGAGAAGAAGGATCAATTTTTTTTGAAAATCAGTAGAATAGATGACTCACCTGTAATGTAGAGATGTGGTTGTGTAGGTTGGTTGGTATATGTGCTATCAGTCAGGATACCTTCCGCAACAGATGCCACTGACATCACGACCAGAACAAAGGTACCAAGATATCTAGGACTATGTGTTACGTAACGGAGCAGGAACCGATGTGGTACATCACTTGAGGATTAAGAAAAAAAGATTATGAAAACATATTTGTATAATCAATACGGCCGACAAACAGATTTTATTATTCACGTTCGGGGACCGATTTCAACGTCATCATCTAAAAGATGCGATTAGTTTCGAATTGGAGCTCGTTAGAGTCGATTTATAAGAGGGGAGAGAGAGAGAACTAAACACTAAACCAACATCTGTCTGTTATTACCTGATTTTATAATTCTGATCAATACAATAATATTATTTTGTGGAAAGGAACAAGTCTATACCGATGTATACTAAAAATATATGTACATGTTTATCCGAATCAAATAGTAGAAACACAATTAATGGTAAATAAATAATTGATATGGTCAGAATATTATTTTATACTGTATAGATTTACTTGAATATTAGAATTTACTCATTAACATTATCACACCTTCTTATATAATGTCTATTTACATCAATTCATGGTATCAGTACATTTCATAATTTAAAAGTCAGAGAAATACATAATGTCATTTTAAGAAGAAAATAATTTAAGAGTGTTTTAAGGAGTCATAATGTTAATCAAGATAATACCTGCGTGAGGTGCAGCATGCGGTGAGAAAGAGAACTAGAAGAGCTAGGACGAAGAACCCTATCTGAGTCCCGGCGATGAAAGCATCCACCAAACACTCATTACTCAACACATCCTCATAGTTCCAAGACTGGTTATCAAAGTCTGGCAGGTCACTGCTGTTTGTACCACAGAACCACTCCCAATCATCTGATCCCATTCTGGTGACGATTGTTACTCAGATTAAAGAGAAAGAGGTCCAGATGAAGAGCGTTTTCAGACCAGATCTGTTGGTATAGAATAATGAATTTTGTTAACGCCGTCCTAAGCAAAGGTACACAAAATTTTATTAAACAATCATTGCTGTCATCACGGAGATACTGTAATGTTATTCCATGTATAAGTGTGAATACAATTACAAGAGAGATAAGATACGTTACTATCAATAGGCAACGTATGATCTTATTTTAGCCTTGATCTTCTCGAAACAAACATGGCGTGCAGAAAGGGCAAGGCGAACCACATGATGTTTACACGTATACCTTATCAACTCGGTCAAGTCCTTGGTCGTTCCAAAGTCCGATGTTACATTGTTTCAAGAACCGAGATCGATCAAGCTTTGATACAAAGATAAAAGGCGGTTTTGGTTTCATTTAATTTATTTGATTATATATTACTATTTCAGAACGAACCGGTATGATTAAGCACATGTACAAAGTATACATGCTGATTCAATAATTGACATAAAACATTATGATAAGATTATATAAAGTTCAAACTAGAAATATTGACGATAATATAATGATAACGGAACATTTGACCTAATTTTAAAAGGAAGGGGCACACTGAAGAAGCAATGCTGGTTTGGCGCAAACCCTTAAAACTTAGTTAGATAATGATAGAGATTTGTGTTCAAAGAATATAGTATATAACGATATAATAAAAAGGCGAAAGTTACGAACAAAATATTAACGGTATGCCTTAGTAAATTTACAATAAGAGAGAGAGAGGAAAAAAGAGAAAGAGGTAGAGAGAAAAAGAGTGAGAGGGAGAGAGAGAAAGAGTGAGAGAGAAATAGAGAGAGAAAGAAAATGAAAGAAAGAGAATTGTAGAATGGATGACAGGAACGCGAAGATCGGGGACAGGCGCGAATACGGAGTCGTTAGGCACGTGTTCAAAATAAAAGATTGAATTCCTCTCAGTCTATATTATTTCTTACGGTTGACTTGAAAATGAAATTCGGGCAGCTCTTATCACTGTAATTGAGCTGAGAGGAGGTTAATTTTCTCTAGACGTCAGAAACCCCGTGCTGTTATATGATATATAGATCCACGCAGGCGCGTACACAGGGGGGGGGGTTGAACCCCCCCCCTTTGGTATTTTTTTTGTGTAAACCCCCCCCCCTCCCTTTTGGTTTTTTTTTGGGTTTTTTTTTTATTAAAATTTTTTTTTTTTTAAATCCCATGGCTGACCTCAAAAAGATGGCCTTACCCCCCCCCCCAGCGGAGCAAAATGTCAAATTTTCAAATTTCGATACCAAAAAAAAAAGAAAAAAAAAGTGTCCTCTTACCCCCCCCCCCCCCCCCCCCCCCCCCCCCCGCTTTTTCAGCGGCTGGCTGAGTCGTAGTCGAATTTTTCGAATTTTCGAATGAGTCGAATTTTTCGGCCCGATTTATAAATGTTAAACCCCCCCCCCCCTTGAAAAAATCCTGCGTACGCGCCTGGATCCACGAGTTGACAGTGCCCCCTATCGATTCTTTGATTCATCAAGGGCTGCTCTTGTACTCAATTAAAATATGCATTTGCAACAATTCATTATCATACGCGGGTTCTATTATATTCTCTTTTCTGTAAAGGGAATCAATAAGCATATGTCATCCATCAATATCCACGCATAAATATATATGTTGTTTTTGTTTTAAATAATGATTTAAATATGATTATTTAGCGTGATTATGCAATGGAATACGTAGGTCGATGGAATGAACTTAGAGCACATGGTGTTATAAAATTGACCCTCAAGTCCGTCAATATTGTTCAGTGATATTCAAGGTATTAGCGTGTCCGGTACGCGATTATTTTTTCCGATTTTTTTTTTCTTTTAGGGGAGGGGGGGGGGGGTTAATACGCTGTCATTAGAATTTGGTAGTGATATGCTAACCTACAGTAGAGTAAATGACTACTGTTGTATAAATTCAAAATCGTTCTTGATGTAGTTCATAATGAGATTATAAAGTTCATTCTATAAAGGGGAAGGTTGCTTATTCGATACAAGTTATTCAATTAATGTGTAACAATAATTTCAATGTAAGTTACAATGGAATGGATTGACAAAATAATATTCTTTCGCAAGTCTGAAACCTTTTGCCTTTGTTTTTCATTTATAGTGCACCATTGATCTATAAGCAGTTGACAGGGTTCAATGAAATACGTCGTGTCTCTCTGGTGAAATATCACTTTTGCCCTTAAATCTCCGTCAGGCAAAAACAAGGTAGTAGCGTGTCTATAAATTATCATATTAAGGGGGGGGGGGTGGAGGAATCCTTCTCTCAACAGATCTCACTATGAACATGACGGACAATGAAAGAGGACAAAATATACAGTTCCTCAGGTAGACAAAGGAACATCCCTTCACTGCTATTATGTAAAAATGTGTAGAACAGGTGTCACATACATAATCACCTGTTCTACACATTTTTACATAATAACAGTGAAGGGATGTTCCTTTGTCTACCGGAGGAACTGTATATTTTGTCCGCTTTCATTGTCCGTCATGATCATAGTGTCTGCGTGTTAGAGGCCAAATGCAGCAAAACAAAAAATCCGGGCCACCCCTCCACCGATTGGAAAAGATCAAATGCTCTTGATAACTTTGGAACAAAAACTTGATTAGAAATTATCGTAAAAGAAGAGAAAAGAAAAGAAAAGAAAGGGTAACATACAAAATGACAGTGTGTCTCCGCATGGGGCCAGATGTTCTATTCGAATGCTATTTAGCTGATGAAACTTGCTGATGAAATTGATCGAAATGTTTGCTCATCTTCGCATGGTTTTATCAAACAACATAACATATGCGCTATAGACACGAGGAGCTGCAATACGAATACATAAGGGCGTAAGAGCCCTTTACTCTATATGGTGTGTACGTATGTATGCAAGGGGGAGGGGGGGGGGGTGTACGTTGAAGCGAAACAAAAATCGCCATTAACAAAAGTTAATAGCGTATCAATAAGTACGAATTGCTAAACTAAAGCACGAATTGCTAAACTAAAGTGAACCTCATACACATACAACGATTAAATCCAATGCCAGCATCTATCGCAAATGTCACATACAAAGATACTGAGGTATATCAATTTTAAAATCGGTCCGGATTTACAGATTTATTTGGGACAGTATATACTATAAGTAAGTTACTCTATTTCAATCTAGCCCTGATACATTATAGCTTCCTCTCCATTATTATCTATAAATAAAGAAACAAATTAGACTTTGTCTATAATGTATCAAGGGCATATGCTATGGTACAATCATTTCCGAGTTGGACTATATAGAGAGCGACTAAACTTCGAAAACTTACCTATAAAAAGCCTCCTTCAACTGTGTAATATCGCAATGCAAGAGGTATTATCCACACCGCTGTCAACAGCGCTATAAAACGGTCATCTGAGGTAGACAATGTATGGAGTCAAACTAACCGTCATGGTATAGTTTGATAATGGTCACAATCATTCATGCATACTCAGTCAACAGAACCATGATCAAAGAGCAACTGAATAAATTATTTGTCAAACAAAAAAAGTGTGTCTACCCACCCCTAAACTTTCGTAAATACAATAAACATCATAAGCGTTTTGCAATTAATTCCGCTACTGAAAAAAAAAAAGCTTAATAGTTTGCCGGAAACGTAGTCTATGCTCACTGTCGCTTACATGTACCTAGTAATAACCAGCAAAACTTGCTTGCAGTCCCGCATGCGCATATTTTTTTTTACACAACTGTTTAGCCACTTCAGTCAAATATAATGTGCAAACGACCAGAGACAGAGTCTAGCATTACCCCTAGCAGTTTTGTTGGATTGCTGGTGCTGCATGTATACATGCATGTGTACATACTCGTTATTTGTTTTGGGTTAAATCTATCCTCTCTTCTCTTTCATTATGTATTTCTGTGTTCTCCTTCAATCTATCCTCTTCTCTTTTGTCATGTATTTCTTTTCCCCCCTTCAATCTGTCCCTTTTCTCCTTCGCCTCGTTATAATTCTTTGTTTCATCCTTCAATCTATAGGCGGCAAAAGAAATACAAAACGAAGGAGAACTGGGGGCCCCAGTTCTCCTTCGTTTTTTATTTCTTTTGTTCTCCTTTATTCTAACATCTTCTCTTTTGTTTTATGTATATCTTTGTTTCTCCTTCAATCTATCCTTTTCTCCTTCGTCATCTATTTCTTTGTTTTAATCTGATAGATTAATTCCCTCGATCTTCTCCTTCGTTGTACATTTCCCTGTTTTTCCTAACTCTAGATCTAT
Source organism: Strongylocentrotus purpuratus (assembly GCF_000002235.5). Taxonomy (NCBI): domain Eukaryota; kingdom Metazoa; phylum Echinodermata; class Echinoidea; order Camarodonta; family Strongylocentrotidae; genus Strongylocentrotus; species Strongylocentrotus purpuratus. Next base: position 20,913,794 of record NW_022145612.1, read on the forward strand.
GATCCTCTTAGCTCTTCAATTATATATTTATATGTTCTTCCTTTGACTTATCCTCTTCTCTTTCCTTGTGTATTTCCTTGTTTTTCCTTCTCCATATCCTCTCCACTATCCTTGTTTTCCCCTTTCTATCATCTTCCCTTCCCTGGGTGTACGTGCTTGCACAGAGTGCGCTGACGACTTAGACTCTTTTACCAGAGCACTTCTTGGAGTTTTTTTTCTCGCGAAAATGGCTTAACAGTTGTGTAAAAAAAATATGCGCGTCCCGTATACAATTAGGTTGTCTGTAGTTAAGGCTCGGTAAAAAGACTATTTTCAACTAGTGATTTCAACGTCCGTAGTCCATGACCTTAAGGTCACATTTTCAGATATCGGTAAATATTGCACATTTTATGTAGCGGATTCAGGATTATCTGACGGATAAGGGGGGGGGGTTCTTTTTGGAAATGCCGATAATCAAGCAAACTAAAAAATGAAAAAGAAAGACTGAAAGAAAAGGATTGTCGAAATTGGCGGGGGGGGGGGGGGGTTCACACCATTTATACCCCTAGTGAATAATACGGGCATGAAGGTACATGTATATACCGTATTTGGTTTAGACGGGGTGGGAACATGTGCCCCCTTTACGTTAATTTTACTTTTTTTTTGGAGATGGTTCCCCCCCCCCCCCCCCCCCCTTGGCGCTCAAGAGAGGGGGGGTGCGATTTTTCAAATTTTCGAAAAAAAAAATCAAAAAAATTAGTTCACGATTTTCAAATTTCAGCGCACTAAATTTCAAATTGATATCAAATTTGGGCTCCCCCCGCCTGGTGCCACTACCTACGCCCGATTTCCGTGCGTCATTTTTGTTTGTCTTGCATGCTCAAAATGTATGTGCCATCAATTGATTGTGTACACTACGTGTGTTCGTACGTGTTATCAAAGATGGAAACAGCAAATATTTACTTTTAATTCTTACAAATTTATCATAGTTATTGTGTAATATTATTATTGAGAAATAATTTCTTTATTTTTCAGTTCTTGTCTGAACATAGAAGTCTGAACTGTTGAACTTCAAACGAAAATTCTTTACTGTCGGTGTAGGCATTCACTAGCTCATCGCTAAATACACTGTAAGAAATTTGCTGATGCAATATTTTGTAGAATCTTTTCCTCTCTATTTATTGCATAGTTTCGTGAATAAATCTTGACAGTCCTGCATGATGACCCGAATGTGATTGTGTTTAATACATTCTGTGTCAGCCAAAAAATTCTCAGCCAAAAATCGTGATGTTTTTGCCTGTAAGATATTTGAAAACATATTCGAGCCCCCGTCCCACCCCTTTCAAAGAGCTGTACATTCACCAATCATACCAATATAATTATAGATTAAAATATAAGCAGTGTTTCTCTCTTATCACATTCTCTTTCATCAACTCTCTATTTCCTAAGCATAGGATTAAATAATACAGACACAGACGATTGGTATGCATGTTAGATACATGTTTCCCCTTTTTTATTCATCGCTTTTAGTTTCAAATGAGTGATTGAAGTGCTGTATATTTGTTTCATAGCTTCAGTCATTTGATTCGACTACAGTTGCAAGGAAGAACTGAAATTATATGAAAGAGAAATTCATCAACGAGTTTATAAAGTTCATATGAACACAATAACTGAAAAGAGGGGGGGGGGGGTCTTATGTACAGTACTTATGGAAGCCCTTTGCAGGGACAAGGATGGGGCTACGTAAAACCTGAAGATTTGTAAACTTCAAATCATGAATGTTTCTTTTAAATTTCTGCTTATTCATCTTGCCTTATTTACCTCAATGAAGAAATAATTTACAGTGAAATTATGATAACAATCAATGGCTGATCAACGGCAGTCTCAATCGAAAATTTACAACAATTTTTAAACACTGAATCCGCTTGCTTGATAAATATTATAGGCTATTGGAACATCACACGCTGTCTATGTAGTGTGGCGTTAAAGATCATTGTTTGAAGATGCATTTGAAATGTGAATGGTGTAAACTAAGGAGCATGATTAAATAAGGTGTTGAATAATAATATTCATACAAAATCATTACAAATTATCGTAGAAGTCAACTTTCTTTCTTCGTCAAAAAAAAAAGAATTAAGCTAAACTTGTTTCTATAATATTACTTCTACTCTCCCTACATTCAGACTGTACATATATAACAACTTATATCTGTGCATTTACTTCGCGTTACTCCATACAATGAAATTGACACAAACATAAAAAAGTAAATTAATTCAAAGTGATGCAAAAATCTCACGCCTTATTGTAGTTAAGCGATACAATTGACCACTTCGATCGATTTGCCAGCACAAAAGTTATCTAAAATTTTCAAAAGGTTCGCAATGAAAATCTGTACGTAACGTATGACAAGTCCTAACTATACAAACATATCAATAGGCAAAGTATGTAAGATGATTATTCAATACGAATTTACATAAATGTAATGAGAAATAGACAGATAGAAATACAGATATATACAAATTGTAAAACTATAAGTAGCTAAATGAATACAAACACATCTTGTTATCATATCCATGGATCCGATAGTAAAGAAATATGATATGCATAGACCTTGATATTTAGAAGACAAATGATACATGTTCATTTAGAATCTACGATTTCAAACTTCAAACTTCAAACTTCACAATAAAGACTAAACGTACGGGGCTTGTTATTTACAAGACAAACGATTTGCGTACATTTAGATATTTTAGTCCCTACATTGTTGAACAAAGACTAAAATACGGTATGAGTTATAATTCTTAGTCCATCCTAGATGGTAGAATAAAGACTAGTACGTCGGAAGTTGGTATACTGCAGTCCGTTTAGATTGTTTGACAGCATGTCACCGCCGAGGGCGTCACAGACTTCGCTTGAACCGGAAAGACCATTATTTCGCCACGTAAGGGTTACGCTGACGGCTCGGCTACGTGACAAAGAAAGGCCACATCCACTAGAAGATGTCGAGAAAAGCTGCGAGTTGGGCTGGTCTAGAATCAAACTGGCACGTTGGAACCGCCCTGATGAGAGATGACAAAAGAAGAATAAGAGTGGCGTGAACAAAGATTTTCATCTTAAAGATCATTTACCATTTCTTGTTGTGATTGTTATCTTTCTTTGTTACAATTTTGCGTCTCCCCCTAATTATATAGGGAAAGAGTAGGCTATGAATATTATAAAAGAGCTTCTTTTATTTAGATTTTAATTCTGTAATTTTGTTTACATTTTCTACTCTTTTAAACGTGATTGTTTGTTGCGTGTCAACTCTGTTCCATAAATTGGTGACCAAGGCCTTGCAACTATGTCAAGCTCTGATATGTATGGATATGGTGATTTGTTATTACTACATATTTACTAGTTAGCCAAAAGAAGGAATGCATTTCACACTCCGATCGCCTTCTGTTTCTCTTTGAACTACATCATTTACATTTGAGATCACCATTTTGTTGAGATCATCTACCTTCCTTCCTTTCCAACTTACCTATGATACCATCGACAGCAGACGTAAGGCCAGAATTATCGAGCACGTTAAACGTGAACGCATCCGGTCGCTGCCTGTCAGTGTTGGAATCCAGTCGTTTGCTCTCTATCTCAAATCTTGCACCATTCGCGAGCGACACCACCACCTTCATTCCACTGATCTCCAGAGTGTGCGATCCAAAGCTATAGGCAGACGTGATGCCCCAACGCAAGGGACGACTGGAGTCGACGGCTATACCTCCAGGGTTGAACTTGAGACGATGTCGAGAGGGTTGAGGTGCGTTGAGGACGATGGCGATCTCGCCGATGAAGGTACGCTCTTTGTCTCCGAGTCGACCAGGAACAGTATCCCCAACGATCCGCCCATTCACAAAGACACCTGAAATAGAGACATGGTTTTGTTTAAGTTGACAGAATGTCAAAACAAATAACATCAGTCCATTAAGATTTGAACAAAGTAGGATTCACGAATGTTCTCTCCGTCGCTGCCGATTAAATCAAATGTAAAATACCCAGCTTGTTATTACTGGCTTTATTTCCCTTTGTTTTGTTTTTTAAATCTAACAAAAACACTGCACTTAAACCTGTTTAAAGAGACATAAGCTCAAAGGAGACACAAAAGTTGGCCTTTCAGTTGGTCTTCTATTAACGCTTTCCTTAATACTGATTTCTAAGAGAAACACTGTTGCGGGGAAATGATAGAAAGCTGTCGCTTTGTAGACAGGCAGTCTGTATACCTTACAAAACATTATGTGAACATATACCCATCTTCCTCGGCGAATAAAAAAAACAATTGATAGACATTCTTACCCTGCAAGGGATCTTCCAAGAGAACGATGACGTCACTATCTACTGGATCCTCGTCTAAGCACACAGTGATTTCCACCTTAGGTACGGCTATGGTGAATCCTAAAACACCAGAGAAGAAAGCCATGATCAATTCATTAAACAATATGGTTATTTATTTAATTTTCTACATAAAAAATGTAACGAATATTCTGTAAATCATTGTGTTTTCTGACCAATAAAACTTATCAAGATAAAAATAAATAAATCATTAATCATGTTTCAAAATCTCACCATTAAACTTCCCCTAGTGTAATCTCAATATGATGTGAGGAGGGTGCAAATCGTTACATAAACACACACAAATAGCATATTTAGTGTGAAACATTGTACGCTCCAGAAGAAATTTTACGTTTCGCATACTTTCGCAAATGTCATATTATGTAGAATTCTTGCCATAACAAAAAGCGAATGAGTGCAACTCCAAAAGTCAAACGCCTTTTCTTCGGTACATAAAAATGAAATTCAGTTTGATCAATGCGTTCATATATAATTGCAACTTTTCATGCAAGAGGACAAAATATACACAAGTAGGAATAGAAGTGAAACCAATGTAACATATAAACTGAAACCAATGGCTCATGGCCTGTGTACTTTGTCCTGATATGATAAAGAAAAGAGTTATTACCTGCCGAAAGGGGTTCTGGTGCAGGGATGGGAGCCGGTGGAATGACTGTGTAGTTCCTGGAGAGTGTCTTTCTAGCTGTACGAGGTAGTGGTGAATTGATGACTCTCATACCGAATGGATTCACCCGACTAGACCCTCCATCATCTCGACGAATCAACAACGCAGTAGATGGATTGAAGAATCTGATTGAAGTCGTTTAATATGAAAAATAAAAATCATATTCCATTTCTTTTGTTATGTATCCGCAAATGATTAACGCGAGCCAGGTACTCTCATTTTACATAAATTAGAACATAACCCCCTGCAATTAACATTAGAAATCAATCGATTGCGACGGAGACAGTTCCATCAAAGGGCCTGCTACCGAGGTAGTCACCGATGTCGTATAATACCACCTCTTTACCATACTCCATCTATCTCAAAGCTTTACAACAACACAAAAAGAATTGAATAAGCTATAAAGTAAAACATGCCAGAAGTAATCATTTGATAGATCAAACGATCAGCACCAGAAATTATGTTCACGTAATACTACTTTACTTAATATAGTGTCAAAAGTTGAACTCGTGTAAGATAAACAAATACATAAAAGGTTTTCGAGCGTAACGATTGGAAGGAGAAACTGCACCTGTACTGAACAGACTTGTCTTTGATCTCACTGTCTCCTATCATGCTGTAGTCGGGTGTTTCTTCGGCTAGAGCTTGTTCATTCTTGAGACTCTGGATGATATGATAAGCCCAGATCCTCTCGATGATATCCTCTGGTACATCATCATCAAGGAGGGAAAGAGACGGCACCTGAACAGATTCGAGGAAAACATAATAAATAAATCTCGAAGGTCATCAGCGCTTGTTATGTAGTTAATCGTTTTTATCAAAAATTTAAATTTATAATCGAAAAAGGGCCTGTTAAGATATAGCTGGAGATTATTATCAAAAAAATTATTCTCAGCACCGAAAGTCGTCATCAATAGAATGAGTTATTAATTTACCAGCATAAAGAATAACGATAACGGAACTAATAATTTAATTTGAAGGGTTCTGCCAATACTCATGGTCTACGACGTCACCTTGATATGTATTTAAGTAGTAGCATATAGTTTATTCAGGTTCATTAGATGAAAACTTGCTTAACTTTTGTGATTTGATTTACATTAAAAAAAAAAAACTATTACAGTAACACTGTATGGGGATATAAGATTCATTAAATACAATATGTCGTATTAAACTCCGGTTTCTTTTACCTGAATGTCACCATGACCTCTTAGTGTGACCGGATCGTTTGTGGTCCTGCCGTACACGTACGAGTTGAGTGCATCGTAAGGCAAGTTGGGCAGGAGTTTGCCCACCACCGTCAATTCAGAACCGTTGAAGTAGTTCGAGAAGGTACGGTCACTGAGCGAGTTAGGTTCGATGCCTCGTGAGTAGCGAAACTCGATGTCCCGGAGCAGGGGCGTGGCCACCTCGTAGTAGAAATTCTCGAGATGCTCTCCAGCGTCAGCGCGTTCAGGGATACGACGTGCAACCCCGTGGTTCTAAGCGAAAGATCAAAGTAAGGAAGCGTATTTTGTAGCAGCATTTGGTTTTCTTGACAATATGGAAAAACATTCTAGTTTAATTTGTTTTTAATAAGGATTCATGTTTGAGTACATCAACATGACAAATATGGCGTTTGGTCTGATTAAGAAATATAGATATTGTAAATATTAATGACATTTATACGTATCTGAATTCCACACTATTCATCATTTTAATGATGGATAATCAGACCCAATTTAAGTTGTGAATACCTACTTTGTCATCACATTCGTCTGTTTGTACGTTGAACATTATTCAAGTTCTAATGTCAATATCAGGAGGAGTTACCATCAAACTTTGCACTTGAATGATATACCTACAAATTTTTTTAAATTACCTGCAACGACAATCGTCTTAAGAAAGGATAATCAGCATCAGCACCAAATCCAATACAGAAGAGCGAGAAATCGCCATTGATCGCCTCGTGGACATTTCGCTCAATAATAGTTTTATCGATCTCGCCGTGGTTTGGGTTTCCGTCGGTAAGGACGATGAGCATGGAGACGATCTCCTCTTCTTGCGGATCTTGCTCGCTCTCGGCACGTAACATGTTTACCCCGGAGATGATGGCCTTGTGCAGATTAGTGTCTGAGTGGGAAAAGATTCAATATGGCGCGCAGCTTCAAATTATACACCGACTTAAAAGTGGTTAATCGTAATTCGAATCACCTTCCATTTTATTTGGTAGGCCTATACAATAAACATAATTTCTCCAATTTGAATTCATACTTATATATTGCTTTGTAATTAGGGCTATACATTACCCGTCAGCTCTCTGTGTAACCCATTGCTTTATTAATGACTGATATAGAGAACTAAACTAAGCTAAAGTCGCAAATGATCTTCCAAGCGCGCTTTTTTGCTCAGTAAAGCTACGAATCGTGTCATGAAATATGGTATTAGCCTCTTCTTCTTAAAAAAAAAACACTGATCAAGACTGTTTCGTGGAATAAATGAAGGTTTTTATATGTGTTTCTTAACGCTGACGATACAGTGATTATTCACTAAATTATTTGATGTATCGTGAGAAAACCTGCATTGACTTACTATCCATCTCCTGGAGTCCCATGACAAAGCGTTTTGCTCTGCGGACATTCTCTTTGGTGGAGTAGAGCATCCCAGTACTCTCCAAGAAGTGCACATCATCTGAGAACGGAAGGATATTGAACTTGTCCGTCTCTGACATGTCATCCAAGATGGTCGACAAGGCATCTTTGACCTGGGCCAGCTTGGTGCCCGACATCGAGCCGCTGATATCGATCACGAAGATGATGTTCTTGCGCAGGACCGAGAGGCCGGACGGTGAGAAATATTGGACGAAGTAGTCGTTGAGGACCTGTGGCGTTTGAAAACAGGAGTAGTCAGGAAAGTGTCATTTCATTTCATAACTACTTAGAAATAGTCAAATAGTGACACTGAACAGTGAAATGTAATACTACGACTCAAACAAAAGCGGCCAGAGTAAAAAAAATAGTAATTCATCAAATTCTCAGCGTTACGGTGAAAATGTTATCATCTGTATGGAAGAAGGCGAATGATTAAAACATTTGTATATTTGTCACGGAGTATGAGTAGTCAGTGTTTAGAGGTCCTGTTAACATTAGCATGAAGACCTACCTGAATATCACCGGCATCGTTGCCATGCACGACGTCATACCGCACCGTATAATCAGCCATGATACCCATGGGGGACACTCCCAGTTGTTCTCGAGCCCTGGGCGAGTAGTGGACCTCCCATCGATTGTCGCTTCGTCTCTGGACTCTATGGGCCAGTGAGATGGGATTGGATGGGTCAGACTGGTCTAGCAGGAAACTATCCAAGCGAGACAGCCCTTGAGGCTCGATGATGACGGTGTCAAGGTTCATCACTTCAACCACCTTCAAGATATAAAGAGCTAGACATTGTCATTTCATCGAATAATAACAATTTGTTTGTATTTGTCTTTATGATTAATTAATTTTAGTAATCGAGTAATATAATCTAATGAAGATTATTAACGACATGGTTTGACAGTTTCTTTAATCCTTTCGTCTGAAAGAAAAACAGTGTTACTGAGGAATAAGAGATGTGTGACTATATTGGCTTGCGTAAATGAGTATCCGATTGTTTTCCTCCAAATTAATACAAATTAGAATATCAATATCATTCTTTTGTATGGTTTTAATGCTAAGTAAATTCTGAGATTATGATATGACTTCTTAGAAACTCCTATCGTCACCTGTTCCGGGAAGATTCCAATCTTCTGTTCGTACATTCCGAGACGCCTTGGTAGCTTCCTTTCATAGGTCAGGCGGAAGTACGCCCTCTCACCTGGTTCAACGGGAACCGCTATCACCAGCAGATTGTTCTCAAGATCACCTCTGTAGTGAGACAGACAGAAAGAGAGAGAGAGAGAGAGAGAGAGAGAAGAGAAAAAGAAAAAGAGAGCGAGGGGGGTATTGTATTTTACTTCAAACACATACCTGGAAAACATTGCAGGTTTCATGTATTTGAATTTGTTTTCCGTCGTTGCGCATGGCTATGATAAGGTAATCATCAGTGACAAATCATGAAATTGTTTTTTTAAACGACAACGAATCAATACTAGAGTGTAAAAAGAAACATAGCCTGATATAATATTATCTTTAAAATTATTATATAATGTATGAATCGTCAGCTGGAATAGAAGATTAGAAAGTACTTACAATGGCGAAAGAATACCCCCACTGCGCCCGATCTCTAGGTTACCCAGTCCTAGACCTGCGGTGTCCTGGGGGTCCGTTACCTCACTCGTGTACACCTCTCCATTTACAGTTCTAGTTAAGGAGAAATGTAAAGAAGACATCAAAATAACGTGAAAGGCATTGGAACAAATTAACCATATCTCTTTAAAGTATTGGTTTACGATTAAAACCATACATTGTCGTTGTGTTACTACAATTAATTTATGTGTAGGCTTCTGGAATTGCTTATTCCATTTGAATTATTGAATTTAAAGTAAAGAGGATAACTATGACTTTAAATAAACTGTAACGCCGTGCTATTTAGACAGGCTGCAAAGGGTTCTCGAAACACCATTAATATGACCATGACACAAACACGCATGGATGTTGATAGAATTGATATAACCAATATGAATTTAACGTTTACCCATAATTAGTAACCACCATTGCACATGAGTATTTATAGAATTGTAATGTTATTTAATCCACTTGATGTCAATATTTTGAGCTAAAGATTCGATGTAAAAAGCAATTTACATAGTCAGGTTCGAGATGAAGGCATCCTCGGGTAGTTTGTGTTTGAAGACGGCATGTCCTAGTTGTCTTCCTTCGTTCTGCATCTCAACCTCAACTGTAGTCATAGCGTAACGCAGGATGATCAAAGACATCACATTAAACAGCACGGTATTGACATTTTCCTGTAAAAAGGAAGAAAGAAAAAAAAACATGGGGAAATCCTTGAACAAATCTTTCCTAAGACGTCTATTTCGTATCCACAATAAAGATGTATCCGTTTATTGTTGGAGAACGTTACTATGATCCAGAACATTTTACACTCTAACTAAATAGTTCCTCTCCGACCTTTGTATGAGAATCTATAACAAAAAAAAAGGAAAAAAAAGAAGAAAGGTAAAAAGGTAGATCCACTATTAAAACGATCATGTTATTTAATTGTGGATTATCGTTGATGTCATCTGCCAATAGAGGAAAAGGTGATTTTAAAGCTTTAAGTTTTGAAAGACTATATAATGAAGATGGGTCGATATACTTACATCATTTTCCATTGCCAGCGGGGCATCTTGCAGCTTGACCGGAGCTGTAGTAGGTCCACTGTTACCTTTAAAGAAGGAAATTTAAAACGTCACAGTTGTGAAAACATAAAGTATATAGCTACTTGCTCCTGTCGAATTATGAAAGATCGTTACCCGTAAATCAGGAATATTACTTGTTAAATTTGAGACAAAAATAATTATTATTACAAAAGTTATTGACTTGTCCTCTGTGAATTTCTTTACTCTTTATCTTATTGGTGAATTCAACTCTGGTCTATTCTATTGCAACAGGGGCCTTGGCCTTCTGCATGTATTCAGCCATTCGATCAGCCACATTACGACATGTGCAGTAAGGTATTAAATACTAGTATGTGGAACAAGGACACTATAATCTTACCTATTGCTTTTTTCAACAGATCTCTGGCACTATTGGCCATACTGTAACCCGGAAGGGGAATAGCACTATTACTTCCGTCAATCACGTCTCCCGTTCTTGGATGTCTCAAAGCCAATGGAGTGAGCGGGGTAACCAGGTTGTATCTCTTGGCGAGTGTGATGATACGATCTGCAATCTCATTACGTTGGACAGGATCCGTGCTCCTGGCGTATTGACGGATGAGATCCTCGAGGCGTTTCAACACCCAGATGCGCTCAACCACATCGGGTACTGTGCGCTGATATGACAATTCTGGTGAAGTTGTCTGTATTTTTTAAGAAAATAATTATATAGATTTAAGAGTCGATTATTTTATGGCTATTTGACAAGTCTAGAGCAGATTCCGTGAAGATGAAGATATGGTAAAAAATGGATTAGTGTCAATAAAAAAAAAAAAATGTACAAATTTGCTTTAACTCCGCATCTTCAAATCTGATCTAAAAGGAGAACTTCCGTGTCAAATATAGTTTACAAACACAAGACACGTTTCGTATTACGACATAAAACTTACAACGAAAGCTTCATATTTTTAGGTAAATAGCGTATATGTGATCATTAGGGATATAACAGTTGCTCTTGGAAGAGAAATGTTGAGGGCTTAATCCAAATATGTTCGCAATTCCCAGTCATTCATGACTTTTGCCATAAACATCAATCGACATCATGAAACCAAGCAAACACATTTTTCTTCCAGATTGAAAAACTCTACAAGGTATGAAATTCGTGGTCCACATTGCCGATGCCCCCAACATACCCTAATATCAGTAGTCAATCTGTTCTGCCCGGGTCCGTCTGTTGATGTCGATTCGATCACACCTCTGAGATTGTTGGACGGTGGATCGTCGTAGAGCTTTCCAGCTACAACCAGCTCTGATCCGTCGAAGTATACAGGGAAACGCCTCTCCGACAGGGTTTCTGCGTCTGCCACATCGCCAGGGTATCTAGCGTGTAATTAAAAGACGATAAAGGAATGAATGATTTATACCAATTCCATGCGAGGCGTCATTTCCGTATCCGGACACCTACCCCCTGGACATCCACCCCGGATAACCACCCTCAGTCAACTACTTCCTAGGACAACTACCCCCTAGGACAACTACCCCCTAGGACAACTACCCCCGGGCAACTACCCCCTAGGATAGTTGTCCAGGGGTAAGTTGTCCTATATGATGGTTGTCGTAGGGGGTAATTGTCTGGGGAGTAGTTGTCCGGGTGGTAGTTGTCCGGGAGTAATTGTCCTGGGGTTATTGTCCTATGGGTTAGTTTACTGGGGGTGGTTATCCGGGGGTGGATGTCCAGGGGGTAGGTGTCTCAGAACCGTCATTTCGTTTGCGCTATTACCTACGCTGATTAAGTCCATGACGACAATAGTGAATTCAACGCAATCTTTACTCTGTTCATTTTACAATCACCTTTCTTACGATGGCACTCTCATACGGTGCGTCAAGAAAGAGTCAGTCCCTGTCGCGATAGTGTTTCAGCAAGAGACAGTTCATGTGAAACCTGCACTAGTATCATTATATCTTTCTGAAAACGATGTTTAATGGCCGGAATGATGATACATCTCGCCATCACATGATTGATTGTCAGTTCCTAGATTATGAGTTTCCTATATCCACTTTCTATAAATTACCAAAAGATCACTGTCATTTCTTAAGGGCTCATTTTAAAGAACGATAGTCTTGGAAAACATAATAAATTACTGTCCCCTATTTGATAGAGCATGTTGTGGTCGATTGGATACGTCACCGGACTGTCGATCACAAGGTCCGCGGTTCGAGTCCCACCGCGGCACTAATGTCCTTTGGCAAGACATTGATCTACAATTGCCACACTCAACCCAGGTGAGGTAAATGGGTACCTGGTAGGATTATTCCTTGAAATGCACTGTGCGCTGATAAGGCTGCCGGAGCTAAAGCTAGGGTAATAAAATCCAAAGCTCTTTGGAAGCGCATAGAGATGTTATTTCATAACGTATTATGCGCTATACAAGAACTGCACTATTATTATTATTATTGTTTACTTTCCAAAACGATTAAACAAATTCGCTCGCATCCAATCAAATGTTATAATTTCAGTAGGCCTTTTTTATTTCAATTATTGTCACTTCCCACATTATCAGTGCGCTACTGCACTCGGTATAAGGTATTCCTCTTTGGTTTCATATGTGATAGACATTTCAGCTGCATGTTCCCTAGATCTTACCTTTAAGCATCTACATCTTTAGCACTCAGGCAATGTAACATAATTATGTTTAATCATTTTTAATCAAAATAAAGATAACTCCTTACTCAATAGACACGTCAAATAAGAGTGGACGATACAACTCTAGGTAGAAATCTCGCAGCTGTTCGGCGGCGCTCGCGTCCTCGTATATCATCCTGGCGATGCCGTCATTCTCGTAAGCCAGCTTGACGAGGAGATCGAAGTCGGCTAGTCGACCGAACCCAAGCGTGTAGAGGGAATGCTCACCGGCGATAGCTTCGCGGGCGTTGTCGAGGATTTCTTGGGGGTCGGTGACACCGACTGAAGGGATACCGTCGGTCAGAACAATAATCATACTGAGGTACTCGTCACCCGGCCGGTTGTATACGGTTTCGCTGTCTAGCAGCTCATCCGCTCGTAAAATAGCCTCATTTAGATTGGTTTCTAGAAGAGAAAATAGGTACATGGACAAATTTAGCTCCAGAAATCCCTAATCTATATGTGTGGAGAATGGAAAAGAATACGGACAATTAAAGTAAATACATCAACCTGATTACAGTAATTGTGTCGGTAGATGTTTATACATTTTGGAAAAAGGTACTATGATAACTATTAGAGAAGATCGACAAGAAAGAGTAAACAATTGGAAGGGCCAGTTAGATAATAAAGAAACCTACAGATTGAAGATTTCCTACAAGTCCTGCGAAATATGACCCGTGACGACAGTTTCTCCGCTGTCATTTCCTTCACTGACATGATTCAAGCCCCGGACCAAACATTATACGTAACCATAACCCTAAACCTTAAACCCCAAAGGTTTATAGCACGGAGCAAGGGCCCGTTTCATAAAACTTGTTATCAATAACAACTGCTAATTTCTATGATATATTTGCTCTCAGCCAATCAGATGCGATGATTTCAGTAGCTTGTAACAGTAGCTTGTAACTTGCAATTGATATCAAGTTTGATGAACCAGGGCCCTGATGTCGCCGGAGCATATGTGAAGTCACCTACCCGAGTCATCCCTTAGGCCATCGACGTATGCTTTGGCCTCTTCGATATAACGTGGATGGGCTGGTGCCAGTCTGCTACTTCCCTTCCAGTACCTAACCCCATCAGAGAAAGTGATGATACTGAAGTAGTCTCTGGGGTTGAGACGGTCCAGCATGGTTTTAAGAGCTTCTTTGGTCTGACTGAGTTTGTTCCCGTACATTGAAGCACTGACGTCGATGACGAACACCACTTGCTTGTTAAGGGCGTTCAGTTCGGACGGAGAGAAGAAGTGCACGAAGTGGTTGTCTTGGACCTGCAGTCATGGATTAAAACCCAACATTATACTCGACATTAATATCGAAACTTTAGTTGTTCTTTTGAAAAGCAGTTATGAATATCACATTTTGTCTCTGCAGAAAAAAGGAAAAGGGAATTATCAGATATACACATGACAAGTGAAGAACATGGAAAAGGGGTTGTGACGCTTGGTAACTAGTTTTGTTATTTGGTGGAGATGCTATTTAATTAGTCAATAGACACATCAACGTTATTAAAGTGCAAATTCGGGATTTTTTTGTAAATGGGAGGGGGGTGACAAACGCGAAAGTCCACGATGTCTGGGTAGCGCAACGTATTGCGGCTACGTCTTATAGGAGGCGCGATAGCTCAACCGGCAGAGCAGTGGTCTCGTAATCCGACGACCCGAGCTCGAAACCAAGACGATGCGCTAGTGCCCGTTGGTAAAGCATTAATCCTCATTACCAGGTCCCTCGGATAGGACCTAAAGCCGTCGGCCGTCTGGCTGCTTACCATTAAGCATCTATGCTTTCTTAGCAGTCAGGTAAAAGAACCACCACCACCACAACATATACGTTCATTTCTGTTTCAAGGGAAACAAGGTGGGGTTTACCCCTATTGAATCCGTCTATAATCAAATCATAATTAACAATATGAAGGTCATCGTAAAATATGTTTAACAAAATTATAAAGACAACGAAAGGATATAAGATGAAGGCGGCAATATTATAGTCACCTGTATATGACTACCGTCAGGAGTATGCTCAACATCGTACTTGATGACGATGTCCCCATCGAGACCTTTATCGTTGTAGTACGACTGGTCATAGACCGTCGGGTAGAACCTGAAACGAGCCCGCGTGTCACTCTCCTGTGTTATCCCGGTGCCTAGGTTGATGGTATGCCTTCCAGTCCGGGTGTCCCCGACGTACTCCGTGGTCATCTCGCGCATCCTCTGAGGCTCCGTGACCTGCACGTCGATGCCGAAATCTTCTACGAGCTGGGGGAGTAAATGAGAGGGTAAAAACTATTCGAGGTCCAGCAGGTGGGAATTAAGAAATATAGTATAAACATAAAAATACTAGAATCAAGAGAAAGAGAAATGGGGAGAGGGAGAAGGAGAGAAGTGGAGAGAGAGAGAGAGAGAGAGAGGAAGAAAAAAAGAGAGAGAGAGAGAGAGAGAAAGAGGTAGAAAGAGGGGAATGGTTCGAAAAAGAAAAGCCATGAGTGCATGGACAGCGTAAGCGGTAAAAGGTGGATAGAGAATGGAGAGGGCAGAGAATGAGAGATGGAAAGAGATAATGATAGATGCAAGTTTGTTGGTCAGGCATGGGAAGTCCACCAACGGTACGAACCTGTTGAGGTGCAACGTTGATTCTTTGCTCATATTGTCCTCGGACTCGTTTCAACAGTTCATCGTAGGTCAAGACAAAGGTCACACGGCCGTTGGATCTGACATCAGGCACCTGCATCACGAACGCATCCTTTGTCGGGTCCCTGATCGACAGAAAAGAGATACGAAGAATACAAAGATGTCATGGCATCTTAGAGTACGTTGGAAAGAGGTGTGCGTGTGAAAGGAACATAGATTTAACCAAAGTGAAAATGGTAACATCTATCTTGCCCAGCAAGTCTGTTTACACCAACTCTCCATTAACATGACTGTTATTAGAATACGCATTACAAATTTAGCAAAATTCGTTCAAAAAATAAAATCACCTTTATTCTTATGACATTTAACTTTGATGATATTAATGCTTTGACATAAATTGTTTACATTCGTTGGTGCTGTGTACTTTGTCATTATAGAATTACGAATTTTACGATGTATAATTTAAAGAGTTCAGTTCATGTAACTTAAGCTATCCCTAGGAGAAAACTTTAGTTTCCCTTCTTCCAATGTTTAGTTTGAAGAGCAAACCACACCCTAATAATCTCAATTCTAAATAAGTACCTTCTGGCCAGCACGGCTAGGACTTGTCCACTGCTACTGGTAGCAAACACGTTACGCCAATCGTCATCACGAATATTCTGAACAACACCACGGTATCGCTCTCCATCGATATCCCTGGAGGGAAAAAAACCCAACAAATTAAAACCAATTTGCCTGTAACGAACCAACAGGGCGTTAAATCTTTGGAATCTGATAAATGTTACGGGCCCTTCTAGCTCTCAACAGACTATAATTATCATCTTATTCTCATCGTAAATTGCTTAAAGAGCGCCCGATGTTTTCGGACGACATTTTCCTTCACAAGAACTCGATAGCCACGACTCACTTTGTACTTACCATTGACATGTTTTGACTGAAGATAACGGTCTATGCTAAAGAAAAACAATATGAATACTTATGATACAATCATTTATTATACAGTAGGCTTGCGGATGCACCATGTGAGAGAGAGAGGGAGGATTGAGGAGTCCTGAAAAGGACTCTCGGTAATCTTTCTTGAGGGTGTGTAGTCGTGAAAAGGACTGTTGGTGTAGTCTTGAAAAAGACTGTTGGTTATCTTTCTTAGCTTATAGGTCTAAGGAGAAATAAAGTTTAATTTATTATCATACAATGATTAGTATTAAACAGAAAACTCATCGAAATGGATAACAGTTTTGAAAGTAATGTCAATCAAAATGTCGTGATGTCGTGATAACATTTCATGACCAGCTACTCACACAAAGAAGTCAGAGACATAAGCGCCACTTGGTATCTGTTGGCTAAACTCGATGGGATGGACTTCGTAATCAACATTCTCATACTCGGCTTCGACTCTGGTTCGAGCATATCGTTCCGTTGTGTCCGACTCCACGTTGTATCTTCTCAAAACTATCGGGTTTTCCTGAAATGACGCACGATTTCGTTCATTTTCTGTCTTGTTAAGATAACATTGATTATTAATCGGTTACCTGTACATAACAACCCAACATAGGTTTGTGATCCTTTAAAATCTTATAGGTCGTATCAGTAGTTCTATCTTTCAAAAACAGAAAATAAATGTGGACAAGACTGTACATTATCTGTAACAATACAAAACTAAGGCAAGTGATTAAACGACAAACAACGCCTATTTACAATCGATATTTTATGGCATATTTCTCAAGCCTTACTTTAGATATCGAGTCGACTTACGATTTGGCGGACTGCGGGCTCTCTAGTCCTTGGCGGTGGCCTTGTTCTTGGTGCTTGAGTTGTGGTCGGGGCGGGCCTCGGAGGCCATGTCCTTGGAGGGGGCCTTGTCCTCGGGGCTTGAGTTGTGGTTGGTACCGTCCTTGGAGGCCAGGTCCTTGGAGGCCAGGTCCTTGGAGGGGGCCTTGTCCTTGGGGCTTGAGTTGTGGTTGGTGCGGTCCTCGGAGGCCAGGTCTCTGGAGCCCACGACCTCGGTGACCATGTCCTTGGGGCTCGAGTCGTGGTCGGGGCGGGCCTCGGAGGCCAGGTCCTTGGAGGGGGCCTAGTCCTCGGGGCTTGAGTTGTGGTGGGTGCGGGCCTTGGAGGCCAGGTCCTTGGACGGGGTCTAGTCCTTGGGGCTTGAGTCGTGGTCGACGCTGGCCTTGGAGGCCACGTCCTCGGTGGCCAAGTCCTTGGTGGCTCAGTTCGTGGTGGTTCTGGGGTCCGTGGTGGTGGCCTAGTTGGTGGTCTGGTTGGTGGTCTCGGCGGAGGCTCTACGGGACGTGGGGCGCAATCCGCCCCACCTATGCCAGCTGCCCTCTCTCCAATCCTCCCGATGGACGGCCCAACCATGGACCACTCAAATCCGCTCGGTCTCGACTCGGTTATCCTCGTCACCGACACCCCATCGCTGTCCACTTCACCAGCTTCCGACACGCGTGAAAGAACCATGTTCATCAGCGGCGTCAGGAGGTTATAACGACGGGATAGAACACGGGCACGCTCAGCAATGGCGCGTCGTTCCATCGCGTCATCTGCTAGTCGATATCGATCGAACAACTCTCGCATGGTCATGAACGCATATGTCCGCTCAACGAAGTTCGAAGGGATGGTATTGTCGTTAAGTGCACTGGGATTCTAAAAAGAAATCAGTGTACTATTTAGAGAAAATATGTTAATTTATGATAGTGACAGGTTATAACCAGATCTATTATTATTATAAGAAAGCCGTATATCGAATAGATTATGCAATATACCATTCTACTTCACCAAAGATATGTATATTTTATACCTGCTAACCCCAAGCAAAAGAAACCATCTGTTCTCTTTGAGGATTCAAAAACATCAATGATACTACCATAATTGTGGACAAAATAATTCATATTTCCATTTAATTGAATATACGTCATTAGAAGTTGCACCAAATTAAATTGTTATAAAACAAAACTAGAAAATATACGACGAAAATCCCCCAAGCATACACAAATTGAAAATGACGCTGCCTTAATAGTTAAGATCAAGTCTGTTTCATGTACCAAGACAGTGTATTGCAAAATAATAGTAATAAATAGCTTTATAACTCATTCACATTGACACTGAGCTCATATCGTTTGAACACTTACCTCCATCAGTGCAAGTCTTGCATTCTTTAAGAAAGACAAAGAAGATAACATTGCAAAACATTAATAATGATTGTGGTTAATCTAAATTAAATGAATAAATTACTTAGGACTATTGAATAGTTATGAGCTACCTAACAAAAATGATATATTCCGTTAGAATATTAAAGCGCTTATTACATTTGTCTGTAAGCGCTTCCAAAGTGGACCAAGTTTTTTAATTATTTTATGGATTTATGTTATAAGTACTGCAGTGGAGAAATGAATAAATAGAACAATGTTACGTGATTTCAAAAAAATCATTAAAAGACAATAATTACAAGAGATTGGAAACTACATTATATTGGTATATGTATATCAATCACAATAATTAAAAACATATAATGAATAAAAACATGTGTGTGTGCATGCGTGGGTGTGTGTGTGTGCGTGTGTTTTCTTAGCGTACCCTCAAATTGACATCCTCCTGAAAAGTCGTGACGCCATCGGCTCCAACAGCAGTGATCTTGATCGGCAAATATCGGAGATCACCGGAACTGAGCACTCCTGAGACGGCAAGTTCGGAACCGTTGAAATAGTTGGGGAAGGTGGTGGATGAGGTGCTTCCAGGTCTCACAGCATTGTTGAGATATTCAACAACAATGTTGAAGAGAAGCGGCGTGGCAACCTCGCTGTAAACTCCTGCAGAAAGATTTTGTTTACGATTTGAATATCATACTTGAAAACACACTTTTTAGGAATCGACACTTTAGGTCAGTCTATCGGAAATTCAACGACTCACTGAGAAAAAAACTTGGAATGAAATATTAGGCAAACATATTACGGAGACAAAAATGGGATTTATGCATGTATTATGGGAAGTTTTTATACAAAATCGAGAAAAAAGACTTTTCATATAACCCACTGCCCGATAATGTCCGTCATTAATTTACGTAATGGACTTGGCAGGCTTGTACTATACGCTCGGGGAGAGATATTCTTCACTAGTAATTCCTTCACTTATTGTTATGACAGATACAAAATTAAAAGTATAAAGCGTACCACGTAATTGACCAGCAGCAGACGAGTCTTCATAGATCTTCCTAGCCATGCCACGATTCTGAAGGGCAAGACGAACCAAGAAGTTATAGTTAACAAGCCTGCCGAACCCCAGGGTGACGATAGAGCACCGCTGGTTATTGGCGTTACGAACGTTACGTTCGATTTCAGAGAGACTGGTCACACCCTCGGAAGGTTTGCCGTCGGTCAGCACGAAGAGGATGCACACCATAGGGTTGGAGCTGGTTGAGTTCATGGAGCCGGTGGATTCGAGGAGACTGAGACCACCTAACAGGGCATCGTTCAGGTTGGTTCCTATGGGAGGCAATATGAGAGAAGGTGATAGGATGCAATCTTGTCATAAAATAATGTGGCAGTGACCTCTATTCACGGTCTTCACTCACTTGTCTTTACGTTATTGTAATCAATACAGCTTTGATGCGATACTTTCTTCCGAGTATGATCATTTCATAAGGTTTTTACCTTTTGTGATAAAAAAAAAAATCTTTTAAAACTTTTATTTATCAATAATCATAAAAATCACTACACAATAATTACAAAATGTGATATTACACTTAATATTCAATTCTGTTTAGACAGGTTTCTAAAAAAAGCACAATATAGAAACAAATTATTGTAGATTACAGGTGTCCATGTAAAATACACTTTTACCATTCCATTCCAAAAATGGAATGTTAATGCTTGTGAATTTTCGACGGCATCAACCAATTAGTGAGTTGACTGTTAGTTTCTTATATTTGTAATCTATTCAGTTACCTACCTCTTTGAATGTCTAACTGGCGAATGAAATCCTTGGCATCTCTGATGTTGTACGGATTCACATCCACCATTTGACCACTATTCCAACCACTATAGACGTAATCAGAAAAGGGTAGCACATTGAAACGGTCGCTGTCATTCATCTCGTCAAGAATGGTGTACATCGCTTCTTTGGTCTGTTTGATCTTATTCCCGTACATGGAAGCACTGAAATCGAGGACGAAGACCACTCTCTTCTTTACGGCGCCAAAGTTGGCGGGTGCGAAACGATGGATGAAGTTCGTTCCAGAGGTCTGCAATTCATAAGGATTCGAATCTCGATCACCACGACCTTATCACGTAAACCACAATTTTGTTTAAGTCGGGAGGCAAATTTGGTAAATTATTTCCAGGTACAGAAGTTAAAAAATATTTTAAAAAATAAATAAATTTATAAGAATCAGCAACAACTTGTATATCTTGTCTTTGGCAACAATGAACATCCACAGTGTTTTGTCAAAACAAATAAACGTAGTGATTATTTGCTAATTCGCCGATTTCATCATATTTTACTGGTCTATTTTGGAAACAATAATTCCACTAGCCTTTAATCAATGTATGTGGTGTTCAACATTGCATATAAAGTACACAGGCAGTAAAAGAAAAATTAAATGAAATTGTTGTGAGATACATGTTCCGTCGACAATTGCTCCTTTATCTAACGGAACTTTTAACTTAAACCTGGACTTTAATAACAATATCGCTAAATCTAACCATAACCCTTACCTTATAATAACCCTCCATCTTTAACGAAATATATAACCCGGAGCAATTGTCGCCGGAGAAAATGATGGAGAATCGGCAGATTTTGAACACTTACCTGTACTTCTCCCACACCCGGAGGATGAGCGACGTCGTATCGGATTATGAAGTCACCATTGATACCAGGAGTATTGTAAAGGTTAACGTATTCATCCTGCTGTCGTTGGGTTGGTCGGTAGTCGATCTGAACTTTCGTTGTCCCAGTCGTCCCCAATGTTCGTGTGTTTCTGAGGTGATTGCCGAGGTCGTACACTTGACCTCTGCTATCTCCAGCAGCTTCAATGAGAGATAAAGACATTCAAGTATAAGCATTTTCAAAACGTGTATCGATGTGACTTTGATGTTTGATCGAAATGTATATCAATCCTAATTTACTTCCAAATCTACCTAATCAGTCAATAACATTCATTTAAAGTTTCAGAAACTGTACTACTTGATTTGTAACGTTAATATTACAAATCTATCGGATCGACAAATGGTGTAAGTTTCGACATACAAAATAATCACAATAAATATCACTCTATCGAAAAAAGATTTTTGTTTTCCTCATGTATAGTATTGCTTTAAAAAGACAAGCAGACCTAAGACACGTATTTCGTCCTTACTAGATTGAGCGAGTCCTGCCATACTGCCGGTGAGAAGAGAGGAAACCGATTCGGTGTAAGATCTCGTATCTATACCAGTCTCCGATCGTATTATACCCTGTGGCTCGGTCACCGTAGAGTATATACGGAAGTCATACACACTCTAGAATGGAGAGAGAATTTATGACTGGAGTATACTGTAGCATAAAATGAATGTATACATCGGTTAAAATGGATGTAAAATTAACTAAAAAGAATAGGCCTACATGATGTCGTAACAAATATATGAACAGCCATTAGAAGAATAGTAGCTCAGGCTGCTCAGCTATTGTTTGAAAAGTCTGATAATTTTTGAGAATATATTTGTGTGACTGTATCTGAGTGAGTTCATAACATTTGGATACATTGTAGATAATTAATTTACATTATATTATGTAAACGAGAGCATATGCCAGTTCGTATGGCAAAGGTTCAGAAGACCTGGGCCCCGTCTTACAAAGAGTTAATATCAATCGTAACTTATTTGCGATTGATATCAATCGTAACTATGTACGTTAAGAGATAGGAGATTGTAAACTTGCGATTGATTGGAGGACTTACGATTGATTTGGATCGATCGTAACTCTTTGTAAGACGGGGCCCTGGTCCAAGAGAGACCGACAAATCTGTATGTATGTGTTGTGACGTCAAAAAGACCGTATATTTCGGTCTCGCGAACCATCGGTCGACTGGGAAGTCTCCATGGGCGTACTCAACACAGCCCCCTTGCTTCATAGAATTCGGGGCTTTCTTCTCTGTATTATATCACTCTGCTTTTGTATTATACTCGTGATACATGTACAAAATACCCATAACATGGCGTGTGTCAGTGACGTATCCAGACCTTGATCTTGAGTGGGGGGGGGGGGGGGCAAACATCCCGACTCAAGTGCATCTTACCTGACTCGGTCTAACGCTGATCCTCTGTGTGTACCAGCCATTTTGGCGTTCTAGAAGTTCCTGGTACTGAATCATAATCTGGACGTTACCTCTAGGGACAGTATCTACCGTCACAGTGAACAAGTTTCTGGTCTGCTCTCCTCTGTATTCATTTACAAAAGATCAAGTTTTAATATTGCATCAATTGTTTTTACAAAATGACCTATACTTAGATAGGTTTAGTTCCATACGACGCCAGTTTCTCCCTTCATAAGGTCTTCAATGAATGCGAATCTTTCATTATAGAATGGAATAAAAATCGAACGAAATCTCTCTATTGCTTTCATTTTTTTCTTCAGCTGTGTGAGTACATTAGATATATGGACGCCATGCAGGAATGAGACGACGAAGGCGATGTTTGTGTCAATGTTGTCATATTTTAATACAGTTTACAGTCTTGATCTAATTTTGATAACATTGAAAATATATCTTGAAAAACATGGAGACGTCGAGAGTTCGGAAACTGTAAACACTTCCTTCGATCGAACGTCTGTATCCTGGCGCTATTATAGACATGAATCAATTACATCAATCAATCATGTATGATCAATAGTAGTGATAAAAAACAATGTATGATTCTTACCCAGTCGTATACTCCATTTTCTCAAGACTAGATATAGATACATCTGAGGGGTGTGATAGATCACTGACTAAGCATCTATCCACGGCATAACCCTGGTATCGCACACCATCAACATTCCTGAGAGAGAAAAATAATAACATGGAAGCGTTCATAAATCAAGAAATACAATGGGCCACAAAACGGAATATGTTTTAAAGAAATATCATCATATCGATCAATAATTAAAGAAATTAAACTAAAAACTATGAATGTCGGAAATTAAGTATACTGACGTCTCTTGCTCAATATGAATTTTCCATCTTCTAAATTTAGCGGAGCGAGCGAATCGCATGAGAAAACAAAATACGTACTGTATCTATTGAGCATTTAAATATAGTTTTATTAGAAAAAAAATATTCAGGAGAAGATGTGACAATATGAGAATTACCTAAATACTACTTTAAAATATGAGGCAGGTTACCCGAACATTGTTATTTTCATAGTTCATAGGGGTTGTAGCCCCTAGACTCCGCCTTGTACCCATACACAGTAAAAAAAAGTAATGAACTTAAAAAAAATTTAATATTCTGATTACATATTGAAGTCGGTGATGTATGAGTTGAGGGGGAGTAGTAGATCAAAGGAGACACTCTGTCTCTCCGATGCCGGATTACGGATGTAAGCTCTGATCACTGTACTAGCAAACCGAACAGCAATCCGAGACTCGACATGGAACCGGACTATCTCTGGAGACACAGGCGTCTAAATGAGGAAAGATAAACGTGGTATAAGTTAAAGCTCAACATATCTAACATGCATTTGAATAATTCAAGCCACGTAAGATTCAGTTGTGATAACTTTCTAAATAAACATATATGAATAATGAACTATCACAATAAGTATAGGCCTAGAAATACTGTACAGGTTAATTAAGATGTTATATAATGATATTGAACTGTGAACTAATTTATGTTCTGTGTGTAAAAGTAAGAAGTAGTAGAAGACGAAGAAGAAGAAAGAGGAGAAGAAGGAGGAGAAAAAGAAGAAGAAAAACATATAGGAACTTAAACGTAAATTTACATGATACACGTATATGATGTATCATATTTTGTTTTTATACTTACCACATCACTTGACTGTCTCTTGAATCGGTTTATCAGGTCTTGCTGTAAACAGAATATATAACATGAAATAGTAACTATATTTCTTCTAATAACTGGTTCCTTTAAAACAATACAACATACTTTAAGGAATACGTTAGTTTTCCATAAATTATTCAAAGAACTTACATGTATGTATTCTCGATCTATTCGTCAACCGGTTATATTTACATTATAAAATAAATGTCTGGATCCTTCATGTAAAATACAAAGAGGTTTGTTAAAGGAGCCCTTTTAAAGACTCGATTGTTATTGGGTTTCCATAAATTATTATTGGATCTCTGAGTAAATGATTTTGTGATCTTAATTGGAGCGTTTATAAAGGTTTTGAGAATATACAAAATCATATTTTTAATGGATAAAACCGTAGAGCCTACGATTACATCAATAGTGTGGTTAGTCTTGAAAAGGTATAGGCCTATAGAAATTGCAAATACGTTTGGTTCCGCAGTTTTGAAGTTTTTTTAACTACTATTAAACCAACATTTTACACAGTAATGAAATACAGTATGAACGTTGCTGAGCTTGTCTCTAAATCCCTTGAAAACAAAGTGTCGACTTTATCGAGAAAAACAAACCATGGCATACGTTTCTTTCGAGGAACTGCACTTTTCGGTTTTGCATTCACTTTGGAGGTTTAAGAACGTTTTGAAATTTTTGATATTAGACTATTTGATAAAACCTGAGGGTAAGCTTAAACTTTGTGCGAAATAACGGGTCGGATTTAACATTATGGAAAAAGTCTTTCATTGCGGTATAAACTGGTGAATCAAGGAAATGATGGAAAATGTGATTTGCATTCGTTAAAGGGACGATACGGGTTCTTACTTCATTCATTCAAAATACAGTTTTAAATATGACGTCGTTAAGGGAGGCTACTATACAACAATAATTAAGAGGTAATGATAATTATCACCTCGACGGTATCTTGAATTTCCACACCTGATAAATATTTCAACATTTTAAATAATTTATTGCCATTGTTACAACAACTTTCCCATACTTGTTAATACATCAAAAACTTGGAAAGGATTAATGAAATTGATCCAGTGTTGTTGTAACACTTGTTTTTTTGCAATTGACCATCCATTATAAATTAAATGCGGTAATAGTTTTTTTTTTTAACTGATTATTTCTAGATTGGTGATTGGATGCCGTTGCTAAACATCACCCTAATGAATATAATTTATATAAAGTTAATTATAGTTATTACAGCTATCTCTTCAAATATTGGATGTTTGAAGGTGAGAGGGGTGCACCCCCGCTTTATGTACCCCTTAACGTTCTGATCTCCAGGGCAACCGAAGATCTCCGCCCGTCGCTCCGGTGACAGATTGTCTCGAAGTCATACACCTTCCCACGCCCCCTTGTCTGCCGGCTTTGTTCTCACCTACCTTGTCTGAGCTCGCCGAGGTTTGTATTCGCCAACAGTCATTGGGATGGTGGCAAGAATAATAATCTTATTCAATACAATCTCCCACCCTCTATTCCACTTTGGGACCTTTTTTCATTCTGACACGTACAACGCAGAGTCAGAGCATGTATATTTGGAGGGGCATGGTAAATTATTTAGGGCTATCACTTATGCGTGATGTTTAGTAAGGATGGAAAGGTCCGTATAAATATCATTCAATCATTTGATTGACCATTTTTTTTTAAATCACAGTTTAAAAGATATTGACAATATATGATTATAGGATGCAAAACGAGGTAAATTACATTAGGCAATATACTGGCTCAATATTCAATCATTTTTTATGATCTACTGTATTTCTTCGCATTTTGATATCAACATTGTTAGTTATGGATTGCGACTCGTGGATATGATAGTAAGAGGAATTTTAGCAAAATTAATTGTATTTTCCATAAAATCTATATCTAAAGTATGCACATTTATTATTTTTGTAAATGCAGTGTGTTCTTACGGAATTTTGAAAAAACAACAACAAATGTGCAGGCTTGGGGTATAGGTTTTATGAAAAACTTCTATGACATCATCAACGTGAACACAGAAACAATCAAGGAAATATCACCCACGCTTATCTATGAATGTTTATCCCATTATAAAAACCAAACATTCTGAATGGCTACAGGGATTACCATAGGAAACCATATAGTCTTTCCCCTGATCATTCTTAGTATTTTGAAAATGAAGTAAACTTAAGTTAGTTGCTAGGATGGAAACCTTTCTCCAAACTTCTAACGTTTACAAATTGTCTATATACATATCAACATTTCAAATAACAAAATGTTCTAAAATCCATGAAAATTAGTGTTTTCATTTTAGTTTGTTAGTTTTTTTCTTCGGGGGGGGGGGTGGGTGTTGTTCCTTTGATGTAAACGGATATTTGTTTAATAATTCGCGGACCACGCTAATCACGATGATGCAGAATCAGAGACTTGAGGTCGTTTTACGAAAAGAACCGCAATATCGCAAAATTAGGTTTGTTTTGGAAGATAAAGAATTGGCTATTTCGTACTTTAAAAGTGCTGCAATGGAAGCAGATACTTGAGCCTCCTATATACTGTATATGGGCCTCCTTGAAACACCGAAAATAAGAATCCTTCATTGTGAGAGACCTTGAAAATCATACTATACAAGGAGGTGTGTTCAACAACTTTTTTTGATTGGTTTTGGTGTTGAATAGAGGATTGTTTGCCTAGAAATACAGGTAACTTCATTTTTATGCACAATAGAGGAAGTCATTGTGAAACCCTGTAACCTATCGTATAAAGAGCAAACACCTGTTGTTTTGATTATAGACTCTTGAAAATATGTTTTCAAATTTGAATAAAAAAGAAATTGCACGAGGAACACTTACAAGAATCTGTTGAAAACGAATAAATTCTCGTCATAATTTTTAAAAGATGTTTTTTTGATAGTTTGAATCTACGATATCGTGACTTAAATTCTAATAAAATTGTCGAGTTTTGGGTTAAAAACCTATTGAATAACTGTTCTATTTTTGAAAATAAATTGGCTTTCAAGCTGGTGGAGTTTTTTATGTCACATATGTATGTCTCTTTAATCTGTTTTCACTATTTTGTTTTGCTTTTGAAAAAAGAGGAAAATGCTTTATTGATGTGATGTAAAATTAAGAATTCCAAAACAGGGAACTTGCTTGAAAAAGTTTGACTAATACAAGTTGAACTCACCGCCGTAATCGGCTGCCGTTTCTGGTGCGGTGCGATGGCAACCCATCTATCATGACCTTTCGGTGATGCCTCGCATGGGTAAGAAGACAGCTGAAATATAGCAACCAATATCAAGACGAATCGAAGACATGTTCCTCTCAAGGTTCCTCTCAAGGAGTACTCCATCCTCCTTTCTTTTCCCCAACTCATCCTCTTGGAAGTATTGTATGGAAGTTACGTATCTACACGTCTACACGCTCAACTCCTCCCGGAGGTCTACTTCAGTATATACCCAGCAACAAATCCAGAACGTTCTACCCACGACACCCAACGATCAAGTGTTATACATTTTTGTTCTCACTCCTTCAGATATCGTGTTATGATCACAAAAGTGAAGAAGTTGAATTTCTCCTTTTGTCATCTTGCGATTGATTTGTGAATGGGTAATTGTTGTGGTTTGTAAGTTTGGCGGAAGAGTCAAGGATTCGGTGTATTGCATGATGGGTGCAATTTGTGACACCCCTCAAGGGCACCACAACATATGAATAAAGTCTGCAAGGAAATAATACAAATGTAGAACTAAATAACATCCAATATCGAAAGGAAAATAAATCAGTATATACAGCGTTACCAGGGTGAATTTTTAACAAGATGTAAAAAAAGAATTTCTGTGAAGAATATTTTCGAATTTTGCTACATGTTTCAGAAAGTAGTATGACACATCTAATATTGTTATTATAGTATTCTTGTAATCAAAAAAGCTGCACCGAAGTTAGATTGAGAGAAAAAAATACTGTCATTAATGAGAAAGACAAAGCTTGACACTTGATGTATTGTAGAGTAACGTTTAAAAAGGTGTGAGGAATCTTCACGCCTAAAGTTAAGGAATTTTTGAAAGGACATACATGTTTTATAAAGCGACGATTTACACACAGTGTAGTTCCTGAAGGAAAGTGCATTTAATTTGTATTATAAAAGGAATTTGTAGTACCCCATCTACGAGAGAAAATCCTATTTCTATATGAACTTTCACAAATGATGGGTTTCAATAATATCATGTGGTAGTTGTTGTTGTTATTATTATTGTTATTATTATCATCATTATTATTGATATCATCATTACTACTATCATCATTATTATTAGTAGTAGTAGTAGCAGTATAATCATTATTATCATACAATTTATTATTTGGTGTCAATCTGGGAGGCGAAAAGTAAATTGTAAACGAAAAGTAAATCTTCTCCAGGCATCACTGATTAAGATGTGCAGATGAACCACTATACTGGGGTTTCCCCTCCATTCAACGTCCTATCCGAGTGACGGAAGGTTTTCACCGTTTGTGTGAAAAGGCTGTTTACGAAATATTTCTTCAAAGAACTTGTTTATATTGGTCGTTTTTTGCCATGGAATTCAAGGGGAAAAGAAAGAAAAAAAGATAACGATTAATGATAATCAAAATGAAATAATTTGTTTCTTTTTCTTCTTTAATTAAAGACTTAAAGTGATGAATACAGAAGGCTATTTTTAATACTTAACAATTTGATAACACATTACTTTAGATCACGTTTGCCGCCGAAGAAAACAAATGACTCGAGTTCTAAATCGACTATAGACTGAGCGCCGGGTTTTAGAATACGGACCCATTGGGGGGGGGGGGGGCGTTTGCCAGGACGCAGATCGAACACCATGAAGCCAAACAAATAGAATTATGTAGGACGAGTTGATTTTATTAGGTAGAATAAGAACAGAACAGAAAAATGATACTGCATCACAATATCTTAATAGCCTGTAACTTCAAACATGGTTTCTCAATACATAATACTGAAAAAAACCGCGTGTCTCTTCGTAGATGAGACCAAAATATTCACAGCAACCTTCGATGAGTCAAACGAGAGTACCAACCGCGCAATACAGGAAGCAGGATATGGGTTCATTTTACAGTATAATCTGCCCTGGTGATAAAATTGTCAATGAATGGAGGCCCGAGAAAACAGGAAAACATAAGGGTGAACAGATCTTTTATAATTCAGAATCCTGCAGACGAGCTTCCGCTAAGTCGATAAGAGATTGTGAAATATACACTAAGACATTGTAGGCCATGCTACTAATTAGTACGGCGTATAAACTAAAGATATCATTTTATTATTTCAAGAAACTTGTATTTTGTCGTCATGGTGATGTCAAACAAGAAAACAATCCAGTTGCATTCATATGCTACCCCATTTTTAATTTTTTTTTTTATAGAGATACAGCATAGAATCTCTAGTTTAATTTTTTTCGAGGGTTGAATAAGAATTCATGTATTATATGATAATTATTTTGATTTTGGATTCAGGTGTCGTAATAACGATAATAATTGAAAAAAAATATCCGTTAAGTATTTCGATAATTCTGAATAAATCCTGTTTAATAAAAACCTTAATCGCACTTTTGCATTGATATAACACTGATAAATGGGGTCGTGATCGATCCGTCTTGAATCAGAGCTTGAAATATCATCATAATTATATATATCATTTGATGAACATTTGACACTAGGTTTAAGTATAAGGGAAACAATTCTCTTGCAAAACATCTATTCGCATTCTGAAAATCTGAATAGGGTGAAAATAGCTCTGAGAATCATCGTACACGTACCTAGTTTGATGTACGTACATCCTTTAGAATGATCTTATCGATGATTGAGTTCCTATTATTCCGAACAATATGACCACTAGCACCTGACTAATATGGGTGTCGGCATTACCAATCACAGTTCAAGACAACGTATATAGAGGGGGAATAGAGAAAAGTTGATCGTACATAAACTGAAGTTTTTCACAAAGGGCACATACTTTGGATTGATCAGTTTGCATATACAGATACTTTGACTAGATTTTAAAAAGGGAGAAGAAGTGAGCATTTGCAACATTTTGTTGTGAATAATAGAGGACGCATCAGTTTAATTTTGACTCAGACATCACATGAGCGAACGTTCAACAAAGGGAAAATAATGTAAGTTATATTTGTAATTAATTGCTTTTAGAATCGTGGAGGTCAACGAAATCAAATTTGTGTGGTATCATGTGTCATGAATGTTGCCCATAAAGTTGGCATAAATTTCTCTTACCTCTTTTCATGATTTGATTATGAGGATCATTATTATTTATTCGTGACAGGGATTTTTTAAAATTAGATCTCAGAATGTTATTGATTATTCTAAAGAGTCATATAAATTGGTGAATAAAGATCTGAGAGGATCAACTTTGTCTATCAATAATAAATCATATATTATTACAATCATCTCATGAAGACAAAAAATGTTTCAACAAATGATTGCAAGTTTATGGGCAAAGTTTATTTTCTTTCAGAAAAGGTGACATTCAGATTAAACAATTACTGTTCTAACCTGTTTGATATTTCTATGATTCCTCCTGTAAAGTTCTGTATTGTTTTTGCATATCACTATAATTTTAAGCCCTCTTTCAACCGTTTCTTTTCTCGTGTTTATAAGGGACACAAATCGGATGAGTAAGGTAAAAGTTTTATTTCAAAATAAAAATCTGGAAATATGAGGCACTCAGCTGATTTACCAGAGAGAGAGAGAGAGAGAGAGAGGGAGAAAGAAAGAAAGGGAGAGAGAGAGAGAGAGAGAAAGAAAGGGAGAGAGAGAGAGAGAGAGAGAAAGAGAGAGAGAGAGAGAAAGAAAGGGAGAGAGAGAGAGAGAGAGAGAAAGAGAGAGAGAGAGAGAGACAGGGGGGGGGGGTAATGGTATATGGAGGAGTCAGAGACATAGAGAGACACAAATATCACGGTCGAAAAAACACTTTGCCTGTATTATTGTTTCCTTTTTACTTTTATCAGACAATTGAATTTTGTAAGAAGAAATACAAATATTGTCGTCAATGTAAATAAACAAATACATAATAGAAAATCTAGAATAGAATAAACGTTTTCTTGGTAGTGTAGTGGCATAGCTCTGTGAAAGGATGTCAAAGTAAATATTCTTTTATTATAAACAAATACAAAATTATATAAGTGAAATGGAGGGCACAGCTAGGCGAAAATATTTGTTTAACAATGACCCTCTAACCCTTTCTCTCAATTTAGATCTCAATATGTTGATCATTTGATATAACTATGACATGTCTGTAAACTATATTGGTTGGTGTCACTTCCACCGTTTGCTTCCTGTCCTTTCATCCACGCATTGCATTCATTCTCAAAACAATGACTCAATCACTATGTGCAGAACGAAGATGTCTCATATCTAAACTAAAATGAGGTCCATTGTAAAGGCAATCAAAACAAATATGACTGATTTCCTTATTCATTATCTGTTGTTTGTACCAGGAAAGTGTTGCACGTTGCCATCGCACTTTCATTTGGAGCATAAGATTAAGGTTAAACGGGTGTAGCTTCAGGATTATAATCATTCTAGATAAATACTTCGACAGTCATACAGTACTTTTACCAACACGATCGATTGAATTATTTTACGTCTTCATTTCGCAGTGCAGTATAGTTTAGACCATCGCATCGGCTATAAAAGCGATGTAAATATCTTCATGAGTTGCATTAAAAAAAAGGATATTTCATAGTGGAATAAGCACGGCGTAAGACCACCAGAACGTCATCGAACAAAACATTACCATCATTTTTCTTTGAGGTTGTAAAACAGGGGTACACCTGTTAAGTGAGCAACGAGACTACTCTTGAAGTTAATTTTACTTTATCTTTCGTAGCATCATCATGATGGCAACGTCTCGGAACCTGCTCTGGTTGGTTGTCATGGCAACATGCCTGGTAGTAATTTGTGCTGACGATATGGACGAGGACAAGCTTGAGAACTTTCATGACTACGGTGAGTAGATACCCCCTTTTTCATTTAAAGAGGTAATATAACTATTCTGCCATTTTGTAGAACAGGATCGATCTTGCGTGTTGCATAATAGGGCCGGTCAATTATTACACTATTACAATGCTTAAGAAATTGTAATACATGTCATATCATTTCTGGTCTTTGCGAAAAAATGACCTGCATTTTGGTTTCATCATTCGGTGGTTAGTTCATGGTTCAATGAATCTACTCGGTTTGGAAAGTTATATCAACAAAATGTATATGCTGATTATAAAGATTGAATTTACAGTCGAAGAGTAAAGATTGGTATCAATTTTTTTCAACAAAATTGTCCATTCATTCTCTTGTAGGAATGAACAATCCCGCAGTGAAATGTCCTAAGAAGTGTTGGTCAGCCCCTCCTCCTAAGAAAACCATCTGCTCCACCAACGGAAGAACATACATCTCATGGTGTTACCTACGTATGAGCGCATGCGCCCAACGTCCTATTGCTGATTGGCAGGTTGCCTATCTGGGACCATGTGTACACTCGTATGGATCTGTTAGCTTTACCTCCAGCGTACGCGAGGTGGGACCATCCTTCGAAGAGCCGATTCCGATGGGAAACCTGAAGAGAAAACAGCAACAACAACAGCCACAACGACAAAGGATCAATTTTGGAGAAGAGGAGGAGGAGGAGGAGGAAGATGAAGAAGAAGAAGAGGAAGAAGAAGAAGAGGAAGAGTCTTCACCAGGTATGAAATGAACATAATGGTGCTCTAATAAGACATAATTTATCATTTTCCTCATCAAATTTTAATTTCAATCGATCATTTATCAAACATTTAAATCATCACGATTAAGAACACTCACCCATCTTAGGCTAGTGGCCCTGTCCTACATCCAAGCGACTGCCATATTCGAGAAGTGCGCCCCCAAGCTGCTGTAATGGATCAACCCTTCGACAATACCATTGACAAGCGCGAAGCCTGTATAAAGGCAATGCAATCGTCGGGACATATTATGGGCACCAACGGCCTAAACTATGGCTACCTGAGTTACGATGGTACCAATGGTAACCTAAGACTGTCAAACTCAGCCTATGCAACCAAATCACAATTTGGGCAACAAATAGAGTAAACTGAAGACAATTTTAAAATAATATTTGGGACAAGTTTTCCAGGAAAGGGGACGGCATTTCCGAAACCTCTCTTTCTGAACAAAGCTTTAGGTGACTGAAAAGACACGGCAACTCGCAACTATACAGGCTGCACTCTGGCGATAATATGGCAGCAACAAGCTAGTCGCCTAAAAGGTCGGTTGAATTGTACACGGCCATGAAAGAAAATTAATCGTGTTATAGGAATCGTAACATTATTAAATGATGGTAGACACAATGATAACATAATACCATTTTCCTTCTATCGATGTTATGAGTTAATTTGTCTTGCAATAAAATCACTAGTGAAGACATGTCATTCATTTATTTTAATAAATCATAATAAAACTTAAATGAATCTCAACTATCGGTTATCTCTGATCTTTCCCTTTGTATCTTCAGTTGCAATTGGAGGTGGCGAATCATCAGATGGGAATGAAGCATATTCATATTCTCGATTTCAACCAGCTAGTCAAAGAGGTAAACACTAGTCACCAAGTATATCTAAATTTCACTTAAAACTGACGAGTTATTTGTTGCATTTATCAACGATTCATAGAATGAGAATAAGGAAATTGTCGAGAATGACAGACTTGGCTATAACAAACAGAACATTTTAATGACATGCCGTTAGTTCCATGCTAAACGGTAAGCATCAGTATCCTTTCCAAATAATTCCTAAACTTCTTCCATACAAATGTTAGTAATAAGTTCACCATAATAATTTATAGAAGTAATAATGATCACATGAATACAATTTATGCAACTCATCCTTTTCCGGAGTATCGTTTAAGTCTGATGATAATCTATTCGTTTCGTCATCCGATTTGAACACACCTGGTGGCCTTCGACGAAGGTATAACGAACTTTCTTTTTGGTTTGTCAGCGTTTTCAGAGTCAGTAGAGCCTGAAGAATCAGAAGGAGCAGAATCATCGCCAGTAGAACAAGCAGATAAACTACTGTTTTCCTTTATGACGTCAACAGGGACTTTTAGATTGCACGTCGACATAGTGGACTGCTACGTGTGATATCCTTTTAAGGCACAGCGACGTGCCTTAAAAGGACGTCTTACATGTACGTAGCAGTCCACGTCGACGTGCATGTCGACGTGCAAATCGGAAAGTCCCTAATGTCGTGTTGTTCTCTGGTTCCCAACTTGTCGTTGAACAAAGGGACTTGAGTTACACGTATTTGAAAATACTTAGTATCGCTTGCTTGAGAGAGAGCGATCAAAAAATTGAACAGATATTATAGAATCTACTCACATTAGTTACAACTATTCACAAAGCACCTTAATCATTCGAACCCGATGATTTTAGAGCGCCAAGAAAGAGCTAAATTGGCTCTTGTTCAACAAGCATATTAGTTACTCTTGCTCGTAAACATAAACAGTGGCGCTTTTTCCCTCTTTCAAAATGTGAATGTCATTGATGTCGTCCTTTAATGCAGTTAAAATGATTTGTATTGAGCAATGATTAAACCATTGGTGCTTTTTTTGTTGCAGCTTCTGAATCTGTGGAACCAGAAGAATCTGAAGAACCAGAAGAATCTGAGGAACCAGAAGGTTCAGAAGCAGCAGAATCCTCGCCAGCCGAACAAGCAGGTAAAATACGTAAATATCATAAACGGTGGCGCTTTTTCGCTCTTCCAAAATGTGACTGTCATTGATGTTGTCTTTTAATATGCAGTTAGAATGATTTGTATAGAGCAATTGGGGGTGTGGCTAACTCTTGGGAGGAGAGTCAATCAGACTCTTGGTTTACAATAAACTTCTCTGTTAATTATCTACTTTTTATTCATTATTGTTAATTTATATATTGTACATTATAATAATTGATGTTTTAAAACAAATTATCATTCTTCATAGTTACCCATGCCAATTATGTTTTCCTTTGTTTTGATTTGATTTGTTTATTTTGCATATGTTTATGTTTTGTTACTGGTTTTTGTTTGTTATATAATTTGTATATTTTTTATTCAGTTAACACGGACTTTCTGGGAAAAAAAGTCGTGTAGGCTGAGAGAGTTACCGTGTTTAAATAAATAAATGAAATGAAATAAAATGATTCAACCATTATTGCTTTTCTGTTGCAGCTTCTGAATCTGTGGAACCGGAAGGATCTGAAGAACCAGAGGAATCTGAGGAACCAGAAGGTTCAGAAGCAGCAGAATCCTCGCCAGCCGAACAAGCAGGTAAACTTCGTAAATAACATAAACGGTGGCACTTTGTCGCTCTTTCAAAATGTGTACTGATGTCGTCCTTTAATGCAGTTAAAATGATTTGAATTGAGCAATGATTAAACCATTGGTGCTTTTTGTGTTGCAGCTTCTGAGTCTGTGGAACCAGAAGAATCTGAAGAACCAGAAGAATCTGAGGAACCAGAAGGTTCAGAAGCAGCAGAATCCTCGCCAGCCGAACAAGCAGGTAAACTTCGTAAATAACATAAACGGTGGCACTTTGTCGCTCTTTCAAAATGTGTATTGATGTCGTTCTTTAATGCAGTTAAAATGATATGTATTGAGCAATGATTAAACCATTGGTGCTTTTTTTGTTGCAGCTTCTGAGTCTGTGGAACCCGAAGAATCTGAAGAACCAGAAGAATCTGAGGAACCAGAAGGCTCAGAAGCAGCTGAATCCTCGCCAGCCGAACAAGCAGGTAAACTATCTCTGAGGATCATGTATCATATCATGTTACCGTTATAGAAAATATGTCGAAAAGATGTCAGTATGATTTATTAATGTTATTTGTATGGAGAATAAAAACATGTAAGGTTCAGAGCGATTTTGAAATTAAATTCTAAGCTTAATATTTATGTGATGGACATTTTGCAGCGTCTGAGTCAGAAGAGCCAGAGGAATCAGAGGAGCCCGAAAGTTCAGAACCAGCCGAATCCTCGCCAGCAGAACAAGCAGGTATGTCATATCCATACAATGCGTTTGTTTGTGGTTTCCATGTCTTAAAAAATCGCAGACGTTTAATTTCCTATTATTATTTTTCTTATGTCAAAGTAATATAGTATAGTCTCATCGCACGTCTTTAGTGATAAATGTTCAACCTCGAAAACAAAATTCATGATAATTGTTAAGAATTCACTCCATCAGATTTGTACAAATCGCCTAAATTCTTTAAAGGTTGGACATGTCTGATTCTTTATTATTTTCATTTCATATACCATCAAGTTAAGGCATTAGAACCCAGATATCTGAAATTATAATTATGGATAGCGAAGTGGCTGTGGACAACAATGCTTGTTACATCCTTGGAATATTTCTTGTTTTACGGTAACCCTAGAAAAGCTGAACATAGAAGCAAAATAAATGCATTGATTGATTTCTTCATCTCAAAATGGCTGCTGTATTGAAAAAAATTGTGATTCATTTTATAACTGAACAGCATCCGAGTCTGAAGAGCCGGAGGAGTCGGAAGAGCCTGAGGAATCCGAAGGTTCAGAAGGAGCAGAATCATCACCAGCAGAACAAGCAGGTATACATTTTGAGTTCACTTGTAGCTCTCTTGATGAGCAGATATTAGTAATCCTACGATAAGCATCCGTCACCTTTGTACAGATTATATGCATTTGCAGAACAAGACTGATCAATAAAAATCAAAGATAACACTCTATGAAGCTATAGATAAATATCTTTTTCACAACCGAATACCGTTTCCTCCAGACTGCCCCCAAGTCGGAGGATGTTAAATACTCTGAAGAGCCCTGAACTGTTCAGACACATCTCCAATAGAACAAACATCCTATAAGATATTGTTCCATATGTTTGTACATCCAGAATGTTAAAAAAAACACGATAAAAACAGTAACAACTCATTCATATTAATTGTTTTATGGGCCAGAAATATAGTCCCCATGAATTAGTTAACTGACTTTCTTTAAAATGATACATATAATAGTATATGACGCTTTTTCATTTCTGCCTTACAGCTTCTGAGTCAGAAGAACCAGAGGAATCTGAAGAACCGGAAAGTTCAGAACCAGCCGAATCCTCACCAGTGGAACAAGCAGGTATGTCATATCCATACCTGGCATTTTGTTTGTAGATTCCATGTTCTGAAGAGATAAAAAGAATACACACTTTTTAAACAACATTTTCGTTGGTCATAACTTCCGACTATTACGGATGTGAGAAACAATTACGAAACCCAAATCCGTTAAGTTCGTAGAACCAGCCGAATCTTCTCCTGTAGAACAAGCAGGTATGTCTTCGTTTGTGCCTTCTATATTTTGAGGGAAAAAAGGAGATTACCTTACAAAAAGTTGCTCGGTGGAACGTTAAACGAAATTGAAGTTAAGTAATATTTAAACAGTTTTTATATCCTCATTTCTCCTATATTTAAACAAATGCTAAATGTTCTCCTCGTATACTATCTCAAACAGCATCTGAGTCGGAGGAACCAGAGGAATCCGAAGAGCCTGAAGGTTCAGAAGGAGCTGAGTCTTCCCCGGCAGAACAAGCAGGTATTTCTTTGATGCTTTCCATGTTCTGAAGACGTAATAAACAACAAATTGCCTCTAAGTTCAGTTGCTTTCAGCATGCAAAGCGCACAATTACAACATTGGAATTACAACGAGTTAAATAATGAAGTAGTAGTAGTATAATGGTTTTATTAGAACAACTGCAAAATGGTAGCCCGAGAGCTAAATTACATTGCAAGTTTTACAAGCTCAGTTTTAAAAAGCATTTCAACAAAACTTAGATATAGACAAGTACAAATAATACACAGTAAAATAGATCATAACTTATTATATATTCCATACTTGCACACAAATTGATGATACAATTAGAATAGAATCGACATTATAATCATTTTTGTAATCATTGTGAAGTGAGGAATATTCACTTGAATCCTTTAACTTATAAAGATGAAGTTTCCGTTTATATTTCTTATTCAGCATCTGAGTCAGAGGAGCCCGAGGAATCTGAAGAGCCTGAGAGTTCAGAACCAGCCGAATCCTCACCAGTAGAACAAGCAGGTATGTCATATTCAAACCTGGCGTTTTGTTTACTAGATTCCATGTTCTGAAGAGATACAAAGAATTTTCTAAACAATATTTTCGTTGTCACAAAAACCTAAATCCGTTAAGTTCGTAGAACTTGTATTTTTCATATATTTTCTATATATTTTTTCATTCGACTGCAGCATCAGAGTCAGAAGAACCCGAAGAATCAGAAGAGCCTGAAAGTTCAGAACCAGCCGAATCCTCACCAGCAGAACAAGCAGGTATGTCATAGTATCGGTTTATCTTACTTCTTTAATGACAAATGTTAATCCTTGGAGAAAAAAATCCATGGTAGTCAAAGGATTTTATTCCATCAAATATATTTAAATCGTTCTGAATGTTCAGAATCAGCCAAATCTTCACCGGTCAATCCGGATTACATCGTCACTCTGTACGTAAGCGTACATGAAAATCATACCATAAATATAATTATTACTCCCAACATATGCCATTTCTAAAAATCATTATTGTTTAAAGTATCAAACCATTTTCTCATATCATGTCTATAATACAAATAATTTCCTGTACAGTATTCTCACTTTCAATCCTCTCTTAACCTCTCTTCCATCCTATTCTTTCCGCCTCTCTCTCTTTCTTCCACATCCCTCATCTCTCTCTCTCTCTCTTTCTCTGTATCCATCTCTTTCTCTCTCTCTTTCTCTCTCTGTATCTCTCTCTCCTTCTTTCTCGTATCCCTCTCTCCTTCTCTCTTTTCTTCTGAACTTTGATTTGTGTATATTGATCTGGTAAATGTATTTTTTAAATGTAAATTACTCAATGATTATAATAAACATGTGAATAATAATGTTTGTATCGTATCAAGAAAATATGCTACGATTAATTTTTTAAGGTCAATCATTTTATTGCAGTACATTATTTTGACCATGTTATTGTACGATTTGTATATAACTTTCTTCAGAGTCATCTCCTGAAGAATCGGAAGGTGCTGAATCTGAATCTCCACAAACATCGGAATCGGCAGGTAAGCCGTTATCACTGACCAACACCTGTTAAGGGAGTACAATGGAATTCATTTAATGATGAGAACTAACATTAATTTTTTATTAAAAATGCAAAGGAAAACAAAATAGATACAAAAGGCAACAATCTGACTAATCTATAAACGTCTAGCTGTGATTAACACTTTAACCATTAACATAAATCATACATTAGGCCTAAAATTAAATCTTGTTGTATTGCCCTTTAGGTGCCAAAACATGGGTCGGTCGGTCGGAAAAGATTTTTTTTTAAAACTATTTTGTTGTCGCCCTCTTTGGGCCGATATTTTTCAGTTTTGAATGTTTTTTTCCCGCCCTCATTTGGCTGATATTTCTCAGTTTTTAATGCTTTAATATATGTGTTTCAGAGTCAGCATTCCATTCATATATTTTTCACCTCATAATAATCCATGGTTTGCAATGTTGTGTTGAGACAGCATTCTGTGCTTTCCTGCTGACGAAGTTGGTTTTCAACTACCTGTAAAACTTGCTAGCAATGTGAAGATTGTTTGGAATAATTTGATTGTATGCATTTATATCCTAAGTCAAACAAAATACATATTTTTTTATTCACTAATACAAAAAATTCTAAAAAATGGTTTAAAAAAAAATTATAATGCCGACCGTAGATTTTCAGATTGTTGGGTCGGTCGCAAAGGGCAATACAACAAGTTTTTATTTTAGGCCTTAAGAAGAGCCGTGACTCCCAGCTTTCCCATGTATCTGAACATAATAAGAGATGATTTCAAGATTTGCAGACATTAGTTTTGGAGGCAATATTTCAAATCTAAGGAATTGTTGCCACAGTAATCGATAACGATCGCATGTATAGTGAAAGAATGAATATGTTCTTTTCATCAGGCTCGGCAACGAGATTTAAACACAAATATTATTACACGTCAGAAAGACATTTAGCCCCCCCCCCCCCCCCCTTGATTCGTGATATTCCCCTCTGGAAAGCCTCAAATGACCATCATCCCATTTCCGAATCCTTCTTCCTCCTCCAAGGAAAAAGTGATCACGTGATGCATTACGGAAGTGCCTTTGCCACGAACGGAAATGTGCATTGGTTAGCCATGTCCTTCTTACGTAATATTGGTTGACATTATTACGAAAGCCAAATGAAACACTTATAATGAATATATGTTTGGGTGTCTTAATTAGCAATGTCATTGCGTGAAGTTTGTAAATTAACAAGATCCAACATGGTGTGCGATAGAATATAAAGTATATCACCCCGATCTATTACAGGTTTTTACTATATTCCATGACATGATAACACAAACGAAAGAGAAGTGACCGAACATACGCATAACAAATAATTTAAGACACACATGTTTTCAAATCTTTACATCTGTTACCACTTTAGAGCCTTCCGAATCAGAGGAGGAGGACGACGATGATGACGACGATGATGAGGAAGATGAAGAAGAGACGGAGTCATCACATACCCAAAGCATAGGTCCGCATACTAAAAAACCAGGTAGAGGTTATCGGTCATTTCGTGCTGAGCTTGGGCAAAAATTAGAAAGAACTAAACTTCACACACCCTTGGTCTATTTTGCATATCATTAAAGTTGTAGATTGGTAAAGTAACGCAGTGAAGATTAATTTTTATATCTGAGGAATACGTAGGATTGTTACTTTCATTAATACCCAAGATTGATTTTGAGACAAAAGATTATTGCGCTTACATAATGTGATTTCTCAAAGAAATTCAAATAAGCAATTAATGACATAAATGTGAAATTATCTTTCCTACAAACAATGAACAAAATTTGTCCTTGGGGAAACAAATTGATATTTCTAAAAATCTACTAGGTATCTCAAGCCAGCATATAGTTTTCAAAAATCATGAACGAATTGGCTATCGGTTTATTCACAACATTTGTTTAAAGTACTTGGTTTCTTAGAGTGTATTTAATTTCGTTAAAATCCTAAATGGATATAAAATGGATTATTTCTGATTATGTGTACTACATAATATCGGTGATTATGATACATTCTAAAGATGTTCCCATGCCCTGATCACTAAGATGAGTTATTCGATTTTTTGGTTATTTTACTTCACAGTTCCCCAAAATCGCACACCATCCACTGCCCCAACAACTACCACTACCACTGCCACAGTCCAACCCACCACACGTCGTCTGGTTGCTACCACCCAAGAGGGTTGTCAGGTCTTCTGCCCACTCGCTAGCCAGAAGGTATGTACTACAGTAGGTACCTTCGACAGCGAGTGCCTCTTTAACTTCTTCAAGTGTCTTGGTAAAGTCGGCCAGGATGAAATAATTCTTTACGATGGCGAATGCCCAGCTACCCCTGCTCCTCCACGGATCAAGACAGCTGCCGTGACTCGACAGATGGTTACAAAGCCCCTAGTACTACCAACAACGGTATGATATCTCTTGGTGAATTATTTCTTATATTTGTTCCAACATTATCACTTATGTTCAATGACAATAGTCAAACGATCTATAAAAGAAAGGAGATGACTGTGGGATTACTGCGAGTAAGAAAGTTTTCATTTGCGGTCAATGTCAACGCATATTTTGTTTGTTTATGAGATCATGAATCAGTGAAGCGAAGTTCACAAACCATGATTTTGTTACCCAATCTATTCGATTTTTAAATAGAAATCTCTTAAAGAAAACCGTGATGACAGTAAAGTAAACAGTATCATGGGTCCTGAGATCAAGACCAGCGAAACACTTTGAGATGCATCAAGTTTACAATAGATCTTTGAGTACAGAATAAGACCGATATAGGACTCAAGTTCCTAACGTTCTTGTAGTTTTTAGATTTATGCCCAGGGCATATGAGGGACTATTTCGATTGATTTAGTATCTGAGCCATTAAAGTCGATTGAGCCTCCACCCAGTAGTTCAAGACACTGTCTTTAAAGTTTATTTTTGATTCTTTTTGTACGGTGTTACTTGTCGTGTCAAAGACCGTGCCATTCGGTGGTGCAACTTCCTACGTCATAAAAATGACGCCCCGTAGCCTACACAGATTTTGGCGCTCCCCAAAGGACAATAACTTAGCTACTAGCGGCTCTATTATCAAAACTCAAAATATGTAAAGAACTTGGAAACGGCAGAAACTGTTCTCAGTTCTCACTTTCAGCATTCATTCTCTCTGATTAACTCCTTTTCGTTTAACACCCTTCCTTCTTTCCTCCCTCAGACAAAGAGTCGCTGCCCGGCATCATGTCCCATAGAGAACAAACCAGTCTGCGCTACGTATACGGCTCTCAATACTTTCTTCTCCACTCCGAACCCCATTCCTAACTTTGTCACATACACCAATGAGTGTGTGTTCCTTCTGCTGCAGTGTCAAGGCAAGATCAGTCAAGATGACATCATCCTC
The DNA here is from genome assembly GCF_000002235.5 of Strongylocentrotus purpuratus. Lineage (NCBI taxonomy): Eukaryota > Metazoa > Echinodermata > Echinoidea > Camarodonta > Strongylocentrotidae > Strongylocentrotus > Strongylocentrotus purpuratus. The sequence goes on from NW_022145612.1 coordinate 20,956,931, forward strand.
TTCCAAGGGTTGTGTCCAACGTCGCCCCCTACGTTACCCGGTATTGAAACCGCTTATCGGGGCACTGCTGGGCCTTGAAGACCGCCCAGCCAAATCGTGTTTGGATTATCTAGAGGAGAGACAATGAAAGATATGAAGAAAGAAAGAAAGAAGGTGGGAAGAAAGAGAAAAAGAAACATGGACCCCAAGGGAGATATTCGAAGAATGACTCACACAATCTAAGAACCAATCTAAAGCGTTAAAAGTTTTCATTGTGTTTTGTATTTATATTTGTCATTTTGGTAGATGAATATGATCTAAAAGATTTATTATTATAATTATTAATTACCAAGACGTATTACATTCAACTATTCCCTTTACGGTCTTCTGATTATAGTAATTTGGGTATATAGATTTTACCAAAAGAAACCAAGTTCTTTTCACATTTCTAGCTGAATAATTCATCAAGGACCATTTTAATTGGTGTGATCCCGGTAAGGGTTGATTATAATCGTATTGTGTTAAAATGATGGATTTCCGTATATCGGATTCAAATTATCGTTCTTGGAGGATACTAGTTATTTTCTCAGTTTTATGATTATCAATAAATAACATGTATTTTAGAAAGTCGCAAATTTCAGAAGACAGGCTTCTCTTCAAAATAAGGAGCCTTCAAAACCTTGCTATGACATTGATCGAATGAACCCAGTGGGGCTGGTCCCCGCAGTCACAATTGTCTGTAAATCAGAGATAAACAAAAAAAATTACATAACACACAGCCATACTTTGCATTAGATGGGTTTGAATCCATTTGTCAAAGATATTTTAATTCCATGTGCACTATATGTTTTAGACGTAGTGCTCATTGACTGTAGGTAATTTAGAGAGAAAATCTAGCATGCATAATATAATATGTTTAAGAATATATATATATATATATATATATATATATACATATATATATATATACATTTGAAATTGTAAAGTTATTTATTCATTGAAGCCCTTTCCTAAAATACGTATTATTATACAGTATCATTTGATGCATGTTACGCTTTAGCGATTAATACATGAATAATAAATGTGATTAAACAGCTCAAAAAAAATCTATACACGAATTTAGTTTTCTTCACTGTTCTGTTCTTACTACTGGTAATTTGTATTATGATAGAAACATGTAAGAAACTAAATTATCGAAATAACAGACATAATTTGGCAACCGATTATTTAAAAAAATCTTCCTCACAAATTGATTTCTTTATTAAAATTGACGATAATATCACAAGACCGACAGTTTAATGTATCAAACTTACATACATAAAAATGAACATATTGCAAATACATGATGCGAACAATGAGGGCGACTGACAGAAGAAGAAGATTAAGAAGAAGTCGAGAGAGAGAGACACACATAGAGAGAGAGAGAGAGAGAGAGAGAGAGACACACACACACACACGCACACACACACACAAAGAGAGAGAGACAGAGACAGAGAGACAGACAGAGAAGGAGAGAGAGAGACACACACACAAAGAGAGAGAGAGAGAGAGGAAAGAAAGATTGTAGGATCAGGGAGAAGGTGGACGTCTTGCTTGCTCAGAGAAACATGTTTTTGGCAAAAATTTGCCCAATGACCGAAATATTGATACAAAAATAGAATATGATATTTGAAATCTTCACTCCTCTTAACGCCTGAGGAAGGTTTTTTTCTCGATCCGGCCTTGAGTGACCTTTAATGCCAAGCAAGCCCCTCCCAACCAAAACAATGAGTAGAAAAGAAAAAAAACTACCTCTGGTACCCCTCCATTTCAAAGTGTGATTCAATAAGGATGTCATTTCAAGGCAGTCTAATAATATTATTGAAACGAACACTGGCATGAATCTGACTTCATTATGGGAAAGGGCATGGGGGGGGGGGGAGTCTAAAGTTAGTAGAATACGCTGCATTTTGATAAACGATTATAAAACTGTAATTTAATGCCCCATCCCCAGAATTAACGCACCTGAAAACCAAAAAAACTCAACTTTTTTTATGCGGGGAACTATTTCCCTGTTATAAGTGAGACATCAACAAATCATAAACAATAGAACGTCATACATCCATGAGGCTCATAATTATAAAGCACCCCTCCCCCATTGCACAGAAGACATTTTCATTCAGTCCATCGTTAATTTCCGATATCCTTTTCTTTGGACACCATAAAGCTTCGCCTCTATACAATTGATGTATAACTTACATGTACGCCCCCCCCCCCCAAAAAAAAAAAAAAAAAACAACAACAACAACAACAACAACAACAACAACAAAAAAACAAACAAAAAACACACACACACATACACACAAAACAGACTGACTGACCCTATAGGGGCATCAGAACATAAATCATTAGGATGTCGGAACAGAAATCCGTCACCCAGGCAACAACTTACGAGGCAAATTTCATTGTTTAATTTGTTATGGTGTGTAACTTTTAGTAAGGATGGAAGTTTAAACGGAACCAGCTGGAAGGCACACACAAAATATGAAGCTTTAAACAAATGGTGACCTGTTTTTTTTCTCTTCTTTTTCATGAATGTTTACTTGTTAAATATTGTCCCGACGTGTGTCCTCGGCCAGATAATCCTGGATCCGCCACTGAAGGAAGTTTATCAAGAGAGGAGAAAGTAGAAATTAAAAATATCTATCACCAACAATACACTTTAAGGAACCAAACAATGGAATACAGCCACGATAATCCTACAGCTCTAGACAAATATGTACAGATTTCCGACCGAATACGTCTAGAATTAATCCTTATATGACTTGTCGCAGATTACTTTTCGATTACGGCGATAATCAAGGTTAGATTATGAACTACCGATGTAATTCTTTTCTCTCTCCCTCTCTCGTTCAGGGGCGTCGATAAGGGGTGAACCCGCTCCCCTCGAAACTCAAACTTCCAAAGAGAAAAAGTGAATAAATAAACCTTAAGTCATAATGATATCGGTAAATTCGAGAGAAAAAAAAAAACATGAACCAAACTACAGACGATAATCTCGATATATCATTTTTGCCGATGGAAGGGATGGATAAAAAGATTGTAGCCAAGGGATTGGAACTGTTTATGGAAGCGACCCCAAAGAAAAATGGGCTGGCTTCGCCCCTTATCATGTATAAAAGTTTGTTAACTGTTTAAAAGATCGACATCTAATAGTCATTGTAATTTTTTGTGTTTATGTTTATATGTTGAAACAAAGCAACATACTTTGATGTATGTCTATGAGGCAGCTGATCCTTTACATTTTAAAACATTTGAATAGAAAAATATCTTAGTAATCTTTGTAATTAAATTTACGTTTTAAAATATATAGATTACACATGAACAGCAATGTATAGCGTTTAAATATATTTGACGAATTGATAACAATAGCAATACAATCTACAGGTATTATCATGATAATATTGAAAAAAGGGCCAACTCAAGGCAAAGTGACACACAATGAGTTTGTGCCAAAATAATACACTTGAACTAAAGTGTGTGTGATATGGGAGGAGGTGGTTATAAACTAGACGACGTAATGTTCATTAGAAAAATCGCTTTTAAACTAAACAAGACAAACATTATGAAGTTGGAAATGTGAATTCATGTACGGATATTTAACCTAATTTCCAGTCAGACCTCAGAGGATATTCTGTCAATCACCAATGGCCATATACACATGGTATTCAGAATCATAATATCGAGGGGATGGGAGGGGTCAAGTGTGGTACATTGGAATGGTTCCCATATGTTAGGATAAGAAGGAGCTGGCAAACAGCCTACGTCAAACTTTCCTTGACATCACTTCTTTTCCGTCAATAACAGGACGCATGTTTTACAATCTCAGGTAATATATGAATGAGGCCAGTGACGTATTAACAAAAAATGATAAAGGGGTGCAACATCTTTTAGATTGGAGGGGTATGGGGCGTAACATTCTTCTGCGTAACCCCGCGTGATGTTGTAATAAAATCTGCACTCACGAGGGGAGGGGATACACAGGGTTCACCCTACATGCTATATGGGCTGGAAACGCCACTGATCGATCTGACACATCTTATAAGACCGATGTTGTTTATATTTCGAAAATATATCAAATGATATCATAAATCCAAACTAACTTTCTGATTTGTATGTTTAACTGTTCCAGACATCGCGTACCCTTTGGGATAAAAGGAAAGAAAAATCTAATCCTGTTATATGACCCAAGCAGACGAGGAAATTAAATGCCCTGCGTTCTACGTATAAAAAATAGAGTGAGGGGTGGGGAGTGAGTAACCGAGAAAGAGAGAGAGAGAGGGGGGGGGGGCTGGGAGAACGGGGAACAGGATAATATGAGTGGGGAGGGAGGGAGTGAAAGAGAGCAAGAGAGAGATTACTGACACGAAATATCAAAATCAAAATAGTCTGCCTTGAACCATATCCAAAATGATAGATGTGCCAAATATTGTGATTTGTTGTATCTGCCTATAATTCATCAAGTAAACGCGATTATGTGACGTATGATGCTGTTGTAATCTGACTGAAAACATTTATTAAGTACTTATTTGCAAACAGTTGTCGACAGAAGGAGTTTAGGGCGCAGAGTTTCAGAAATTACCCATTTCTCTAGTGCAGTCAAAATTTGAATTTAACGTTTTCATGAGGGTTTTATTTGTGACTCTACTTTGGCTGCTGTGCACGTTTAATCCAAAATGGGTATGTATATCAATTTCTTCGCTGCCATTTTGATTTAGAAGAATATTTCACTATACTTCATCTGAAAACATATCTCCGGCGTAGAAACTCATTAAAATAAGATTCTTCCCAAGATACGGTTATTGTTAACACATGCTCTAAGCATCGATGCCAACGGCATATTAATAAAAACATTTTTTCTTAGTTCAAAGGTGATAGCTACTTAATGTTAGATTTCCTGTTTTTTTCCTCATTCAAACGATTCATTTCCTAATGACCGAACAAGTTAAATTAATTGCCTTCCTGTGTATATCAGGACATTAAAGAAGTTCTTACATTCCTATATTGATTTGATCCAATGATGTGGTTTTGAATAGAATGGAGGTCGACTCCGCATTTTCACTTTGTGTCATGGGTCCTATTCAGAGAAAAGGGGAAAGAGGGACGCTGCTGATGAACTCTAAGTTTGAATCATACTTCAAAAATTGTCACCCAACACACTCAACGACGTATGTCAATGAAGGAAGGCTCGAGACTGGAAGGGAATTAATTGTGGTTAAGTTTTAGAAACTGATGAATCTTTGTCATGGCCATTGAGTAATTGTCTAAATTTAGAATGCCGGAAAATTATTTTTAGGAATACAAGTTAAAAATATGCAGACGTCATTGATAGAAAAGTTGTATTTCCTTTTGTTTTAAAGCTTATCTGCCATAGTTTACAGGAGGGATTAAACTGCCCTGCAAGGTCACTGGACAGGTGGTTATCTCATCAACACAGCTCTCAGTTAACATAAGAAAAAGAGGATCATGGGGGACCAATGGTCACCGATTAGGCATTGTTTGTTATATAGAGGGCGCAAGTAGCTACAAGTAGTGCAGTGGGCCTTTAAGCCAAGCTACGTAGTCAGAACTTAGGAAGGAGGAGGGTGGGGGTGGCGATCTATCTTTAATCAATCTCTGGCGTCCCCCCGTGTTCTCCTTTTAAACGTTTCTCTCTTAAAGTTATTTTGGGGGTGGTGGGTGCCCCGTCGTCCTTCATTACGCCGCGCCAGTGATATGACGATATTCATCAAGAGTTCGTAAAGATGAATTGAATAAACGAAACATGTGACAACATTATCTTCTAGGCGTTTTAATATTTATAGCTCTTTGCTAGTTTGCTACATTATGTACATTCTAATCATGAAGTTAAAAATAATTAAACTAAACATAATCACCTTAAAACATTCTGAATTTTCTTTTAATTCCATTTCTATTGCGGTTAAATGAATTACATATACATATCAATAAAGGATCAAAAATATGTAAAGGAATGTAGACCACTATTATTGAAAAGCATGATAAGGGGAAGGAGAGAGAAAGAGAGAGAGAGAGAGAGAGAGAGAGAGAGAGAGAGAGAGAGGTGTAAATGGTAACATGCAAGTATTACTCATAATTTAGAAATTAGGGTGAACGTCAAACAGCTGTCGTGTGTTCAGACTAGGACGGAATGAGTTAACACGTCATAATATAGCACCTATACAACACTAACGAGTGTCGACAAACGAGTGTGACTAAAAATTGTCTCGTATGTGTTTTCTCACCACAAACCGGGTCCTTTGTGGACAAAGAGGAATCCTTCTGGTTTCACAAGGTCGATATAAGTAGAGGCTCGGAGAGGTTTCTAGAGGGATGCTGTGAAGTTTGTGAGCTCCACGAATCATCCGCAAAGTCAGGATTACTATTAGCTGAAAGGAACCCAGGAATCCAAACAAACTTCTGTATTGTTTAATTGATTTTAGTTTCATCGTCTGCAATCGTTATTTGAATCTACTGATCGGTGAGCATCAATATTGTGCTTTTATATTATCATAAAGTTTATATGTTACTTATTAAAAAATAGTTAATATTGTTTGGTAGTTTGACATTTCTTAATTGAATAATGACCCAACTTTGTGGCTGTGCATGTTCTGTTTACTATTTTAATTTGAAGCTTAATATTGCGATGAGTTCAAGTTGTTTAATCAAAGTCCAGAAGTATGCACGATGTGCACGTTTTATCAGCAAATATCGAGCTTTGTTTTTGCCTTTGAAGGTCTGTTAATATTCATTATATATCAAAATAGTATTCAGCCAAAACTGTGGTTGACGTCTGAGTTTTGATCATTAAAAATTGCACGGTTGTATATTAACTATATCAAACTAACTTTCGACCCTATACGTAATTTTGGGTTGTATTTCCCCAGTTCGTTGCTAAGCACCACTCCATACCTATTTATAAAGAATGGAATGGGTAACACACCTTTTTCCTATTCTTTAGGATCATATCTCTCGCACAAGTTTGAGATATTATATGTCGTTGCACCTTGCACACAGGGGGGTTTGGCAAGACATCACAAAGTAATTAGACTTGGCAAACTGTATACATGTTAAAACAAAAAATAGCATGCGTTCATTGGCAACATTATAGAGGCAGGTCTTTGTAGGAAATAATTTTGTATAGGAAAAACAAGCAGCGTGCATATAACTCAATTTATTTATATGTATGTAGGCCAATAACTGTCAAGACTGGATTCATATTTCGGCCTATCTGAACTTTTCATCGTTGCCACGCGGATGTATTTCAGGAGAGGGTCGGGATACGGGGTGGATTTGAGGGGCATAGAATTGACTTTAGTTTCATGCAAAGATCAAATTGCAATGACTTCCTCTTTCAAACGGTCAACATGTACGTGATTATATGAATGGCAGTTAAAGATTATTGCATTACTTATGTTTAATGATGACATACCTTGATACAACGATAGCAAATATTGTGCTAAAGCGATTGGTTTGATCAAGGGGGCGAGGGGGGGGGGGGGGGGGGGCTTGCGTGGTTTGTAGCTGTAGTAGGTAAATACCTCTTATATATCGCCCTGCATCATTAGGGTGTGTTTTAGGTTGTTTTGTTATTATTCATCGGGATAAAAAGAAACCGAATGTCGGCCATCGAGCTGCAGTCATAAAACAACCCCTTCAACAATAGGAATCACAAATTTAGCCCATATTACATGGACAATGGTTTGTTATCTTTCATCATTCAAAGTGGTCCTTGAAATCGAGCTGATTAATTTCATGGAGAAATGCAGTACATCATAAATATTTTGTTATATAATTAAAGTAGATCACATTATTTTGGGACAATGCAACTCAAAAAGTTCAAATGAGGAAGGTATGAATATCATGCATGAGCAAAATATCTCAACCCGTTTGCAAATATTCTTTCATGGTTAGATGGCGGTTGCTAACCGAAATATCAGAATCCTTCATTGAGGGATTTATATAAATCCCCACATGTTCAAAACACTACAGAAAAAGAAGAGACATGCGGAGTAGGAGATTGGTTAAAATATCCATTTAAAGCAAATCGATTTTAGGTCGCCTTTAAAGTCTCAAGATAGACTTATAATCTAGAGCTACCGTAAAGGATACGTTTAGGACGCGGGCATGAACTGATATGTTACACCAGGGAGATGTGAGTTTACACACGTATCATGTTTGGTTCTATAGGAAAGTGTAATCATTCATTCCCCTGTGTTTTGTTGAAGGAACTATAGTTCAAACCGGATTTGCAAATAATGCATAAATTTAGAGGTTTGATTCGTAGAAAAAAATACATTGAAAGCCAAAAGAACGCGTTTGTTCGCAAAAATAGTTGAGTTGGCTTCATGCAGCGATTAGTGAACGAGAAGGAAGAGAGAGAGAGAGAAAGAGAGAGTGAGGGGGGGGGGGGGGAGGGGAGAGGGAGGTATGGAAGAAAAAGAGATAGGGGTAAAATAATGACCAAAGCATCGGAAGTGTGTGTTAAAATGATTTTTTTTTTTTTAATATAATTTTTTTCGAAAACGATATTGGCTACCTATTCAAACGCACAGCAATCATAGTGCTGTCAATAACAGGAATTCTAGTTTACACTATAAAAAGATGACGAGTGTACAGTATATTTAGTAGAGTTCTTGATTTCCTAATGTATAATTTGTTTTTATATGGAGCCAATTAATGCATCATGATTATAGGATCGCATTACTGTCAGCTAGTTTTCTTCTTTTTTTGCATTTTCATTTCATTTCGATGTTTCTATTTTCAGAAATCGATACGTCATTCCATTCCCGTCTAGGCCTGGGCCTATTTCATTAATCTTTATATTTCATTAATCTTTAATATTAAAAAAAAATATCGTAGACAAAGCAAAAAACAGTCTTATTTTTAGTTTCGTACTTTTCCTTCATGTTTAGTCGACATAATGGAGTATCACTTTGTTTAATTTTATTACTCATTTTGCCCTCGATGACGCGTGTGGATGCGGATGACATTTATTTAATGCGTGACGTAAGCCAAAATCCGGCACTAATTTCAGTTGAAATTGATTACAGAGGCGGATGAATCAGAACGATGAAGGGATTTGAGGTGGGCTTATGCATGTCAGGCTAACTCGATATGTTGATGAACCTTTCTTTGCAAGCTACCGATGAGCTTTTCTGACATCACTATGCATTTTGGGGGTGATGAAAACAAGTACGAGTATCAGATTTAGATTTAGATGTATAACAGTGAATAACATAAGAACATGGCAACATTAATTCTGATAAGAATGATGTTTTACATAAATTTCAGTAGGCAATAGTTAAACATTAACAATTACAATATATGATTCACTTGTTATGACCTTTTATGATAATTGTTTTTTTTCTTCTCAATACGTATATAGTAGGGCATATCAAAAAGCTATGCTTGTATGTATATTACCCCTATATTGTGTATTTTGACTATTATGACTTGCAAAAACTTACTAAAACAGGGACTGTCCCTGCTAAAAGTAATCGACGATTGGGTCATTAAAAGAAAACTATTGTATAAAGCATCAAAGTGAACAATTGAAATGTTGACACGAAATCAAAAGTGGGATAAGTTATTTTTATAGCTCACATAGAACGCTGATTTTTACTACTGTAAACAGAAAAGATTATATGCTAAATAGAGTGTTATCTAGAAAATAATTTCTCATAAACTGTATATATTATATATAAACATACGATGTGTATGCGTGCGTATATCAACGATTTGTAAGAAATTACGCCCAACCAAACAGTAGCTACTTTTGTCTGACTACTACTAAATATCTCTTTATGTTACAAAAATCAAAAGATACAAATATGAGCTCAACAGGTGAGGGAGAGAGAAGCACCAACCAATCTTGCTAAAACGAAGAGTCTCTATTCATTTTGTTTACTCTCCAATTGATTTGATTTGATTTGATTTGATTTCTTCTGCATTCCATATAAATGTTTTTAAAAGTCGATATCATAATAAATACAAAATATTAAAGGTACTATGTCCCATTTGCAGGCCAAAAAATGAAAAAGTTAAATTCCAACTGCATTTGAAAGATAATACTAATTTAGAACTTCCCTAAAAAAAGGTGGGGATTGAAAATGTCTTCAAGTGGGAAAATAACGACTATTAGTTGTCAAATCGACTTTAGGGCTATATAGAGCCCAAAAGTAATAGTCTTGATTTTCAGACAATTGTACCAAATGGTCATACGTTTTATGCTGCGCAAAGATTCAGTCAGTTTAATCTTGGCCATCACAAGAAGTGGGTTATTGATGTAGACAAATGCTCATGTACCCTTTACAACTCTTTCCTATATGTTATTACCAAAGAAGAAAAAAAGCCAGTCAGTCACTCAATAGTGTCTGACAGTGAAGTCTAGCAAGTAAAGGGGTTTCCTTGCATAATTTGAATATGAGGACACTGCTAACGTTTAAATTTCACAGATAGGACATACATGACATATTCATAATTCCTGCAAAGATCTACAGAATTTGAGGTTGGCTGCAAAAGGGACATAGTACCTTTAAAAGGTACATTGTGACAATGAATAATATATAAGCAAATAAACATAACAATTATTATAGAAAAAAAAGAAAATTTGAATTGTCAAAGCATCATATTTCATCATAATTTATACAACTATTGAGGAAGAAGGACTACCACTGTAAGCCCAAAACAAATATTATGCAATAGATGAACAAATGTATTAAGAAGAATTGACAACTAATTGAAAGCACATGTCAAATATAAGGATAATGATGATGATGTTGATGATGATAAAGTTGAGGATGACGATGACACTGATAAGAATATTTCACTGAAAGATATATAATATACAGGGATGAAAAACTATTATGAAAAACACTGCAAAGTTGACGCCGAAATTTTACCCAAAGAATGAATGACATGACTTTAATATTCCATAGCCTTATATGATTCTGCTTTCATAGTTTGACACCTTCATTAAAAAAAAAAAAAATCGGAGTCTTTTCTACAATCAGATGATAAAAGGCATGCCTGTTTAACTGTTATTACGGTCTTTCACTGTAAGATAAAAGCGGGAAATTCCTGGTTTATCCCATGATGCAAAGTAATGATCCTTTTACATTTTTTTCATCAAAAGGTATATAATGTAAATCTGCTGTTCTTGTGTCATGTTCAACTTCTGCCCATTCGTTTTTTACTTGTACACTACATCCATTATGTAAAAGGTAATACAGCAGGAAAAAATTGTGCTGGTGCGGATTAAATACTTTTCTTTTAATAATCTTCATAATCATCCAAGCTCAAAGAGCGATGCACACAAATCGAATACGCCATTTACACAGAAAGTAACAGGAAAGAAACAGTTCCCCAAAGGGCCTTTCATCGGCTAGTCAGAAGAGTACTTGAAAACTTTCCTCACAACAACAATCTGAAAGTGAATGAATGTTTCAACCCTCTTGTGCCATGTGTACAGTATTCCGTCTGTGTTTATCGTGACTAGACCGGTGTGAATCGGTGAATCATCGCGAAATTCATGTCCGCTATTTCTAAGATGTGTTAAATCTTTCAAAATGAGGGGCGTTTTGAACGCTCAAGAGTTCCTTAGTCATGTATTATCGAAACTTAGTCATATAAGATGTTGAGCTTAGTGGGTACTTTCATATCGGGATTTTATATCCTTTGTGTCAACAGGTCTGATATTCTTGGCTCGAGAAGGCTCTGTTACAGTTTCACTTATTACTGTTTGTGCTTCTTTTCATTTCCTTACAATCTATATATAACTTGTTAAAGTTCGGATTTGTTCAAAGATTGTTTTGGTAGTTAATCGAGACCTTAGATTATGATGAAACAGCTTATCATCATGACTCACATTATTGTACTTCAAAAATAGACCAGTATCTGCATTACTTCCACATAGTGTTCCTTACAAACGAACTATAAATTAGTGGAGTTTTATTTTTTCAATACCTCAATCATTTTTCTTTTCTGAACTGAACGTGGTATAATTATCTTTACTTGACTCTCAATCCAAAGGTTAAGGGTTCGAATCCCTTCACTGCACTGAAGTCCTTTTGCAATAAATTAATCTATATTTACCACTCTCCACCCAGGTGTAAATGGGTATTTATCATTATTGCTGCGGTAGTCATATTTACAGGGTCCTCAGGAAGATCAGTAATGATGATGATGAGGCTTTCCCGGGTAAACAACATTATCATTGTAATAATTGTATCATATTTTTCTGTCATGCAGGCGTCGTCATAAACTGTCAATATATTAAGATATGATCATGATAATAAAGCACTGGGACTGGTTATAATGATCTGATTGCTTTTACCCCCCCCCCCCCCACCCACAGACCTTTGTTCTAGGAGGGTATTAGAGAGATGAAGGGATCATCTTTGTACGTTTTCATCCTCCTGGCATGCATCATTCTCCATGGTAACGCCGATGATAGCTCGGAGGGACAGGGGACTGATGAGAGCTCGGAGGAACAAGTTCCAGGTAAGAATAGTAATATAGGATATTTATTCAGCGCGCATATCCACCATGCAAGGTGCTCAAGGCGCTCCGAATGTTACCCGGCTCTGCATCTAGGACGCCGATTTCGGTGCTCACAGCATTCAAGGAATTCCTTCCTACCGGTACCCATTTAACGCCTGGATGAAAAGTGGCAAATGTAGATTTAATTTCTTGCCCAAAGACATTAGTGCCGCGGCAGGACTCGAACCGCGGACCCTGTGATCCACAGTCCGACGACTTATCCACTAGACCACAACATGTGGGGGTACGCAATTGTACAAAATAACAAAGGGCTTCTTTTACTCCGACACAAACTTCAAATGCATTGACTTTTGGGAGACTATTTTGAACACTTTTCAGGGGCGGATCTAGCTTTTTGCTCAGGGGGGGGTTGACCAATAATGACGATGCGGAGCATCGTCTACGAGCCGCGAAGCGGCGAGCCGATTTTTTTGGGGTGTTTATTTGAACCCGTAAGTGATGTTTTCCTGGCATCTATTAACACAATGGAGACCATAAAAAGCAGTGCATGATAACGTCTTTTTAAATCAAGTAACAGTTAAATACACAGTTATATCCAGAGTTATCATGTGTTTGGTTAAGTTACCAGATGAGTTAAATATCTTCTCACAATATTTGCACTTGAAAGGGTTTCTCTCCAGCGTGCTTTCTTTTTTCTTTCTTTTTTTCTTTTTTTTTTCTTCTTTTTTTTTTCCTTTTTTTTTTTTTTTTTTTTTTAATGTGGGGATTTTGGGGATGAGAAACGGCAACGCTGGCCTAGCTTGTCACTTCGGCGGTGGCCCGTGTCCTCAAAAAAGCTGATGGGGGGGGGGGGCAAGGGACTCTGTGACATTTGTTCGCCCAACCCCCCCCCCCCCCCTCCCCCAAAAAGAAATAATAATAATAATAATAATAATAATAATAATAGTAATAATAATAATAATAATAATAAATGAAATAAACACATAGAAATAGAATAAAATAAAATTACAAGTTTAAAAAAAAAGATAAGATTTAAAAAAATGGTCCCCGGATTTTTTTTTGGGGGGGGGTTGCAACCCCCCCAACCCCCCCTCTAGATCCGCTTCTGCTTTTCGGAAACGTCTTTCCGTTGTGTGGATATTATTATAATTATAGACCTATTTTTACAGCAACACACTAGATTATTTTTTTTTTGCTTGATTACTTGCGATTGGTATCTATACATCGCTTAATAATTCCAATAATTCCAAAGCATCTATCATACACTGAGACATAATGTTCGATGTGTTACCCTTACAATGTTTCAATAACGGTAACAGGTATAGTATTATATTAACTATCATATTTTGGGGTTAATCTTGACTGAATTGTTGTGCTTATCAAATCATTTATTTAAAACAGTTCGTGATGAGTATTAAGTAATCATTTTGCACATAAAACAAATAACAAGTATTTACCATTTTTCCTTTGCAGTGCAAGACAGGAATTGTCCAAGATATTGTCAACAGAACCCTTCTCGGAGTTTAACTGTATGTGGGAGCAATGATCAAACTTATAGATCGGCATGTTTCTTTCGGCAACACGCCTGCGCAGTAGGAGCTACTGGTTACTGGTACATAGCATATGTAGGAGCCTGTATGAGACGGCAGCCGGTAACACCGAAAAGTATGTACATGTAGTATCATAATTTGTTATCGGAAATATAAATTTGAACATTTACTAAGAGCTAGAGAGACAGATATAGATGACAGAAATAAAGATTCTATGAGACAATTCTCGGTGACAATTGCTCCATCACTTATAACGCCAACCAAGTCCCTAACAAAAAGTATGGACCTAAAACTAAACCCTACCCTTGTGCTAATCCATAATCGAGCAGAAAAATTCAAAGAACAGAAAAACCCAAGTGCAGCCCTTGATCTGTATATCTGACAAATTAAACAAGGAGCAAAATTCGATAGCGTACGTTTGTTAAATAGATAATCATTATGGACAACGATAATCTCCGATCCTGATTAGATTAATTTAAACCAAAATAATTGATGTGATGGATTTGTCTCCGTTTCAATATGAGCGTGATAAGCAAGTACAAAATACATATACATTCAATAATTGACATAAAACAATGTAATAAGATAAGATAGATGTAATAAGTATATAAGACAAAATAGAAATATTGTAGAATTGAAAATGATATAATTGAACATTGTTGACCTAAAAGTATACATTGAAACGGATGGGCACGCTAAAGAAGTAATGATTGTATTAAAGGCAACTCTTAAGATGTATACGCGTTGATAACATTTAATTACTTTATTTCAGGAGTCCCCACTACAAGGAGACGACCCATCACTGCCGGGGTTACTCAAGCTCCTATCACGACTAGGAAGACGACGACGAGGAGAACGACTACGACAACGACCACCACGGCAGCTCCCGTGGTGACGACACCCATCCCATGTCCACCGACGTGTGAGCTGGTCCTGGAACCTGTCTGTACTACAGTGGGAACCTATCAAAACGAATGCACCTTTAACTGGGTACGATGTCAAGGTATCATATCACCGACTGAAAGCATTCTCTACAGGGGCTATTGTTTAGATACATCGACGGCGGGCCCATGATCACGGAAGTACTAATTAACAGCGATGGTCGAAGTCCGACGGGACTCTAAAAAAACTGTCCTTCCAGCTACAATAGATCATTTGGGCTCTTTCCAAATCGCCTGATTCAAGGAACACCGGGGTTCGGAGGTTACAATGGAAAAGAGGAATGACTGCATGGGTGTGTTTATGAGGGCACGGTGTGGATTTGGGAGGGTGTATGTCTGGGGTGGGGGAGAGGGGTGCTATCTTGTGAAGTTGGCAGATTAGCTTGACAAAAATGATTAGGGCATCCCATCTTATTAAGAGTTGGGGTGGATTCAAGTGTTTTTTTTAAATAATGGCTGCCTATTTAGTCTTTCAGGGTCTTGAAGAAGAAAAAAAAAATTGAAATTGATATTAACTCTTTTTCATATAGGACCTAACGCAAATCTCACTTGCAATAAAACACTTGAACATTCGATTAAGGTACGAGGAATGATTGGAAGGGAATATAATAAATTGAATGCCATGAATGGAATGATTGAAGAACAAAATACAAAACGTAGGCGAACACATAAAATAATTTTCCTTTGATTATAATGGCTTGATGGCTATTACAATTATTTTGTATCAGAGGTGATTACGTTTGTACATCTTTTTTTTATGAGGATGAAGTCCTGCAAAATAAATTTGAGTGCGATGTGGATTTCTCCAAATCATTCAAAATTGTAATAATATGTCTACAGGAACAACCCTACTTTGTATGTTCACATGGTACATTATTGACAATTGAGGAGCATAAGGCATATTTCCGATCATAATTTTGGTGGTTTGAACAAAACCATAATTTTATATTATGCTAGGAATGTACTGTATGTTATTGAATATAATGTATATAGATATATTTTTTAAATGTATATATATATATCTTGATGAAGTCGAATAAGCCTAAGCAATGTAAGATGATCGATATGTCTTTCAACAGAACACACTTAAAAAAAACATTCTGATGAATATCACGACACTGGGTTCATAACGTCACACTAACAGCTTCGTAAACTGATAAAACCTCCGTTGCAGTGTTTGATGTTATAAACACAATTTAGTTCATTCGCCAATTTCAATTAATGGTACAAGCACATTCGCCCACCATATTTTCTTTCTAAAAAATAATCAGGCAGGGATATGCGTTTGTTTGTTTTATGGTGATGGTTTTAGCTGATATGTATAATCACAAGACCAAAAACCAAAACCATTCTTACTGTTTATCAAGTTCATGGCCGGACGGACGCATAATTCCTCTATCAACAAATAGGAATTAAGAGCACCACAATATCATGAATGACGATGTCGTGAATGTGAACATAGAAGGTAAACGGTGTGAACTCATCTTTTTAGTTCACAATGGTGTGTTCAAAATCGACACTGTGTCAAATGAGGAGCTTGAACTTCGTGGTTCTCTTTTTGGTTGACTCGTGTCACGCTTTGTGTACAGTATTTTTACATTATCAGAAATATGAAAGTGCTTTAATTCGCTAATCGTATACTGCGAAGTTTGAACTGTGTTTACAATATAGGGCTTTACACTGTGTTGTTGTATGGGTACACTAGT